>NC_056744.1:6039444-6345069 GCF_019279795.1 Protopterus annectens
GCGGGTAAGGGAAAATTCCCTTTTCCCCACTGCAGCGCGATCTCAGAGCGAGAATAATAAAGTAGGGTGGTGTGGGGAGTGCAGGGGGGCTCAGAAACGTAGATTTTTTTTTTTGAACTACACATACATGGAAGCGCTTTTCGATGTTAAGCACTTTCGTATATTTGTGTGTTCGATGTTTTGTGATTCAGACATATGCTAGTCGAGCATGTGTCCTAGACCCATATATACATACACACACACACACATATATATAGCATTAGAGAATGCCCTTTCAATCTTCCCTTTTTAGTAGAAGTAGCATATACTTATGCATATATTCCTTAATACACTTACAAATAGTTATCATGTTACTCTTCTTATGCACCTTAGAAGGGCAAACAAGATCTGAGGTAATTGGGGGGAGGAATTATGGGTAAAAGTATAGCCCACGAACTTTGCTGAAGGCTTTGAGCTGGAAAATTGGTCGAGATGAATCCAACACATCAGATCTGACCCACAAGTGAGAATAAAGGACGAGATGGACAACACACATGGAACGTTATGGTAAGAACATAATTCTTTATTCCACACAGGAAAGTAAATTTGAACATGAAAAATAATACAGGGAAGGTTTTTCCCCAAAGGAAACTTATCTGCCCAGAAAAGTAACAGCACAAGCCAACTGTCAATTCTTGAAAGCCCACAGAGAAGCACTCTCTTTACTGACAGTAAAGCTCTGAAGGGCTTGGTGCTCAAACCTGTCTTTTTACTCAGTTCATCTTGGGCTGACTAATGGCATTGGGCTTGTGGAAGGTGTCCTAAATCTTTGGAAGTTGGAGAGCTGTTAAATCCTATGCAGAATATAACCTATAAAACTCATATAGTTTAGGCTACTGCAGCAATGATGAAGAATATCAATCTTTGCCAAAGGGGACACTTCAGTGCCAGTTTGAGGACAGATGTGTAGAAATTTTAACCAGGGGAGAGGAAAGAAGGTAAAGAAAGCGGACATATTCATTCTATACTGTTGCTGTGTCCCCTTTTCCTGAATAGGCCCTTGTTTCTTGCTGTCATTACTCTCTGGTCATCTCTCTCACTCTCTCTCTCTCTCTCTTTTTTTTTTTGCCAGAAATATTTAACATTTTTTTGCCAGGATAGCCCAACTGGACAACAAGTGTCCTTTTTTAGCGGAGTCCTGGGGAGAAAAACTCCATAAGTTTACATAGAGAAGAAAAATTTACAAAAGAGATATTACAGAGTAGTAGCATACAGATTGTAGAGGATATTACCCGTGTGGTTGAAAATGCAAGTGTACAAAATATACAATGAGATTAGATAAGAACCTGGTAGAGCATTGCAAGATTTAGTTTGAGATAGTGCATTTATTGGGCTTTTTTTGTGTGTAAGAGGGGAAGCCTGTAAGATTTGTATTGGGGTGCATGGAGGATCTTAGAAAATTCCCTAAATCAATTTCCCTGTTTCATCATATTGTGTGAGTACCTGAGTCACAAAAAAGCTGAACGCCTTCTTATCTAAAGCAGAATCTATGATTTCAGATTTTTACCTCATTAGCAAACATTTGGTTACATACACAAACACATCTTCACAGCACTGAAGCAGTGGCCCTTGACGCATTATCTGCAGAGTCACCAGACTCTTCAAAGCACATTTAGATACCAGAGACAGGGTCAACAGCTTTCTTCTACAGAAAGAGTGGAATCCAATTCTTGTGCCTGGTAATTCAGAATTCTGAAGGCTAAACTGGAAGAAGAAAACATTTTCTTACCTACGCAGTCCAACATTTTACTTTTTGTCACAAGGTGAAAGTTTAATGTTGACTAACCTTTAGCCAGCATGAGATGCATTTGAAATGCAGCTGGGTCATCTCTAAAGTGAGAGAGAAGGAATTTATTAATCTGAGGTACCTGATACAGTTTATCTGCTTTTTTAAGGACAGATGGCTGGGAATCAGGGTGATTAAGGCAGCATTCATCACATCTTCCAGGATCAGCAGTACAGGAGGGATGGGAGAAGAATGACGTAAATCCATTTGTAGCATATCGTAGTATCTCTTCAGTTCTGGGGAAACATCTATTTGTACCCATAAAAATGCCATTCATCCTGGCAACACTCTGATGAAAAGAAAATTCCTCCAGAGGATGATATCCTCACCATCAGAGTTGGGAACAGGAATCTGCAGGAGAAGCCCTACCTTTGTCACAGTCACAATCAGGCCCTGTTTCCTCAGGAATAACTTTACAGGGATGCCCACCTGTAATAGCTTCTTTGTACCTGGAGTGATTCGATATAATGCCTGTCTAGCCAAGGTAAGGAGCTCATCTTTTTTCAACATTGCTTTTTCAGGAAAAACGGTGCTTAATTTTTGTTTTTACTTAATAGGAATTCCCATAGAAGAGGACCGACTAAAAAGAGAGATGGCTACACAGTCTAAGGTCTCTTGCCCTTGTTACCCTGAGAAGGATCTGCGGGGAGTGTCTCCTAGACCTACAGAAGATGGAACACTGGAACAGCTGAGGAGGACATGGCTGTCCTCCAGTTTATGCTGGCTGAAATGACTACAACAGAGGAAGCTGGATAGACAAGTAAGTGGTCTGAGGTTTACCCACTGTAAACTGAGGCATAAATTGAGTATGTGACAATGTGGCAACAAAAACGGTAAGAATTGCTGGAGCGAGTCAATTGTCAGTTAAGTTTATCATTTAGTTAGCCCCAAATGCATTAATAAATAGTTCTAGATAAAAATAGAGGTTCCTGACAGGAAACTTCAAATAATGTGAAAAATACCAGATTTCTTAAAATGGAAATACTACTTTCAGTCAGAAAATAAAATATATACTGTTTTCTTAAAAGGACAGCTCTTTTTCGTATATGATTGCTGCTCCTGTGAAGCTCAAAAGATGCTTCTTCACAAGATGGAAGAAACTACTACAAAAATTTTCATTGTGACTGTTGATTCCTTCCATTGGATTAGGCAGCAGTCATAGTGAAGGAGTGAGGAAGAGCCAGAGGTTTTTGAAGCTGGCCTGATGTTGTTTTCTAAGCAGGAAACAACCCTTATACCTTAAAGGCTACTACAGCAGTGGGAATGATGAACATCCATGTGAACATTTCTATATTTGGACTGTTTCTGTGTATATTTTATTTTACTGCCCATGGATAGCCATAGTAATCCAGGGACATCCTGCATAATACTCATCACACTGAAACTACAGAGACCAATAAAAAAGGTCTGAAATTTGTTCACGTCAGTGCAAGGAGCCTCAAAAGCAAAGCAAATCTATTATAAAGCTGTTCACAATCAACCAAGGTGATGCTACAGCTGACCTTTTATTTCATCTTGTAAGCACAGATCCCCACTATCTTCTCCACTTTCCCTGGCACCTGTACAACTTACCTATTCAAACCAGGTCCCCAAGTGGGAAATCCATAGCATAAGCAGTCAGGCGAGTGTGTGGAGGGTAGTTCAAGATGTCTTGCTGTGACACCATTTTGACAGTTGTAGAGGGCAAAGTGAGAGGAAGTTTTTACAAGATCATTTCAGACAACTTTCACTCAGTTTTATGGATTCTCTCAATGGACTCCATTGGCATAGAGAAATTTAGTACCAGTTATGACCCTGGCAACCAGAGTTTGATTAGTGGCATTGCCACCTACTGGAACTTGGGAGGAATGATGAGAAATTGCTAATTTACCACTTTTTGAGGCAGAGGAATTGCCTGCTGTACTGCCCTGGGTGGGGAACTGGAGTCCACCAATGGGAAGATAGCTTTTAGGTGAGATGAGGGGGTTATGTCACTTGGAGTGACATACCTTTCTTAATGTTCACTACAAACCCAGCCTAGGAACCTGTTAAGGGACATGGTCTGTGATGTAGGGCTAAAAACAAGAAAACTTCCTGTTGGCTGCCTAAATAACAGCCCTCTCATTTGGCTGAAGCCTTAGCTGACAATTAAGGGGGCTGATAGCAGACAGCAGAAGAGGGAAAAAAATTGTTAAATACAATTTTTAAAGTCAATGACCAGCAGACAGTGGTATATAGCACATTCTGATATATTTATTGTTGGTGCTTAAAAGCACATTATACCATAGAGGGAAAATTTCACCAGACCAGTTTCGGCTGTAACAATAAAGCCTTCTTCAGTGTGACATAACAAATAACAGTAAAAAGACAAACGAAAAATCCCTCTATTTATAGGTGTGGCAGTCGAGCCTAATGTCAATCACCTCAATTTCTTAAAGGTGCTCATTCAAACCTGGGGAAAACAAACCTCCTAATTTTATAATCCATTTTTTCTCCATTCAATTAAAAATCTCATGCCAACCAGCAGTTTTGGATCTGTTGCCTTATCTGTAATTGTGAAGAAAAACCTGGCGTTGGGGTGTTTAACTGTGTGCTTATATAAGACATTAGTAAGACGTTTGTCTAATATCACACAAGTGTTCTGCTACACAAAACTTAATAGCCCTAAAGATTTGTCCCACATAAAAAGATGAGCAACTACACGTTGCCAGGTAAACCACCCAATTGGTTTGACAATTCCCAAAACAAGATATAGTGTAAACCATGCTTGTATTACTATTACTAAAACTGGTGGATTTGTTAATATTAATACAATACATACAGTGACCACACGGGAAGCATCCCTTTAAGTGGTACCCTAAAAGGGTAGATTGTATCATTGGGCATAAGGGGCAGTGTCCCCTTTTGTAATGACTGAAAATGGAACCCAAATTCCAGCCCTTCCTGTAGGAAAACAAGCATCTGTCATTCAGCAGTATATTTAACCTATCATCTGCCTTGAGAATATTCCAATTATGTTGTACACTATTAATTAATCTGGCAGTGTTACGTCCATAAGTGGTGGTAAAACAAATTACTTGGTCGGTATCAATAGTTCTGGATTGATATTCAAGCAAATGCTCGCGCCGTATATTCTCAGCCATGTTCCTGGCATGTAACACATGTCCTGACTTTTGTATCCTCTCTGTAAGAACCAGGTGGTTAAGTCAACCCTGAATTTCTGGTGAGAGCTGTCATCTGAACAAATGCGTTTGACTCTCATAGATTGCGATTTACAAATATGTGACGGATGATAGCTGGTGGCATGGAGGAATGAATTATATTGGGGTTACTTACGGTAAACTTCAGATTTAAGAGTATTATCCAATTGTTTGGTAACTAAAACATCAAGAAAGGTAATCTGATCTAAATTGTAGTTAGCCGTAAAATGAATTCCCCATTTGTTTTCATTAAGATAATTCACAAATTCTTGAAGGTATTCAGAACCTGAACTCCATACCAATCAGCAATCATCCAAATTATGCCTCCATTTGTCCATGTCCTGTAGAAAAATGTTGTGTCAACTGTCATATATTAGTTGCTGTTCAATGTAAGCCATGACTAAGTCGGCATATAAGGGGGCAAATTATGCCCTCATCGCCGTACCTTTAATCTGTAGATAGTAAGAATAACAATAGAGAAAAACATTTTTCGTCAGTACATGTGCAGCTAAGCCAATTAATAAGGTATTAAGTCCAGGGAGATAAAATTCAGATCTATCAAGCCAATATTTTAAGGCCTCAATACCGGCCCAATGTGGGATGTTAGTATACAGACTTGTAACATCTAAACTACATAATAACCAACCCGGTTCAAGCTGGGACTCAGAGATGATCTTCAAGAATTCAGTGGTATCCTGAATTCTGGAATGTACATACTTCAAGAAAGGTTTTAGGTACTTAGTCAAAAACTGCGACAATGGTTCAGTCAGGGAACCACGGCCTGAAACTATCGGCCTGCCCGGTGGATTTTGTAAATTTTTATGTATCTTGGGCAGGAAATAAATGTATTGTGGAACAGGATCATAAACAGTCAGATGATGTAATGTTTTGTTAGAAATAATGCCCTCTTCTTCAGCCAGAGCCAGAAACTCATCTGTTTGTTTCTTAAAGGTGGGGGTAGGATCATAAGGTAAAGATGTATAGTGGCAAACATTAGAAAGTTGCCGCAAAGCTTCAGTATTATATTTCGACCAATCTTGAACCACCACTGATCCACTTTTGTCAGCAGATAAAATAACCAACTCATGGTTTAGTGCAAGTTCTTTAATACAATCAGATTGAATCTTTGAGAGATTGTCAGGGCAAACATAATGTTCCCTAGAGAAAAAGTGAATATCTTTAAGGACACTTTTCTGAAACAACATGACATTGGGGTTCATCGGTGGTTGAAAAGTGAATTTATGATAATAAAAATTAACCTGGGAATCAGTGGAAACCTTATCATGGAAAAATAAATGTAAGTTAAGAAGTCTACAAAAAGATATGACATCTTTAGCAAATTCATCTTCAGCAACATAAAAACCAGGAATAAATGATAATCCTTTATTGAGTATATCAGTATGTGTAGATGACAAGGGAAAAGAAGAAATATTTAAAACATTCATATTCGTTATTTCTGGGCAAACATGCGTAGAAGACCCTCCATATCGTATACCCTGTTTGTGTTTCCTTCCTCCCATCTTTTGTGTAGGTCTAAAGGGATATTGTTTTTCCTTTTGGCTGTGGGTGAATCATTGGTGCCCTGCAAATCTGATTCAATTGTAGAGGAAGAATCCTCAGCTGAAGTATTACCTGAGGTAGATTTTTTCAAAATAGAGCGTGGTCGCTTTTTTCTAGATACAAATTTGGGTGACTGCTGAAATCTGACATGCTTGGCTGTGTTTTTAGAAAAGGGATCTCCAGTAGTGTAATCCACTAACTCTCTCTGGAATTTTTTCTTTTTCCTTTCTTTCAATAATTCCTCATGTGTCATAAGCTCTTGGGTAAGTTTTTTGAAAATGGGAGAAAATTGGGGTTCCCCCTCAAAAAGTTTAATAGACTCAACCATTTTGGTGATTTCCAGTAAATCATGGTCAATGGTTCTTTCATAATGGCCCACCAGGACCTCAACAAAGGCCATACTTGCTTTATGTTGGGCCTCCCCCCAACCTTTCATCAACAAATTATCACTGTTGTGAACTAAGGGCTGTACCCTAACTCTTAAACCTCTGGGCGTAATATCTTTGTGCATGTAAGCTTTGAATAGCCTTAAATGCCATATATTGCTTAGTAATAACTTCATACTCTTGCTAAGTTGTATAAATTGTGTTAATGAATTATCATTTGGTATAGATGTACAAACATTTTCACCCGGGTTGTCACCATACAAACCAAAAACCGTCAAATCATTCTGGTCAGAAGCTAATCCTTTCAGTAAAGTTTTAAGATCCATATTAACTAGCTGCCAGTGTAGCACCTACACAAATAAATAATTAAATCCCAGTAATGAGAAGTAATATTTATCAGTCACCCAAACATTAGGTGGATGCTTGCAGCAATCATAAAGATAGATAGATATCAATGTCTATATGCCTATTATAATCATAAGAACCCATTTGTAACAGTGGACACAAAAACCACAAATATTAAACGAACCAAAAGTAATAACCATAAGGCTGAGCTGAGTCCCAGATCAAAAAAACGGACAATATCAGCCTTCAGCTTATGTTGGTGTCCAGTTTAGCAAGGTAGGACAAATTAAAGCCACTGAATATTAGACATGAGAAATATTACACATTCAAGATGGGGCTCAATATATGATGAGTCCACAGAGACCATTGGTAACAGTTAAACCACGAACATTAACCAAACAGCTAAAGCTAATGATTAAATCACAATTCATTGCTAGTCAATCGGTTAAGGCATAATAATGTTCCCTTGTGCAATTAACCACTTATTCCTATAGTTTAAATCATTATAATACTAATAAATTATTCAGAATAAGCAACTCAGCTTAGAATGGCTACTGAATCAACAGTAGTGAAAGGTCTAATGCATACAAGCAATAATAGCCTTGTACAGTCCACAAAGTTATTGTCCTTTAAGAAAATAATCAGTAGTACTGTATCAAAAGTTCAAAAATAGCCAGCCAGCCAAAAGTCCACAAAAGTGATTGATTTATTGACCCAAAAAATGTTAATTTCTGTAAGGCCCCTTTGTTAGACTATCCACATCATTTAGGGATTCAATAATGGTTCCCAGTTTGCAGTTATCTGTGAACTTTGTTAGCCAGAGTCCCTTAGTGTTGGCCTGTACTTCAGAGAAGTAGATGCTATACAAGATCGGTCCCAGGACTGAACCCTGAGGTACTCCACTTGTCTGGAGCTGGATTTGGAGTTATCTACTTTTACAGCGTGTGGGTTCTGTTAGTAAGCCAGTTGGCAACCCATCGAGTGACATAGGGATTAATGTCCAGTTTAGTAAGTTTATCTATGATTCCAGAGTGGGGGATGGTGTCGAAGTCCTTGGCGTGGTCCAGATAGGCTGTGTGGACCACCTTACCCTTGTCCACGGCTCTGGAGACTGATTCGAAGAAGTCAGTCAGGTTCAAGAGACAAGATCAGCCCTTAATGAACCCAAACTGCGTGGGGTCCAGTGTTTGAAGGTTGCCAATGTCTCTGTTTATAAGTCCCATGGCCTTGTAGATCTGGGTCGTCAGACTGATGGGGTGGTAGTTCCCAGGATCCAAGGTGGATCCCCCCTTGTGGAGTGGGATAACTGTAGCTGTGCGCCACTCAGTGGACAATGAAGCCTGAGGTGAGGCTATGATTAAACATGACACTTAGGTGAGATACCACTTCATTTTGTAGTTCATGTAGTACACAGCCTGGGATGTCATCTGGTCCCATGGATGCTGTCTTCTTAGCTTTGGAGAGTGCGTTTTTTACCTGTGTGGCTGTTATTACCGGAATTTGGCAATCTTTCGGTATTGAGATGGGCCCTTTAGGGGATGAGGGGGGGTGGAATTTGGACCGAATCAATCTGCCAGGATATTGGCAATATCCTTGGGATCAGTATTGGGATATCCTGTTGAGGCAAGCCTAACATCTAGTCATTATACCAAAACCTTTACACCTTCCAGGCATAGTAAATCAAATGTATATCCTGTGTACAAGGGATAAGGTTCATATGTAATGTACAGACACCCAATCCTCAAAACTTCTTTGCTACCGGTCCGAACGCTACCTCTGAATTTGGGCTGTATGCTGTTCAGCAGTCTGACTGTTCACCAATTTGACTATTCACCAATCTGACTGTTCACCAATCTGATTCATCTACTGAGCCTTCTAAAGATAAATGCCGCATTGGGGTTCCTTCCTTTCTTTTTTCCTCCTTGTAATTTGTTTTTATTTAATCCAGGAAGAGAAAGAGTTTGGAAGACAGATTCCCCATAAAGACAGGCACGAGAAGTGCCTTTTTTGTTTGTGTTCTACCTACAGTCATATTCCTTGTAATACCTGTCAGGCATTTGTCCCTATGACACTTTGCAGCCATTTATCTTCCCTTTTTGATTATTGGGAAAACCATTGTCTGAAGTTATTGACCCAGGGTAGATAATCCCCCTCGCTACTTAAGAAAAAAACACGTACTGAAGCTGCTGCTGTCCAGCCATACTGGACATCTCCCTCAGGTTAGATGATGAACCTGAGGGGCGGTGGGTGTCGAGGCCAGTTCCCTCTGCCACAACCCAGTTGGAAGCTGACATGGAGCTGCCTACTCATACATAGGCTGAGACTGTGCATATGTCTAGTACAGATGTAGAGTGGGAGCCACAGCTGAAAATATATCTGAAGGGGCTAGAGAGATCCCCCCAGTGTTAGTTGACAGAGGTGCCTGGTACCCTGGTTGAGTCTAGGCAGGGTCTGAACCTCGTTGATTTGTCAAACTAGATGTTCCTTTAAAAAGGAAACAGAAAACCACATGTGACTACTGTGGTAAGGGATTTTCACAAGGAGTGGCAGGACTTGACTCATGAAATGTTTAATGACCTTATGACTCGGAAACCTCCACAGGAGTCATCCATCTGCAGCTGCTCCCTGGTCTTTCAGCTCGTCTAAGAGATCTAGGGATTCTGATTCTTTGGATGAAGAGTTGAACTCAGGAGCAGAATCCTTAGCATATACTTTTCCGCACAGATACTCTCCTTTGGCTCTGGAGTCTGATGAAGAAGCTTTGCCCCCTGACTCTTCGACTCTCCTTTTTCAGGAATTATCTTTTGGGGGCACCCTAGTCCATATGATGGAACAGTTCAAGTGCTGACTTTTCCAGGTTTCAGAGGTTTAAGAGAGACCTTATGAACTCTTGCAAATGGATTCACCCCACCCTCTGCAGACCCTCCTGTCTTAGCTGCAGGTGTTCTTCGTGTTTCACTGTTGCAGTCATCACATTTGGGTTATCTGCTTGCAGTAGCCCTCAGTCGGCCTGATTAACAAAGTCTTGGGTCCTGCGTCGGTTGCTGTCTCTTCTTCCATGATGTCTGGTCATCAGGGGTATAAAACATGCAGCCGACGCCATTGCATCAGTCTCTCTTGCCGTGCGGTGCCCGAAGCAGAAGCAGTTTGCAAGTGCCAGTCGTCCGACTCCTGAAATTTTCGTTTTCGAGTTTCAGAACTGAAGTTTTCAACTAAAAGCTGAGTACCCCGTTAGGGAAACTTTTTCTTGCTCTAAACTGATGTCAGTAAAAGTAAATAATTGCATTACTTGTGGAAAGCAAATACCTCATAAAGATTTTCATTCGTACTGTATTCCTTGCCTAGGCCCTGACCACGACGTACCTTGCTATCGGGTTTGTGCTTTATTTAAACCACAAACTGTCCGTCGTCTGTATATTTTCGCTTCTAAATATTTTGGTGCTCGGTTCAGTTATCTTGATATGTGTTTGGTAAGCCATCCGACATTCCGAAAAAATGCAAAGATAGGTCTAAAGCTGCCAACGATGCTTCTCCTAAGCCAGTCTCCAGTTCGCCGGTACTCAGTGAGGCGCTTTCGCAGCCCCTGATACCCGCTACTTCAGATTTGCAGGCCTCTACTGAGACCCATTCGGAGTCCGGTATGCCGCAAGATGCTTCAACTGTGGAACCTGCGTATGTCTCTACCTTGGGTGGGTCCAGAGCCGCTGTGCAGGTACTGGCTTCTGAAGGTGTATTCAGGCATTTTTGTTGGGAAAGTCAGGATTTCTCTGATTCTAAAAAGAGTCTTAGGGATTTCTTACTCCTGCCCCAGCACAGGCCTTTAGTCATACCTCCTGTACTAGACATTGTTGATGATGCCTTTTTCGGAATCTAGCTTGGCCTGTAACCCTCCTGCTCCCAGAAAACCTGATAGATATTACAGGGTCCCTGACTCTCACAAGTTCCTTTTTAAAAATCCTACTGCAGATCCTGAGACCATTTTACAGGGACCCAAGGGCATTAAAGCTACTACTGCCAAAAATCATACCCCCTCTGATAGAGACTCCAGTGCGCTGGATAGATGGGGTAAGAAGGTATACACTTCTGCAACTTTGGCCATTAGGGCCTTAAACTGCCAGTTTCCTATGTTAAAGTATCAGCAGCATATGATTGGATTGCTTAAACAGAAATGATGTTGATTCCTGATTGTGCTGAAATTAAGGATTTACAGGATTTACTGCATTCATCTAAACAAGTTGGAAAACATATTTTGCAATGTGGTTTTGATTCACTAGAGGCATCATGCAGGGCTGCTATAACTGGGTCTGTACTTAGAAGGCATGCTTGGCTTAAGGAGCAATTTTTGCCAGATCATGTTAAAGTGAAATTACTGGATGCTCCCTTAAACCAGGACTGCAGGAAGGAGGAAAAAGCTAAATCTATGCAAACTGTTAAAAGATTTTTTTACAAGTACAACCTCCAAGGTTTAGTAGGCATTGGTTCTTTCCTGCCTCTTCCAGACCTTCTCAGTCCAAACCCAGATCCAGCAGTGCTCCCAGGCTTCAATCCCAGGGTATACACAGAACTAAGCAGTGGGGGGCCTCCACTTCCAAGTCTGAGAGTAATAACCCCCCCCCCCCCATGGTAAACTGTCTCAATGACTTCTTTTTAAAACTTCCAAGCACTTCTCACCTGACTGCCCCTTTGGGGGAAAGATTGCTCTTCATGCAAAGAACTGGAAGCTCATTACCCAGGACAAATGGGTTTTAAATATAGTGTCCCAGGGATACAGATTTCAATTCCACACATTACCAACACCAAACGGCTGGCCATTTCTACCCCCAAATCAGTGGGCAGAGTCCCAAAACCAAGTACTTTCTCTCTTAAGCATGTGGCTATTCAATTGGTACCAGACAAGGAAAAGGGACAAGGTTTCTACTCAAGACTTTTCCTGGTACCCAGAAAAGACAATTCATGGCGTCCTATCCTGGACCGGTCTACTCTAAACACCTTTTTGGTGATTCCAAAATTCAAGATGATGACTCTTCACCAGTTGCTCCCTATGCTAGGCAAAGATGCCTGGTTGGCAACACTAGATTTAAAGGAAGCATACCTGCACATCCCAATCAGGGACTCTTGCAGAAGATACCTAAGCTTCAAAGCAGGCTACAAGCACTGTCAGTTCTCTGCACTGCCCTTTGGCTTATCTACTGCGCCCAAGGTATTCACAAAGTGCCTAGCTCCAGTCATTACATTTTGCAGGCAAAGAAATATTCAAATATACCTGTACCTGGACAATTGTCTAATTCAAGCAGAAAGCCAGGACATACTTTTAAATCATCTGGCCTTTGTACAGACGGTGCTAACTTGTCTGGGGTACACCATAAATGAAAAGAAATCACACCTGGTGCCCTGTCAACAAATTATATTCCTGGGAGCAAGCTTGAATACAACTTCCCAGATGACTTTCCTCACGCCAGAGAAACAAATTCATTTGATTACCTACTTCAAACTAGTGGCCACAAAAACCCTGCTATCTGCAAGGTAAATACTACAAGCTTTGAGGTTCATGGCCTCCTGCGTTCTTCTAATTCCATATGCAAGACTGCATATGAGGAAACTACAATGGTATCTAAAAAGCCTATGGTGTCAACATTCTCAGGATCTAGAAGCAATGATTCCTATCATACCTTGCCTACGCCTAGAGTTCCTTTGGTGGGCAAAGGCCTGCCACCAAAACAAGGGACTACCATTCACACTACCCCCTGCCACCCAAACCCTAACAACAAATGCATCAGACTATGCATGGGGGGGCTCACCTGGCAGGGAAGTGCATTCAGGGCAAATGGAACCCAAGTCAAATGCACCTGCATATCAATCAAAAAGAAGTGTTAGCTGTACAGAATGTTCTGACATCCTTCAAGGACCACATTCTTCCAGGACAATTAATGGTAAAGACGGACAACACCACTGTCATGTGGTACATAAACAAGCAGGGGGGGTACACATTCTTACCCCCTCTGCAGACTAGCTATGGCATTGTGGAACACAGCCTTGAGCTACAAGGTGCACCTACAAGCAACATTCCTGCCAGGAAAACTAAATACACTGGCAGATGGACTAAGTAGAAACCCTATGGACCCACACGAGTGGAAACTGGAACCAAGGATTTTCAACATGTTGACAAGCAAATGGGGGAGCCAAGATATAGACCTGTTTGCCTCCCCACAGAACTATCAGTTGGACAAATTTTGCACAGGGACTCCCCACAAACAAGCCTGGAAAGTGGATGCTCTGTCCTTCAGCTAGAAAAACTTATCAGTTTATGCCTTTACTCCTCTGCCTCTGCTCTCCAAAGTACTACTAAAGGTCAAACAAGACAAACCAAGGACGATTTTGATTGCACCAGACCGGCCACGCCAGCACTAGTATCCCCTCTTGCATAGTGTGTCACTGTTGGCCCCATGGCACCTGTCTCAGAGTCCTACTCTGTTGTCTCAGCAGGAGAACCAGATTCTGCACCCTCAGCTTCAAACACTGAACCTAGCAGCCTGGCTAATTGCCTAATCTCTCCTTTCCCATCCCTCAGTAAACCAGTGATGGATATCATCTCAGAGGCAAGGAGGCCTAGTACTAGGAAATCTTATGCTGAAAAATGGAAAAGATTCTGTGCCTGGAACCAATCTCAAGGGATGAGCACAGCAGTGCCCAATTTACCTCAGATTTTACAATACTTAACTGAGATGCTTCACAAGGGCCTGTTTTTCTCCTACATCAAAATTCACTCCTCAGCCATTTCAGGTCATTATAACAGAACCTCCCCTCTTCTCTCATCCACTGATCAAGCAGTTCCTCAGAGGGACCAAAAATTTAAGACCAACCAGGAGACCTCCAACTCTAGCCTGGGACCTTAACTTTGTATTGGAGAACTCACTCTTCCTCCTTTCGAGCCAGCTGCTACTGCAGGTTTAAAATTCCTTTCTTGGAAGATGGCTTTCCTTTTAGCAATCATTTGGCAAAAAGGGTATCTGAATAACAGGCCCTTATGGCAGTGGAGCCTTTCATCATCTTTCATGCGGACAGGGTGTCCCTCAGGACTAACCCCTCTTTCGTGCCCAAAGTGGTATCCTGTGTGGCCCTTAATCACTCCATTCATCTGCCAATCTTCTTTCCTAATCCACAGGGGATTAGACCCCACTCTACCAAGGCTGCATCTACCTCTACAGCCTTTCTCAAAGGTGTCCCTTACCAGGGAGATCCTAGAAGCTGCTACCTGGAGTTCTGTACATACCTTCACCAAGCATTACCATTTGCCAGTTTTTTCTAAATCCAGAGCTGGCTTTGCCACTGCAGTCTTGCAGGGCCTTATAGCTGGTTCTAATGCTATCTAATTTCCTCCTCCCATCCTTAGCTTTCGGAATCTACTCAAATGTGATGACTGCAACAGCGAAACATGAAGAACATAGTACAGTTGTGTACACTTACCATAAATGCAGATGTTCGAGTGTATTCACTGTTGCAGTCCTAGTTACCCTCCCTCCAGGCCCCTGACTACTATTGGCTATGCCTCTATTCTTGTTTACTATGCTTAAAGATTTTTGGTGTATTTGCTTTTTTGTTGGAGGTGTAACCTTGTATATACAATTGCTTCCCATTATGGGGGCACCTGACATCTGGGGCAAGAAAACTCATGTAATGGCGTCGGCTGCATGCTTTGTACCCCTAACTACCTAACGTCATGGAAGATGAGACAGCAACTGACGCAGGACCCAAGACTTTGATAATCAGGCCAACTGAGGGCTACTGCAAGCAGATAACCCAAATGTGATGACTGTAACAGTGAATACACTTGAACATCTACATTTATGGTAAGTGTACACAACTGTACTTTTTGTATACATTTACAGCAGCTTTTCAGGCTGCTATCAGCCTATAGCCCCCAACAAAACAGACAGATTTTATAAAGTTCCTGAGGATCATAAATATTGTATAAACGTTCTTCATCTGATCCTGCTGTTGTTTCCATGTCTACAGTCATGCAAACTGCTTTGCTCTTCAAACGTTTACCTTCTGACAAAGACAGCCATGCTATGGAGCGGTATAGTTAAAAAGTTTATACATGTCCTTCCATGTCACTGTTGGTGTTCCTTGCATAAGGGATCTTCTGCCAAGGAAAGCACAATGTCTGGCCAGTATACCAAAGCCCTTAGTATTTACAGGTACTGTACATCACACATGTGCTCCCCAAGCAAGATGTAGGGCATGAAGATGGGACACGGATGCAAACCCTTCAAAACTTCTTTGCTCCCAGTCCGAATGCCATCGTTGAATGTCTGTCTTGAATGCCTTTCTTTTGTGCTGGTTCCTGAGCCATTTTCATATAAGTGCCCTATTGTGGTTCTTCCCTATCTTTCTGTTTTCTTTTTAGTGTTGTTGGTTTCATGTCATCCAGAAAGGGAAAATGTCAGTGTGGAAGGCAGAATCCCCATAAAGGCCATCATGACCAGTCTCTCTTCTGCCTGGGTGCTTCCCACAACTATACTCAGTGTTCTGTCTGCCAGGCATTTATCCCCAAGATGCTATATAGCTACCTCTCCCCTTTGTCTATTTACCTTGAAAACCAGCATCTTAAGCTGTTGGTTCAAGGTGTTATGGAGGAGTTTTCCGGTCCCGATGGTCAGCCTTCAGACAAGAAAAAGGCCAAAAAAGTCTAGTCTGATATGGCTGCCATCCATTCTGCCCTGGACAGCTCTGTCAAGGATAGTGAAAGCCCAGAGGATCATCCAGTCTTTGCTTCGGATTCCTCTGCCACAATCCTGTCAGAGACCGACATGGATCTGACTTTTTGCAAGTCTTCGGAGGCTTTACAAACGTCTGCTCTAGACATTGAGGGGAAACCTTAACTGATCATATCCAATGGACCTAGGACAGTTCTGCAGATCTTGGTGAGCGAGGAGATCAGTAATATGCTTATTGAGTGGTGACAAGGGTCCAACCCTCCCAAGGTTTTTTGTGAGGACGTCCTGCAGAAAAAAAAAACAGAAAACCAAACATATTTCCTCTGCAGTTAAGGATCCCCAGAGAGAATGGCAGGGTTTTACTCCGGGATTGTTTAAAGCTTTAATGGCTTTAAAGCCTTCTTAGGGGGTCCCTGTGCCTGCCCCTTCCTGGTCTTCCAGTTCTTTTAAAAGAACTAGGGAGCTGGATTCCTCTGATTATCATGATTCATTGGAAGAGTTGTTGGCCTACTCTTCTCAGAGACTTTTCCCATTAGACTATGGATCAGAGGAAGAGGATTCTATTAGTCCAGATTCTCTTTGAGGACACTATTTCCAGTATGATGGAATTTAAGTGGGCTTGACCTCAGATTTGTGATATCCAGAAGAGATATTATGAGCTCTTCCAGATGGAGTTTCCCAAGCCTTTTGCTGTTCCTCCAGATCTGGCTACCGTCTTGGATACCTTTTCAGAAGCAAGGTGTCTGATTGCAAATTTCTGTGTAAATGCCCTTCTGCTGATCCTTATGTAGTGCCTATCCCTTCTGACAAATCTCCAAGTTGTTGCCCTCTACCAAGATGTTTCCTCCAGATAAGGATTGTAGGGCCAATGAGAGGCTGGCCAAAAAGGTTCATACTGCTGCCACTCTTTTAGGGCTACTAACAGTCAGAATTATGACCAGGTATGTTTTATTCCTCCTATCTCAAGTTTATCAGGTGATTTCTGATCTTCCTAATTCTGAGTAGAAGGCTTTGTCCCTTCCCTTGTTGGGTTGTACCTCTCAAGTTGCCCACCAGTGCAGTAAATGCAGTTATGCAACTCATATTCTTCCAGGGCTGCTACATTTGGTCCTTTTATGAGGTATTACTGTTGGCTTCATCTTCAAGCTTTATCTGATGACATCAAGGCCAAATTATTGGATGCTCCTTTGGGTAATAAATATATTTTTGGTGCTGCTGCTAAACTTCTTAAATCTCTACAGGATAAGGGCAAAGCCTTGCAGGAGTTTAAACATATTTTTGTTTCTCCTGTTCCGGAGTTTTAGAGGTATTTCCTTTCCAAATCTGCTTTTGATCACAGACAGTCTCACCCTCCACCCAAGGGTAAAAAGGGTTCTAGCTGTGAGCCATCTACTAGATCTATACAGATCCCTATTCTTCAGAAACCTTCTTTTCAGGACAAGCTAGGTTCTATCTGACAGTTTGCTTCCATTTTCTCTCAGCCAGGTTCCCTTTTCCCTTCATCTTTCCCTGTCCCTTCCAAATTAGTTAAGGATCACAACAGACTCTTGGGTTCTGTCCATTATCTGCCAGGGTATTTCATGGTTTGGAAGTCTCTTCCTCCCTTTTTGGGCATCTCGCAACCTCTTTGAGAACAGCTTCTTCTCTTTTCAGAGATGCTTTTTTCCCTTCTTGATCCAGGGCATAATTCAAGCTGTGCCCCTGCCCTGGAAGAGAGGGTGTTTTTATACCAGCATGTTTCTGGGTCCCAGGAAGGAGGGCACCTGGAGACCAGTTCTGTACCTTTCTCAGCTCACCACCTTTCTTAGAGTCCCTTGCTCTCAGATGTTTTCAATTTCATCATCTTCTTCTTCCCCAGGCCTTTCTGGTCTTTCTCTATCTTAGTGTTGCCTACCTTCATATCCCCATCCATCCCCTTTTCAGGAAATTTTTGTGATTCTCTGTTTCTTCCTTACATTTTCAGTTTTCTACTTTGCCCTTTGGCCTCTGTACTGTCACAAGGGTATTAACCACATGTCTCTTTCCTGCCTTTGCGTTTTACAGGATGAGAGGGGTTCAGATCTTTCATCTGAATGTTCTTCTCAATCAGGCTTCATCCCCTGAGGCTGTGCTTCAGGATTTCCAGGTTTTCCTGCTGCAGGGTCTGGGGTTCACCAGAAACTTTCAAAAATCAGTCTTAACGCCTTCTCAGAATTATATTTTCCTTGGTTGCATGATCCAGACCTGACTCAGGAACTCTTTACAGATGCATCAGACAAGGGCAGAGAGATTCCTTTGGGTCTGTAGAAGAGAGTGTGTTGTACCTTTATGAAGCATTTCCAGATGTGGGCACATGCATATAAATAGTGAGCATGTGCAGGCAGCAGTGCCATTTTGGGAGAGCGGCCAGAGTGTTAATACCCATGAGTGTGTTAGTCTGTTTGCAAGTTTAAGTTACAAAGCCTCATTCCTGATGTGCTTGTGTGTAATAAAGCTGCTTGAACTGAACCCACAATTGTTCACCTGTTTTATCCTGACCGGATGAATGACATGGTGTCAGAACTGGGATCAATAGTGCAACTTCTTCAAGCCATGAGATGTAAAGTTGAAGGTGAACGCAGATTGAGCAGGTTGAGTGATACAGAGCTCAAATGACCAAAATAGGCCAGAAACAAGCTTCAGGTAACCAAAACTTGCACAAATGATTTATCTTGCAAAGAAAATGAAACGGAGCATTTTTAAGGCACAAAGTGCATTATTAATTAAACAAGTAGCACAAAAAGTATTATTAGTCAAACAAAAGGCATGAAATGCATTATTAATTAAATGAAATGTTCGAGAACACAATATTTGGTAAAACTAGCAGAGATATTCATATGGGACTCAGAATTACCTCTGATTTGCCTGTGTAAAGTAAAACGAGCACAAAGAAAATATGAGTATGATAAGAGATTAAATGGGCATAACGAGTACAGTAAAAGGGCAAAATAATCTTAAAAAGCAAGGTGACTGCATGTTTAGTAAAATAACCTTATTTTGGGCATGAACTACTATTTCACATTGACCAAAGCCATTCGAAGCATAACTAGAGTTGTTCGAAGTATCTTAGTGTGTGCAAAGTGTTTGCAGAGTGTGTGCTTTATTACGGTGCGATTATTTCAGAGAGTTTGCTGTGCGCAATGTACGGTTATATTGCAAAGTGCAGGCAAAGTGCAGACATTTTGAAAAGTTTCTTGTGCTGTGTACATTTATTCACAGTGTGTGTCCATTTCTAAGTGTTTCTTAGACTGTACAGAGTTATTTTGCAAACTACAGCTGTTTTGAAGAGTTTTGTGCTGTATACAGTTCATTTGCAAAGTGTATTCATTTTGAAGGGTCTCTTACTCCAAGCTTCTTCTGCTGTGTACAGTTTATTCCCAAAGTACTGTCATTTCAAAGTATTTCTTAGCACTGATAAGGGGTGATTTTGCAAAGTATAGTGATTTCAAAGTGCCCTTGTGCTATGGAGATTATTTGGCAAAGTGCAGTTATTTCAGTCTGTTGTGCTATTGGGCATAATTACAAGTTTTGGCATAAAGTTCTCATATATTTATGTGTTTGTATGTTCATACATAATTCCAAGCATCTTCACTACTGTGTGTTGATGTGGCAGAGGCAATTCACAGACCATGTCCACTTGTGTTTGATCATAATATAGCAGAGAATTGCAGAGTATTTGAACAGGAATAAGATATTTTCATACAAACAGCTTTTCTGACAAAGATGTATGTACAAGGACATTTATTTTGCTTAACTCAGCTGGGTCAGAGTCCATTGAAAGAGAGCGTTAATTTGTGTATGCACCAGCAGTATATGCAGGAGAAGGGGAAAAATGCCATATTGTACTGGATGAATCAAGAGAGGACCCTGAGTGCTTGAAACGCAAATTTAGAGAAATGTGTAACCCCCAGACAAATGTTACATTAGAGAGGCACCTATTTTATAGAAGAGACCAAAAGCCAAGTGAAAGTTTTGTAGCTTATATCACTGTTTTGAGAAGTAAAGATAAAATGTTTAGATTTGGTGATTTGAAAGATGAGTTAGTAAAGGACATGCGCAATTTCCATTGTGTGTGGTGTTAGTAATGCTGCACCTGAGAAAGATTTTGCTTCATGACAGTGATTTAACAGTGAGCAAAACTGTAGCGATTTGTCAAATCCATGAGCTCACAGAAAGGCACACAAGTATGCTTACAAATGACAACAGTTTATTTTCAGCAGCCTCTAGAGCAAGCATAGACAGCATGCAGAAACAAGCCTAAGCACATGGCTGCTGCAACCCCTTGCGGGATTCCCTGGGAGGACCTGTAACTTTCTAGCAAGTTCCAAGACTAGTTTAGCAAAACGGACATGCCCAGTGCAGTACAAGGGTGAGTCAGCAAAACCCAAGTCAATTCTTACTGTTAGCTGTGGTGCCAACCATGAGTCTGAAAGAGACAAGTGCTTAGCATTTGGTCAGCAATGCCACAAGTCTAAAAAATGGAACCACTTTTAAAAGTTTTGTAAGTCAGCCAAGCCTCATTCAGTTAAGAAAGGTCACTCAAAAAAGCAAGTTGATCATGTAGAAAGCTGCAACCCTACTTTCTGTGTAGATGTTGCATCACTGGTTGGTGAAAAGGTTAATGCAATAGATGTGTTGGCAAAGAATGAAGTATTTTGTTACTTCCCTGATCAATGGTAAGCCCACGGAGCTCAAAGTAGACACTGGTTCGAAGTGTAATGTTATGTCAGCAGTAACATTTGCTAGAGGGAAAGCTGGTGAGCAGCTTAATTTGGCCAATTGTGCAAAGCTTGTTGCTTAAGGAGGTGAAGAGATTCAAACCGAAGGCTCAATAGTGCTTTCATGCTGTTTGGCTGGGGACAGTTATGTAGTCAGAAGACCTGTGCAGTCATTATTAGGTCTCAGAAACAGTTTAAGAATGAAACTGCTTTCTTTTACCAAAGAAGTCCATCATGTGAGCATATGTTCCATCTCCAGCTTTAGTGATGCTATTTTCTCAGAGTATGCTGATGTTTTTGACAAGTTAGGCAAACTTTCCAGTTCTGTACTCCATGAAAGTAGACCCAGAGGTACGTCCAGTGGTCAGACCAGGAAGGAGAGTTTCAGTAGCTATGCAGGACAAAGTCAAAGTCCAGTTAGACAAGATGGTGCATCAAGGTGCGATTTGTCCAGGCATAGAACCAACTGAGTGGGTGTCTTCCATGGTAGCTGCTCATAAGAAAAATTCAGATGAAATCAGAATATGCATTGACCCAAGAGACTTGAACAAGGCATTGAAGAGACTTCATCATCCTCTGCGTACAGTCGAGGAGATTGCCACCGTCATGCCAAATGCCACTGTTTTTTCTGTCTTAGATGCAGCGAGTTCATTTTGCCAAGTAATGCTTGATTGCAAATTTTCACTACTGAGTACATTCAGTACCCCATTTGGTAGATACAGATTCAGAATTCCTTTTGGAATAAATTCTACAAGTTACGTTTTTCAGCGTGCAGTGGAGCAAATTTTTTCAGGCTATCTGTGTGCTATAATAGTGGATGATTACTGGTTGGAGGCAGTGGTGAAGGAGAGCGTGACAGAAATCTCAGGAAATTTCTGGACAGAGCACATGAAGTGAATTTAATGCTCAAGCCTCTGAAATGTAAATTCAGACCACCAGAAGTTACTTATGTAGGTCATTTATTTATTAGTACAGGCTTACAACCAGACCCTTCCAAACAAGCAGCCATTCTTGAGATGCCAGCTCCAGACAATGACCAAGCTTTATAGTGTTTTCTTGGTAATTCATCCCTGACTTTAGTTATTAGCTCCTTTAAGAGAGCTGACACACAAAAATGTTGCCTGGTCATGTTTAGAACAAAACCAGAGCGCAT
Source organism: Protopterus annectens (assembly GCF_019279795.1). Lineage (NCBI taxonomy): Eukaryota > Metazoa > Chordata > Ceratodontiformes > Protopteridae > Protopterus > Protopterus annectens. The sequence goes on from NC_056744.1 coordinate 6,061,346, forward strand.
TTGATAACCTCAAACAGCAAATTGCCAAACCGCCTACATTGAGATACTATGATGTCCACAAACGAGTAGTTCTTTCCTGTGATGCTTCAAAGTTCAGTCTTGGTGCAGTTTTCTTCAAGAGGGGCAGACCTGTTGCCTATGCATCTAGACCTCTTACCCAAACCGAGCAGTATGCTTAAATTGAGAAGGAACTTTTGGCAATTGTGTTTGCATGTTCAAAGTTCCATGATTATATTTATGGCCAACCTATCTAAACTGAAAGTGATCATCAACCTCTAGTCACAATTTTAAAGAACCCTTTGTATACCACTCCAGCAAGACTACAAAGAATGATGCTTAGATTACAAAAGTACAGTTTCAAAATGGTTTGTACAAAAGGTAAATTTCTTTATCTGGCTGATATCTAATCCATATCACCCAGAAATAACAGAACAGCTTGATGCAGAGAATTTTGGCTTTGATGTCATGGAGGTGCATAAGTTCTGTACCACAAGACTTGAGCTGAGAGATCATACAAAGACTGATCCAATTTTTCAAATGCTCAACCACGTCATAGGTTCATAGGTGTGTACTAGGCTAATGACCCTGGAGCCTTTACAATTCTAGCCAGTAGAAGTGCCCTGGCATCGGGCCATCATCAATGTTGGATGGCCGTTTAAGCAATCCCATATACCGCCAGAAATACAGCCTTATTTTCCATACAGAGATGAGCTGCTGATTGAAGAGGGTATCATTTTCAGAGGTCACAAAGTTATTGCCCCTTCTTCGTTGCAACATGAATACATTCAGATTTTACATTGTGGATACCCACGTTCCAATTCTACCAAAAGAAGGGCGAGAGGATTAGTATTTTGGCCTTCTCTATCAAAAGGCATTGATAAAGTGATTTCTTCTTGTTTAGTATGCAATAGTACTAAACCGCATTTGCAAAAAGAAACACTTCAGCTAAGCCAGATTCCTGAACTACCTTGGTCAACAGTAGGCACTGACATATTTGAGTTGAACAATCAGCATTACTTAGTGTTGGTAGACTCTTATTCAAACTAAAGGTAAAAAGTAAAAAATGCACCAAGGTACACAGCAAACGTTTAATCACAGCAAAGTACAAAGTGGTAAGCGCTTTCACAACCAAAGTTGCTTCATCAGACACCACAGTAAAAAATGCACAGGTTGAAATAGAGATTCTAAAATGCCAATTAATCAATAAAAATCACACAGTGATTAAGTAGCAGTGAAAAACAATTAAGCCTCATGCTCAAACTAAAAAAGCATTGCTTAAAACATTGCTTAAAAACATTGTACAAGAAGGAATCAAATACTATACATGAGAAAGCACTTAAAACTTATAAAATCATTATAAAACATGGAAAAATACTAGGCAGGAAAAAGTTAAATAGAATACTTGGAAACTAATAGTTAAATACATTAGACTAATTTTCAAAGAACTTAGCTAATTAGTTTGAGCATGAGGCTTAATTGTTTTTCACTGTTATCTTGGTGCATTTTTTACTTTTTACCTTTCATTTGGATTTATTTCTGCACCAAGGTTTTACCCAACACGGTTTCTTTGGTTTTCTCTTATTCAAACTAGTTTGAGATTGATTTGCTACCTAACCTGATGTCCAGTCCTGTTATTATTAAGATGAAATGTCACTTTTCAGTCCATGGTAGTCCACACACAGTTATTTTGGACAATGGTACTCAGGTTACCAGTCATTTTTTTAGAGATCTGCAAAAGAGTGGGACTTTATCTCGGTTACTAGTAATCTGGAATTCCCACAGTCAAACAGCCTTGCTGAACGTGCAGTACAGAGTGCAAAGCAATTGCTGGAGAGGTCAAAGCGTGGCAATACCAAATTCTTCTTGAATTTACTTAATCTCAGAAATATAACCCGTGACAACCTACTTGGCTCCCCTGCTCAGAGACTTCTATCTAGGCAAACCAGAACAACTTTGCCTATCAGTTCTAATTTGTTGGTGCCTAATGCTAAAATCAACAGAGCAGTCAAAGCCCAACTTTTTAAGAAGCATTCTTTTCAGAAGTCCAGCTATGATAAAATGATAGATTTCTTCATCCGTTAAAAGGAGAGATAGGGAGGATGCAAACGGCAAAAGGCTTTTATTGAATTGAAGTGCCGAACTGAGATCCTACCTAGTGGACTATGAGGGTATAGAATTCAAGAGAAACTGCAGGCATCTTGTTCCTGTGTCAGAAACTATATCACAGCATCGTACCTGTGATACAGACTCTAGATCTCAGAGCAACCCTGACAGTGTTCATGCCAAAGAACACGTCTCAGTATCCACTCCTGTTTCCAATGATGTCCCACTTGTCCCCAAAGTTGAAAATTTCTTGAAGATGGTCCCCACTGGTAGATCCAGTTCTGACTTTTATGTTACATGATCAGGTCGTCTTTTTAGACCTAGTGTGACAGACACAGCAACCTGGGCATAATTGCTTTTTATGTGTCTGATTTTGTATAATTGCATGTCAAAGATCATTTCTGTATAATTGCAAGTCATTGAGTACTGTCATTGGATGTATGATCTATTTCTCAAAGAGGGAGGATGTAGAACAGAGGGTGTGTTCTGCCTTTGAGAAGTATTTCCATATGTGGGCATGTGCATATAAATAGTGAGCACGTGCAGGCAGCAGTGCCATTTTGAGGGAACAGCCAGACTGTTAACATGTATGAGTGTGGTAGTCAGTCTGTTTATAAGTTTAAGTTTAAGTTACAAAGCCACATTCCCGATGTGTTTGTAATAAAGCTGGTTGATCTGAACCCACAACCGTTTATCTGTTTTATCCTGACCAGATGACCGACAGGTACTCTCAAGGTTCAGAGTCTCTGGCCTCTTCATCAGAGCTCTAACCACATCAACACCAAGGAGTTGAGGGCTCTGCTTCTAAGCTCTTCAGGCTTTTCTTATCTCTCATCCTGAGCCTTTCAAAGTCTTCACAGACAGTATTGGAGTGATATGGTAAGTAAATAAGTAAGGGGGTACAAGGTCCTTCCTCCATTGCAGGCTAGCTTTTCAGGTCTGGCATCTAGCTGTCCAATGTCAAGTGACTCTTCAGGCTGTCTACATTCTCTCAGAGCACAGTCTAGTGGCAGACTCTTTGAGCAGATCCAGCACACAAGCTCACGAATTGATGCTTCACAGAGATGCATTCCTGGACATTGTCCATCCATGGGGTATTCCTCAGGTAGACCTTTTTGCCTCCCCTCTGAAAAGACAACTTCCTGTTTTCTGTTCCAGAGTCCTAGGTCCTGTTGCTTGGACAGTGGACACCCTGTCTTTTCCTTGGAAGTGGATGTTTTGTACACCTTCACTCCGCCTCCTTTGCTTTCGAGAGTCTTGCACAGGATGGTGCAGGACTTTCACAAAATCTTGTTGGTGACTCCCTTTTGGTCCAGACAGCAATCGTTCCCACTTCTTTCTGTCATGGCTAGAGGCACTCACTATAAAGCTACCTTGGTGGACCTTCTTACACAAGACAAGGGGTCTCCTGTTTATCTTCACCTGTCTACTTTTCAACTAACACAGTGTGTGATGGGGTTGTGATCCCTTTTAGACACCTTTTTTTCTGAGGATGAGCTTCAGGTCCTGTTGGAGGCCAGGAAGCCCATTACCAGGAAAACATATTTGTCCAAATGGAAAAGATGAGTTGTCCCTTAATCAGACTATTCATTTACCTTCCTTTTTTCCTTCTCATACTCTGCACACATTGGGCTTGCATAGACAGCTCAGATATTACTTGGATAAAACTAAAGTTATTCGCAAATCTGGGCAGCTTTTTGTTTCTTTTCATCCCAGATCTTTGGGTTTAGCTGTTTCTAAACACCATCTCTTCCTGGATTTCTAAAGCCATTTCTTTTTGTTTTTCTTTTCATGGTAAATACATTTCCTCTTCATTAACGGCTCACTGTACCAGAGCTATTGCTTCATGCGTTGCTTCTTTCAAAAGACTGGATACCAATTCCATCCATGAGGCTGCTACTTGGTCTTTTCTCCATACCTTCACTAAGCATTATAAGTTGGATTTTATTTCCAGGGCTAGAGCTGGCTTTGCCAGGGCTATCCTACATGGGTTTCTTGAGGGGTCTTCAGTGCTATCCTCCACCCAGTATTCCTCTTGAGCTTTTGTACTCTCCCTTAAGTAAGGAATACTGCAACAACCTTATGAAAGGGTATAGTACTGTTGTGCAAAATCTTACCATAAAAGCAGATGTCCTTCTCTTCACTGTTGCAGTATTCACCCCCCCCCTGATCTAACCTGTTCTCCTTGCCGTTCAGGCTGGGGGTTCTTCTCTCGTTTTACTCCTTCTGGATGCACATGTTCCTCATGGTCCCTAGGAAATTCTGTTCTTCCTGGGGCTTTTCAGTGTTGAAGTGTGTGCATCCATATGTAATCTTTATGCCAAAAACCTTGTGTAGGGAGCATACATGTGTTTAATGCCACCTGTAAATACTACAGACTTTGGTATACTGTCCAGAAATGGGGCTATCCTTGGCAAGAGATCCCTTATGTAAGTAATGCTGCAGCACTGAAGAAGACATCTTCTTTTACAGTAAGATTTTACATAGCTGTACTTTCTGCTGCTTTGGCTTTTAGGGCCATTAATTAATTAATCACATGAATGGCTATGTCCTGGCTCTTCTCTCCCAGGTGGGGGTGAAGTGGGGTATTGACTGATATGGCTGATTCAGACAGTAAGACTTCTGTTCTTTCTCATCTGTGTTCTGCCTCTCAGGTGGTTCTCTATCCATTAAATGCAGCTGTGATGCAACTGATGCCTCTTCTAGGGCAGCTGAATCTGGTTCTGTTATGAGGAGATATTCCATGTTATGCCTGCAAACCTTGCCTAAGGACATTAAGGCTAAAGTTTAGATTCTCCCTTAGACAATCAGAATATTTTTGACACTGCTGCTGCAGAATTACTTAAATCTCTGCAGGATAAGGGCATGGTTATGCAGGGCCTAAAACTAATTTTTGTTTCATAGGTTGGTACTAGGCTATCAGCCATAGGGCCTATACAAGCCTAGCCAAAGAATTCCCCGGATATTTCATCCTACAATATTTACTTCCCTGGACCCCTGTCTAGCAGCGCGACTGAGGTGATCCTCGGGGTGAATTTTCTATCTCCCATCCAATCGTCAAGGTTCCTTTTGAAAAAGACAAAAAAGGCCAGCACCACAAGGATGCAATAAAATACCAAAATTTATTCCATCGCAATTCAGACCGGTTTCGGCATCTAGCCTTCATTAGTGATAGCATACAGAAATAACCACATGCTTTAAATACCATCAAAGCCAAAGCATTTCCTGTGACACCACTTCCCCACATAATGAAATACAATAAAATATTTTATATTACTATATTTTTATTTTAAATTACTAAATTACATTTTGTCATTGAGACCTGGTGCAGAGTCTCCCCAATTTTATGATCCGTTTTCTTTCCTTATAATTCAAAATGAGGTGCCACCCTGTTTTAAATTGTCTATTTCCCATAACTTTATCAATCACTATAAATGTAAAATTTGCAGAACTATGAAGTTGACAGTGTCTGTAAAGTGTGTTTGTAATCTTTTTATTGTGTATGCCACTAAAATGCTCCGACATCGTAACGGCCTGGAGGTCTGCCCCACATAGAAGGCAGAACAGGTGCAAGTGACCATATACACCACCCAATCTGACCCACAATTGGCATAAAAGTGCATATCAAAAATCTGACCAGTATTCTTGCTGGTGAACTGTTTGGTCTTGTTGCACATATGTTTGCAAAAACAGCAATGTCCACAGGGATAAGAACCAATAAGTTTGTCCCCAGTAATAGTTACTTGATGACCAATATGATCACTTTTATTAATTTTTTTATAATGTGCAAAATGTGAACCCAAAGTTTTCCCTCTACGAAAAGAGAATTGGCATCTCTCAGGCAAAAATGAACCCAACTCATCATTGGTTGGAAGTATATTCCAGTGTTTCTGAATCACATCCCTTAGCAAACTTATATTTCTGCCATATGTAGTAACCAGCCTAATAGTGTCTTGCCCATCCTGGTTAACTTGAGATTTGTATTATAATCAGATCTACACTGATTAGTAGCCCATTCACTGGCTTTGAACATGCCCCCCTGTCCAAATCCCCTATCCAGAATTCTACCCATAAGATCTTGTCTAAATGTATTGAAGTCTACATCCGATGAACAAATCCTTCTTATTCTCAAAAACTGGGATTTTGGAATATTTCTGATGGTATGGCTGGTATGGAGATTGGACGCATATAACAAATTGTTATATGTGGATATTTCCTATAAACTAATGTACACAATGTGTGATCTTGTTGGCGCAAAATCTTGACGTCCAAATAATTAATTTCTACCTAACTGTAAGTTAGGGTAAATTTAATACCCCACTTATTCTCATTAATATAATCAATGAACTCCATAAGATAATCAATATTCCCTTGCCATACCAACCAGCAATCGTCCAAAATTGCCTCCATATATTGATTTCTGGTAGGAAGATGTTATGGGAATCATTGTAAATTATTTGCTCTTCTGTAAAACCCATAAAAAGGTTGGCATGTATGGGGTCAAAGATGCCCCCATAGCTGTACCTTGGCTTTGCCAATAATATTCTCCTTTAAAGTAGGAGACATTCGTAATCAGGAGGTGTTCAGCCAAACCTATAAGCAATGTATTAAATCCTGCAGGATAAAGTTCTACCCTATTTAACCAGTATTCCAAGGCTTGTAAACCCACCCAATGCAGAATACCTGTATAAAGGGACTTTACATCCAAAGTACACATCAACCAGTTGGGCTGTAATTGTGATTCAGACACTATTTGCAAAAATTCAGTTGTATCCTTAATTCTGGCCCTAATATATGGCAGCAAGGGTTGTAAATACTGGGTCGGAAACACTGGTAAAGGTTCCATGAGAGATCCAATTCCTGAAGCAGTGGGTCTACCAGGAGGCTGGTTCAAGTCTTTATGAATTTTGGGAAAAAAAGATATAAATATTGTTTGACAGGCTCCTTTACCATAAGGTCTTTGCTAACTGATTCACTAACAATGCCATTCTCCACTGTTTTCTCCAAAAAATAATCTATCTTTTGTTTAAAATTAGGGATGGGGTCAGTTGGCATTTTCATGTAATGCCTGGGGTTAGCAAGTTTCCTATTTCCCTCAGCCCAGTAAAAACTGGAATCCAGGACAACCACCGCCCCACCCTTGTCTACTGGTAGAATGGTAATGCCACTGTTTTCTTGAAGTTCCCTACGTGCGTGTTGTTCACCTTTAGATAAGTTATGACCCAACACCTGAGAGGAACATAGTTTGAAATGTAAATCCCTGAGTATAGCCTATTGGAAAATTGCCACATATTTGTTCATAGGGAGAATAAAACTAGATTTATGAAAATGAAACTCAGTGGACCTTTGAGAAACCTCCTGTGTACCAAAACATCATTTGAGATTCAATTTCCTACAAAATGCTATTATATCAGTAACAAAAACATTTTCATCAACAAAAAAAATAACTGGTATTTAATTTAAACCTTTATTGAATAGTTGATTCTGTTCAATAGACAAGGTATGCTTAGAAATGTTATGCACATTATTGCATTCTATATTCACTTCACCATTGATTGCAGTAAATTTTCTATTGTGTCTGCCCTTGTGATTACACCCCCCCTCTATGTGTCCTACCCCTAAAGGGTGATCTTGACCCCGTTCCTTTTTTGGATCCGGAGAGTCACTAACATACATGCTTTCTGTGTCAGTAGCCGAGGACTCATCCCCCGAAGTACTGAATCCCTTTCCAGATTTTTTTAAGGATAGAGCAAGGCCTCTTTTTTCTAGTATTTGTTCCATATCTATTCCCTTCAGAAAATCTAACACTCTTCTGAGACTGAAAGAGCCTACCCCTGTCATACTCTTCCATATCCCTAGTAAACTTGAGCAACCTTTTTTCTTTTGTTTGATTCTCAAAGATTAAAAGTTCCCTTGAGAGTTTGCTCAAGTTGTTGACATAGTGCGGCTGTCTCTCAAAGACTTTCACCTTCTCACACAGTCACTTCACATCATTGATGTTCTCCTCAATAATCCTTTCATAATTAAGAAGTCAAAATATTTACAAAGGCCATAGAAGCACTTTGCTGTGCCACATTCCATTCCCTAACAAGAATGTCATCTAGTTTACCCACCAATGGTTGAACTTTAACTCTCAACCCTCTTGGAGTAATATTCTTACTCTGATACGCCTTAAAAATTTCAAGTGCCAAATATTTGTTTGTAATGTTTTCATATGTTTACCCATTTGGTTAAAAAGCAAGTTGCATCCTTCAACTGGATCCACTTGGCCATCATCTGTTGTGCCATCACTTTTTAATTTCAAACCAAATACTTTAATATCATCCCGATCAGCACATAGGCCCTGCAATATGTTAAGATCTATGACAATAAGCCCCCAACTTGCACAAAAAATCTCAGTGGGTTAACACAACCAAACAAATGGAAATGGCACAGTAATCCCAAAACTTCCAGGATCTAGCCACACACATCAACCCCTCAGACCAAATCCCAGGGTTCACACTAATAACTAGTAATGAAAATGTTGCTCAAATTCACAAGAGCCCTTGGACAGATGAAGCCCCGTAAGCCCCAGAAGAGTTAACAATATATAAAATGAAATAAGGAGGCGATTTTTGGACGATTGCTGGTTGATATGGCGAGAGAATATTGATTATCTTATGGAGTTCATTGATTATATTAATGAGAATAAGTGGGGTATTGAATTTACCCTAACTTACAATCAGGTAGAAATTAATTATTTGGACGTCAAGGTTTTGCGCCAACAAGATCACACATTGCGTACATTTGTTTATAGGAAGTATCCACAATATAACAATTTGTTATATGTGTCCAGTCTCCATCCCAGCCATACCATCAGAAATATTCCAAAATCCCAGTTTTTGAGAATAAGAAGGATTTGTTCATCGGATGTAGACTTCAATACCTTTAGACAAGATCTTATGGGTAGATTTCTGGATAGGGGATATAGACAGGGGGACATGTTCAAAGCCAGTGAATGGGCTACTAATCAGCGTAGATCTGATTTATTACAACACAAATCTCAAGTTAACCGGGATGGGCAAGACACTATTAGGCTGATTACTACATATGGCAGAAATATAAGTTTGCTAAGGGATGTGATTCAGAAACACTGGAATATACGTCCAACCAATGATGAGTTGGGTTCATTTTTGCCTGAGAGATGCCAATTCTCTTTTCGTAGAGGGAAAACATTGGGTTCACATTTTGCTCATTATAAAAAAATTAATAAAAGTGATCATATTGGTCATCAAGTAACTATTACTGGGGACAAACTTAGGTTCTCATACCTGTGGACATTTTAGTTTTTGCAAACATATGTACAAGACCAAACAGTTCACCAGCAAGAATACTTGTCAGATTTGATATGCACTTTTATGCCAATTGTGGGTCAGATTGGGTGGTGTATATGGCCAGCTGCACCTGTTCTGCCTTCTATGTGGGGCAGACCTCCAAACCGTTACGATGTCAGATGGAGCATTTTAGTGACATACACAATAAAAAAGATTACAAACACACTTTACAGACACTGCCAACTTCACAGTTCTGCAAATTTTGCATTTATTGTGATTGATAAAGTTATGGGCAATAGACCATTTAAAATGGGGTGGCACTCGATTTTGAATTATAAGGAAAGAAAATGGATCATAAAATTGGGGGGACTCTCTACACCAGGTCTCAATGACAAAATGTGATTTAGTAATTTAAAATAAATATATAGTAATATAAAATATTTTATTGTATTTCATTATGTGGGGAAATGGTGAAATGGGAAATGTTTTGGTTTTGATGGTATTTAAAGCATATGGCTATTTCTGTATGCTATCACTGATGAAGGCTAGATGCCGAAACCAGTCTGAATTGTGATGGAATAAATTTTGGTATTTTATTGCGTCCTTGTGGTGCTGGCCTTTTTTGGTCATTTTCCATACATGTTTGTTTGGTTGTTTGCATCAGCCGTACGTGCTACCTGTCATGTGGGAGTCCTTTTGAAGATGGCCAAGGAGGCACTCTGCTTGACATGTATGGTCAGTCTATACCAGAGTATGGGGAGTCTCTGGGTCAGGAACCTCTCCCTCCAGCATCTTTTGTTCATTGTGATGACAAGGTTTAGATCCCTGGAGCATGTAGCTCTGAGGGATTGGGATTTCTTTAAATGGAGCATGTCCAACAGCTCAGGGTTTGACATGGCTTTGTATGTTAAGCAGAGATCGCCTCTGAGTAGACGATATGCCACAGAGTACAGCTGGAGTTTTTTTAGACGGTCAGCATAGGGCATCTGCTTTAGGTGTGTGATTCTTTTAGTGAGGTATTTCTGCGGCCTTTCCAGCTGTTGCAGATGTCGTGTGAGGTACATATCAAATGGGGCGTTGTACTCTATAATGGGTCTAATGAGGGATGAGTACAGTGGGACAATGACCTCCTTTTTTCTAGATGAAAAGCCCTTAATGATGAGGTGTGATACATAGAAGGATTTCCTGACTGTTGTGGCAATGTGGTTATCGAAGGTGTGACCACTGCCCACCTGTCTCCCTAAGTCTCTCATCACACTTTTGGTGTTTAGTGTACTGCCACCTATGTGGTAATTCGTGGGTACATGGTTTTTCCCAAAGGGGATAACTGTATATTTCTTGGCATTAAGCTTGAGCCCATGGCTCTGGCACTAAGCATGTGTTTCTGTAAGGCCCTTTTGTAGAATATCCACATCAATCCACAATTTTGTAATGGCTCCCAGTTTGCAGTCATCTGTGAACTTTGTTAGCCAGAGTCCCTTAGTGTTGGCCTGTACTTCAGAGAAGTAGATGCCAAACAAGAGCGGTCCCAGGACTGAACCCTGAGGTACTCCACTTCTCTGGAGCTGGATTTGGAGTTGGCTACTTTTACAGTCTGGGTTCTGTCAGTAACCCAGTTGGCAACCCATCAAGTGACGTAGGGATTTATGCCCAGCTTAGTAAGTTTATCTATGATTCCAGAGTGGGGGATGGTGTTGAAAGCCTTGGTGAGTTCCAGATATGTTGTGTGGACCGCCTTACCCTCATCCACAGCTCTGGAGACTGATTCGAAGAAGTCAGTCAATCAGGTTCACGAGACAAGATCGCCCCTTCATGAACCCAAACTGGGTGGGGTCCAGTGTTTGAAGGTTGCCAATGTCTTTGTTTATAAGTTCCATGATGATGCGTTCCATGCCCTTGCAGATCAGGCTCGTCAGACTGATGGGGACAGTATTTCCTGGGATCCAAGGTGGATCCCTCCTTGTGGAGTGGGATAACTGTAGCTGTGCGCCAATCAGTTGGCATGAAGCCTGAGGTGAGGCTATGATTAAATGTGACACTTAGGTGAGGTGCCCGTTCATTTTGTAGTTCATGTAGTACATAGGCCGGGATGTCATCTGGTCCCATGGATGCTTTATTCTTAGCTTTGGAGAGTGCGGTTTCTACCTTTGTGGCTGGGATTACCGGAATTTGGCAATCTTTTGGTATTGAGATGGGCCCTTTAGGGGGGTGAGAGGGGGTGAAGTTGGCACTAAATCGATCTGCCAGGATATTGGCAGTATCCTTGGGATCAGTATATTTAATGCCATTCTGTTGTAGCTCAGAGCATATCTGAGCATTGCCATTTAGATTCTTGACATAACTATAGAATGCCTTGTGGTAATCTTTGGCAATTTTATTTTCATAACTAGCTTTGGAGAATTTTATGAGGGATCTCAGCTTCTTACTGAGGCTGGTAAGGGAGTTTTTTGCATTGTGGGATTTTCCTCTTTTCTGCAACAGTTTCTTCCTTCTGTTGTATAGTTTGTTTATGGCAGGGGACCACCAGATTGGCCTCCTTTTTTTGGAGGAGAGCATCTTGGTTCTTTTTGGGATGGCACGATTCATGCACGAGTGGATGTGCTCATACAGTGCCTTAGTATAGGATTCAGCAGTCAAACATTCAGCTCCCATCTGCATGGGTGCCATGAAGTGTGTCACTTCTGACTTGAGTAGCATGAGGTTGGCTTTGGAGAAGTTTTTTTTTACAGAGGTTTCCTTACTGGGGGGATGGGGCTGGGATGTGGATGTCAAGGGTAAATTGGCTTATGGTCAGACCTGACCAATGAGGATGTGACCACTGGTGTGGAGCATCTATCTCTCATGTTGGTAATGACTATGTCTAGGATATTGGAGCCCCTGGTGGGACAATGGATTAGTTGACCCAGGGCATTGGAATTTATGAATTCCAAGAACCTTTGGGAAAGGGTGTTGGTACCCGAGTAGTTTTCCCAGTTAGTGGCAGGGTAGTTGAAATCACCCAGTATTAGGGTGTTTGGTTGTATCTTAATATTTTCCAGTATCTTTAGAAAGGTGTAGTGAGAATCTTGGGGCATGGTGGTGGATCTGTAGCAAGCTACAGTTTGGATTGCAGTCTTACCTAGTGCTAGTTGCACCTGGAGAGTTCAGATGCATTGTGTTGGGCAACTAGCCTGGAAGTGTGAATATCCTTGGTGAATATGGACACTCCTCCACCTTTATTGTTTTGGTCTTGGTTTGGTGGCCAAAAAGTGTGATAAGAGTTGTAGCCTGATATTGCAGGCGTGCTCTCTGGAGTCTTGAACCAGGTCTCAGTTACTGCACAGATATCGATGGTCTCCATTTTTAGGAGTGCCTTGAGAGAGTGCATTTTGAGGTTGACTTCTAGCATTGAGTAGCATTACCTTCAGATTTTGCATGCTTGTATCTGTTACTGTGGTGATTTTGTCCTTTGAACCTTGAATAAAAAAGGCACTATAGGGGTGGCAAGAGCTTTAGCCAGTAACCTGAATCCCAGTGGTGACAAGTGCAGACCATCTCTGGCAAAGCATTGTGGTTTGTCGATCATGTTGTCCCAGGCAGACAGATACTGGATCCCCTTTGAATGACACCAGAAGCTTAGCCAGTTGTTGAAGTTAATAATTTTGTCCTTATACTGTGGTATCATTCTGGGTGAAGGCTAGTAGAAGCTTTAAGGTACGTTTTCGAGAGCATTTTAGAGATATCAAAAATGCTAAAACAAACAGCCCTTTAGGTAGTCATTTTCTTGAATTTCATAATTCCAGTCCTGATTACATTTGTGGATGTGTCCTGGAGAAAGTTGAGGTATCCTTGGGTGAACTTGTCAGCTTAAGTAGTAAGCTTCGAAGAAAGTAAACTTTATGTATTTTGAAATTCAGCACTCTGGAACCATCAGGGTTAAACAAAGAGTGTGACTGGAAATGTGTAATTTAATTTAATTTAATTAGCAGTGGGTGTGACTTGTTAATTTTATGTGTGACTTGTTAATTTTATCTATATATTTAGTGAGATGTTTGTTGCTGTTTTTTTACTCACTGAAGGCTGAATAGCCGAGGTGCTAAGTATAATAAATTCCTGTTTTTTTTTTTTTTTTTTTGGTTTGTCCGTTGCCTAGTGGTATTTTTTTCTATTTTTGCCTTGTGGTATTGTTAGTGCAGGTGTTAACCTTCTTCTCTTGACTGTCTAGCACAATCTTGGCTGGAGAGAGCTTTGCTTCCAGTTTGGCTATGTAAGTGCATCTCTCACAGGTTGTAGTGTTGGGTGGTAGGAGGAGAGGGTTATCTGTGTACAAGAGGCAGCTGCTGCATTGCCCTAGTATGCCCAGATTCACCAGGTGGACAGGAGAAATCACCAGAAGCTGACCCTTGGACATGCCTTTTTAGGTGCTTTTTTGTAAAGTGCAAGTGCTGTTTTCCCTTATTTGAAAGGTACTTTGCAATTATAGGCTGTTTAATGCCTACGATTAATTTTTCCTTATTAACAAGGAGAGATGAGTGCTTGTATCAGTTTAAGGCTTCCTAGTGCTTTCCAGCAGGTCCTAGAGCAAGTGCTAGTCACGGGGGTTCAGATTTTAGTGCTACTACTGAGAAACCAGCTAGTTCTAAGGGAAAATTTGAAGAGCAGACTTTCTGGCACCTGGAATAGTTTAACCGTAGCCCCGCGGTGCTGCACGATGCGAAAAATGCACAAACACACCCGTTTTTAAGCCGAAAGTTGAAAGAGATAGAAATCAGCCCAAAATGGCTAATACAATTACAATGTCAGAGCTGGAAACCACTCTAATAGCGTTAGGTAGGCAGTACAATGCTCACGACTCCCACTGGTAAGAAGTAAGGACTTACCTCTACCACAGCAAGGTCTGGATAGCTCTGAACAACAGAGCATGAAGTCCAAAAACCAGCAATGCATGGGATCTGGAGTATACTAGCTAGGAAAGGTGGGAAACGAGCAAACAATATAGTATTTTTGTATTTGGGTTAAAACAGGCTAAACAATGCAATAATACAGTAAATGAACACAGAAAAGGCCAACACACTTGAGTGTGTAGCCCTAAACAGTAAATGCAATTAAAACTATACAAAATTAGCAAGTTAAAACTTTTTGAATGAAGCAAGGCAAGTGCTCAACTGAAAAATGATTTAAGTGCGGTGGTGGTGTCGCCTCATAGCAAGACGTTGTCCCGTTCGATTCTCAGCTAGAGCGTCTTGTGTGTGGAGGCATATGTGAATGGGGCATGCCTTTGTTGAAGGTTGTGCGTCAGAGCTGGTAACCCGGTACGTAAAAATCCACTACCAATCATTAGCGGACCGGAGTTCCGCTGTGGCGACCCCTAGCCGGGAAAAGCCGAAAGACACAAACAAAATACAATAGAATAAGTAGCTAGTCTACATGTACAGAAAAGTCTATATATACAGAAAAGCAGCTAAAGCACACTAAAACTATTCAGATGCAGTGCAACCTAGAGCACTTGAGTTGTAGCAATATTAAGGCAAGTACAGCTTTAATAAATGCACTAAGATATACTCTATATTTCCAAAATGTTTGAGAAGCACAGTCAGAATACAAGAAGATTCAAGCAAATGTATTTTTTTTGTAAGAAAGGGAGAAAGGAGGAACAGAAGGAAAGAAACTAAGTGGGATGGCCTTCTCAGATGTTCTCTCTGTATTAGGTAGAATGAGCTAATGACACTAGACTGGGAGGAGTATCCTAGATCAAATTTACAGTAGGGGCGGGCAACTGCAAAGCCACCAAGTATAACAGCAAGACACCAACAGGGAGGAAGGGGTGGGGAACTACAGCTAGTGGCCTACACTCTTTTAGACAGTAAACACTACAGAAATGTTTATCACAGCAGTGAGCCACAAAATGAAAGCTTTTAAACAGATAAAGGAGCAAGGAGACTGCAGAATGCTTTTAACTGCAAACAAATCAGTTATATGATACACTCGTTGGCAGGAAATTAGAACAAACAAGTAGGTGCTTAACAAGTACAGAAAATTTCCCGTTAACACCTTTCACACAGTGAAACTAGCTATAAAGCTTTACAAACAGTATGACAGTAAAAAACTTATTTCTCAGGCACTGTAAGGCAGACAATTTTAGTTTAACCGTGCAGATTAGTTAATAGCAATTAAATATAGTAAAAAGTATGCAGCAGGCAGTAAAAAGTGCTATATATAAATTTCTAGAAGCAATAACCAGTGTAAATAAGCTAAAAGCAGGATACTTATTGTTATATATCTCAGATCAGAGTTGTAGTCAGTGCCCCTCCTCCACTCTGCTCAGTGTATATAGACAGAAATCCTCTCAAGTTAGTTTTTACTGTACTTAAGTTCCAAAGGAGCTATCCATCTAAATTTTTGTCCTTAAGCATCATAAACCGCCTGCTAGGAGTAAGAGGGTTTCTAACAGATTTTTCCAGACAAACCCACTCAAAGTTCTAGTGGTCAAAAACCTTCCTTTCCTGATAAATGTGCCTGAATCTGACATCCAGCCTTCACTCACTCTCAGTCAGACTTGTGTCCCTCAGACTAATCTTTTCTCTTCTTGTTTGGCAACAGTTAATGACAGACAGCTGAGTTCTCGCCATCATCCATCCTGGTTATGTTGCAGCTTGGAAGTCCCTTCCTCCATTTTTTGGCCTTCCTAATCCTCCTGCTTGCCAGCTTCTTCATTTTCTTTTGGTATTGCATGATATGTTAAAACGGAGCCATCCAACTGGTTCCCTTGTCTCAGCAGGGAACAGGTTTGTGTTCCAGAATGTTTCTGGTTCCCATCCTATCCTTTCTCAAGGTTCATTCCTTCAAAATGTCACTTTATACTCTTCCCTTTATCGCTTTCCCAAGCTTTTCTGGGTTGTCTGGATTTGAAGGACATTTACCTCCATGTTCCTGTTCTTCCTGCCTTCAGGAAGTTTTTACGTTTCACTTTTTCTTCCCGTTAACTGTTCTCTACTTTGCCTTTTGGCTTTTATACAGTTAAAAGAGTATTTACCAAGTGTATGGCCCCTGTGGTAGCCTTCTATATACTTCAGGGATTTTGAATATTCCCTTATTTGGATGACCTTTAATTCATGTTCCCTCTCAGCAGCTTCTGCTTCAAAATTTACACTTCAATGTACTTTTCCTGACCAGTGTGGGATTCTCCCTCAATCTCAAAAAGTCTGTGCTGACTGCCTCTCAGGACCAAGTGTTTTGGGGTTGCAGGATTAAGACCATCCAAATGTTGGCTTGCCTGCCTCCTTCCAAGATAATATTTTGACTACTTACTTGTAGCCTGTTCTTTTGGTTGTGATTATTTACAACCCCAATTTTCTGAGCACGTGCTTTGAGTTTTGCAGGTGGCCAGAAAACTCACTACTACAAAATCTTTTGTGGCTAAATGGAAGAGATTTTCTGTTTGGTGTCTGAGGCATGACCTGGACCCTTTTTCTCTGGGGGTCCTTAATATCCTTTCTAATTTGTGTGACTTGTTCAGTGCTGGTTATTGTTCATTTGTTAGCCATTTCTACTCATCTGCCTGAGTCCATCTTTGACTATTGTTTTGAAGTCAAACAATTCCTAAAATGCGTCCTTCATATCAGGCCTCCGAGAAATCTTATTCCTCCTCCTTCTTGGGACCTTAATTTTGTTATGGAAAAATTGACTCTGTCCCCTTTCTTTCCTGCTTTTTCTTCTTTCTTGCAGCATTGTACTTGGAAGACTATTGTTGGTGGCTCTTGCTTCTGCCATAAGGGTTTTTGGACTCCAAGCTCTCTTGGCGGTTCCTCCTTTTTTGGTTTTTCACAAAGCCAGGGTTTTCTCTTAATACCAGTCCTTCTTTTATGCCCAAAGTGGTTAATTATTTGTCCTTGTGTATTTTACATTTGTTGACCGGGAAAGTACAACTGGATGCATGTCCATTTTCAGCAGAGGGCTGGGGAGAAAAGGTCCACAATTAAATTTTAAGGAAAATATAAGGTGTATACAGAAGCATTCAGATTTATAGTACCAAACTTAACATTGACTAGTAACAGCACTGAAGCTTAAGATTTAACATATTTACATAGACTGAACATATCTTTTAGTTTTAGGTTGAGGCATTATATAGTGGTGAACATTGTTAGTAGGGGTTGCATTTTTTGCATTATACAGTTGACTTTATTCAGGGTCCACTTTATGTCGCCGAAAACTTAAATCTTGAGCGCTCACATGAGCGAATATGCAGGTATTTGAAATCACTATTGTGGGGGGCATATTCCAACTCCGAGATCGCACTACAGTGAGGAAAGCACAAATATCCTGATCTCCACTGTACTGCGATCCAAAAAAATGAATATCGAATATCTGCATTTTTGCTCATGTGAGTGCTTGAGATTTCAAGTTTTCGGCGATCTAAAGTAGATCCTTTATTCATACCTTTCATGTTCCCTCCTTTTTTCCTTCTCCACAGACTTCTAGTGAGAAGGTAGTACACACCTTGGATTTACGTAGATAGCTCAGATATTACTTGGATAAGACAAATACATTAGAAAATTTGAGCAAATTTTTATTTCCTTTCATGGCAGGAAAGCGTATTTGGCAGTGTCTAAGCAAATCATCTCCTTCTGGATTTCTAAGACAATTTCTTTTTGTTAGTCTTTCCATGACAAGCAGCTTTCCTCTTCTGTCCGTGCTCATTCTACCAGAGCAGTAGCCTCTTCTGGTGCTTTTGTCAAGGGTCAGGATACTAGATCCATCTCAGAAGCTGTTTCTTGGTCTTCTTTTCACACTTTTACCAAATGTTTAAAATTGGATGTCATTTCCAAGGCCAGGGGAAGACTTGCCAGTGCTATCCTTCATGGGTTTGTGGAGGGCTCTTCTCTGCTTTCCTACTCTCATACTTTCCAGTAGCTTTTGTACTCTCCCAAAAGAAAAGAATACTGCAACAGTGATAAGGAAGGTATAGTGCAGTTGTGCAAGATCTTACCATAACAGTGCATGTCCAACTTCTGTCCCTACCTCCTGCCATCTATTATTTTCTTTTGCTCTACTTCCATTCTGATCTCCTTCTGATTCCTTTCTTGGATGCACATATTATTGTTTCTCTGGGGTAGATGCTGTTCTCCTGGGTCTTCTCAATTCTGAGGATTATGCATCCGTACATCACATATGTACCGTATGCCTTAAACGTAGGTCATATGTCTGACATATGATGTCTGGAAGGTGTAAAGGATTTGGTATACTGGCCATACATTTGGCTAATACTGCAAACAGGGAGAAGTAGGACTTCTACTGTTATAGTAAGATCTTACGCAACTGTACTTTGCTAGAGCCAGAAGGGAGTCACTACAATGATCTTGAGAGATTCTGTCTGAATCATCAGAAGAACCTGGATATTAGTGGAAAGGGTGAAAAGCATACAGAAATATTCATGTACAAGGAAAAGAAAAGCCATCTTTCTTCCTGGCCTTCTTGCATGGAGTCCTAGAATATAATCTTACTAGTTGATTGTTCAGAGGAAGGCAAAAAAGTCTACTTGAGGAGCTCTCCACAGATGGATCAAATCTTGGATAACCCCCTGATCTAGTCCCCATTCATGAGGGTCTGCCCTGGTCCTGCTCAGATTGTCTGACATATTGAGCTCTGATGAAATGTAGGATGCCTGTACAGTGAGAATGTGCTGTGAAGCTGTATCCCAAGCTAACATGGCTAGTTTTTAATTAGAGTATGACCTGGTTCTCACCTGCCTGGCGATGTACCACATGACTGTGGTAGTATCTGTATCAAATTGAAAGTGGTCCCAGGGAACTAAAGATGATTCAGAGAATTGAGTGCCTTGATCAGGGCAAGCATGTCTTTAATATTTATTTGCTTGTCTGTCTTTGGTGTCCTACACACCCTTTTGAAACTGATCCCCAAGCAAAGTCAAAAGCATCTGTGGTGACTGCTTTGGAACAGGGAGGGAGAAGGGGTGACCTGATCCAAAGATATTTGTCGTCTCCACTAAATGGTTTCCTTTCTTACAATCCCCAGCACTGGGATTTGAAAAGACAAAGGGTGTCAGTGCTGGGACCAAAGAGACTACTACTATACCTTTCTCATGTGGAGTATTGCCTTGGGTATCGAGAGTCATAGAAACCATGAGACCCAAAATCTTGAAGTATTCTCTCGCATTGACTGAAGTTTGAGTGGAAAACCTAAGAAATAGCGCTAAGTATGGATCTGTTTTTTTTCTGTGAAAGAAAAGTTCTTTTTGAACAGAGGATGTTCTTCGTGTTTCACTGTTCCAGTCATCACACTTGGGTTATTCTGCCAGGGGTAGCCCTCAGTCATCCTGAATACCAGAGGCTTAGTATTTCTGTGTCGGTTGCTGACGCTCCAGGACTGACGTTAGGTTATCAGTGGTATAAAAACAGGCAGCCGACACCATTACACAAGTCTTTCTTGCCGAAGAGCCCGAAGCAGAAGCAGTTTGCAAGAGTGCCGGTTGGCCACTACCTGAGTTTTCATTTCCAAAATTGAAGTTGAAGTCTTCTAAAGCTAAGTACCCCATTGAGGATCCTTTTTTCTTGCTCTAACTGATGTCAGAGAAAGTTAACAATTATCTTGCCTGTGGAAAGCAAATACCACACCGAGATTTCCATTCTTACTGCGTCACCTGATTAGGCTCAGACCACAATGTTCCTCGCTGCCGGTTTTGTGCTTTGTTCAATGCCCGAACTATTTGTCGTCGGGCCCTTATTGTAGCTAAATACTTTCGCTCTCAATCTCCATATTCCGAAATGGCTTTGGTAAGCCATCCAACTACCGATTTTCCGAAAAGAAGTAAGGATAAAGACAGAGACAAGAATGCACAGGTCCAAAACTGCTGACGACTCTTCTTTTAAGCTAGTTGCCAGTTTGCTGGTACTCAGTGAGGTGCTTTCTCAGCCCCTGATGCCTGCTTCGATGGATTCACAGGCTGCTGCAGAGTACAGTATGCCGTGAGACTCTTCATTGACTACGGAACCTGCGGATGTCTCTACCTTGGATGGGTCCAGAGCCGCTGTGCATTCACCGGCTTCTGAGGAAATTCTTCGGCACTACCGATATTCGACACAAACCGACGACTTCTTTGCGTTCTAAAACTACCGAGTTTCTAAGGCCCAGAGTATGAACTACGCCTAAAAAACTGACGACCCAAACTCAAGCGCCTGCTTCCTTGCTACAGTCACAGATGCTTAAAATGGTGGAAGACCTTATCATGCTGATTAGAGGAAGCCAGCCTTCCCCTTCTTAAAGGAAAAAAGACTTGTCCCCAGAAACTTTATCCTGACCAAGAGTCCGACAACTCTGAGGTTTCTGATTATGAAGACATGCCCTTATCTGCTTATAAGGATTCAGATGCAGAGGAATCCATTCCTTCTGCCTCTCCTCCAGAGTTTTTTTTCTTTTGGTGAAACCCTACATACTTTGAGAGAGCATTTCCATTGGGAATGTCAGGATTATCCTCAGTCCACAAAGAAACTCATAGAATTTTTAGATTTACCACAGCACAGACCCTTAGCTATCCCTCCTGTTCTGGATGTTGTGGATGATGTCTTTATGGAATCCAGTCTAACTCCTGATACTTTACCTCCTGCTCCCAGGAAACCTGACAGGTACTACAGAGTCCCTGACTCACACACATTTCTTTTCAAGAATCGTACTGCTGACCCAGTGGTCATCCCCCAAGGACCTAAAGGAATAAAACCAACTACAGCTAAGAATCCCACCCCCTCGGACAGGGATTCCTGAACATTAGACAGATGGGGTAAAAAAATATACACCTCTGCAACTCTTGCCATTAGAGCATTAAATTGTCAGTTCCACATGCTGAAATACCAGTAACATACTATGGAACTTATTAAGCAAAAATGATCTACCTTCCCTGACTATGCAGAAAATAAAGAATTACAGGAGCTTATGCATTCTGCAAGCCAAGTCAGCAAGCATACCCTGCAATGTGGGTTTGACACCCTAGAAGCATCTTGCAGGGCAGCAGTCACAGGTTCTGTACTTAGAAGGCATGCCTGGCTTAAGGAACAGACCTTGCCAGACCATATCAAATCAGAATTATTGGACGCACCTCTGAACAAAGACAATCTGTTTGGCACCAAAGCAGAAGAGGTTTTAGAAAAGATGGAAGAAAAAGCTAAGTCTATGCAGACAGTCAAAGATTTTTTGCAAGTTCAACCTCCAAGATTCAGTAAGCATTGCCTCTCAAAACATTGGCCCTTTCCAGCCCACTCTAGACCACCTCAGACTAGACCTAGGGGAAGCAGACTCCCCCAGACAACAGTCTCCGGATATGCAGAGATCTAAGCAATGGAGTACCTCCACTCCTAAAACAGGGAGTGCTAAGCCACCCCCTTAGGGAAAGAATTCACATTGACTTCTCAGCTCCTCCTCTCACCTCTGCCCAATTGCTCATGCCCTTACGAGGAAAATTTACCTACCATGCAAAAAAACTGGGCCTCCATCACCAATGACCGATGGGCCCTCAACATAGTATCACAGAGGTGCAACTTTTATTTCCACATGCTGCCAACCCCAAAAGGGTTCCCAGATCTTCCTCCAAACCAGTGGACAGAGGCACAAAACTAAGTTCAGTCCCTGCTCTCTATAAGGGCAATTCAGCCTGTTCCTGCAGAACAGATAGGCCAAGGTTTTTATTCCAGACTTTTCCTGGTACCCAGAAAAGAGGGCACCTGGTGCCCAATCTTAGATCTATCCATTCTAAACACCTTCCTGGTGGTACCAAAATTCTAAATGCTCACCCTACATCAGCTTCTCCCTATGCTGTCCAAAGATGCCTGGTTAGCCACCCTAGACCTAAAGGAGGCCTATCTGCATATCCCAATCAGGGACTCCTGCAGGAAATATCTACATTTCAGGGCAAGATCTGTGCATTATCAGTTCTCTACACTTCCCTTTGGCTTATCCACTGCTTCCAGAGTTTTTACAAAATGCCTGGCTCCAGCCATTGCCTTTTGCAGGCAAAGAAATATTCAAATTTACCCCTACTTGGACGACTGCCAGATTCAGGCAGACAGTCAGGAAAAGCTGTTGCAGAACCTGACATTTGTAAAGGACCTTCTAACCTCACTGGGGTACACTATCAACGAAAGGAAATCCAAACTAGTCCCCAGTCAAAAAATTGTATTCCTGGGAGCAAGCTTGGACATAGCATTCTAGATGGCATTACTTACCCCAGAAAAACAAGCCTGTCTGACAGGCTACTTCTCTCAAAAGGCCACCAGAAACCCAGTTATCCGCAAGGAAAATCCTGCAAGCTCTAGGGTTCATGGCCTCTTGCATTATACTAATTCCATATGCCAGACTGCATATGAGGAAACTTCAATGGTACTTAAAAAGTCTTTGGTGCCAACATTCTCAGGACCTGGAAACTATCATACCTATGATACCTTGTGTAAGAAAAGAGTTCCTTTGGTGGGCAGCAGCATGCAACCACAGCAAGGGACTTCCCTTTACACAGCCCCACCCTGCGCAGACCCTAACCACAGACGCATCAGACTATGCCTGGGGTGCACATCTGGACGGCAGGTGCATTCAGGGCCACTGGAGCCCAAATCAAATTCATCTGCACATCAACCAGAAAGAGATACTAGCTGTTCAGCACGCTCTGATAGCTGTCAAATCCCTACTCTCTCCAGGGCCACTTCTAATCAAAACTGACAATACCACAGTGATGTGGTACATCAACAAGCAGGGGGGAGCCCACTCTTACCCACTCTGCAGGCTAGCCATGACCCTTTGGAACACGGCCTCAGCCACGCATATTCACCTGCAAGCCTAATTCCTGCCAAGCAACCAAAACTCTCTGGCAGACAACTTAACTAGAAATCTCCTAGACCCACACAAGTGGCAATTAAACCACAACACCTTCAGCCTTGTGATCCAGAAGTAGGTTACCACGAAGGTGGACCTATTTGCCTCCCCCTACAACCACCAGCTCAGCAAATTCTGCACCAGGGAACCTCATAGCAAAGCCTGGAATGTGGATGCCCTGTCCTTCCACTGGGAAAACCTCTCAAGCTATGCATCCCCCTTCCTCTTCTTACCAGAGTACTACTCAAAAAATAAGGGAGGAGAGACTAAGGGCAATCCTGATTGCCCCAGACTGGCCACGGCAGCACTGTTACCCACTACTGCACAGTCTGTCTCCGTTGCCTCCATAGCACCTCCCTCAGATTCCAACTCTCCTGACTCAGCAGGAGAGAGAGTTATTGCATCCACAATTGCACACCCTGAACCTGGTAGCCTGGCTTATTCTTTGACTTCTCCTCCAGTGGCCAGCCTAAGCAAACAGATCTTGGATGTTATACCTGAAGCCAGACAACCCAGTACTATAAAATCCAATGCTGACAAGTGGAAAATGTATTGTTCCTGGATCCAGACTAGAGGAGCTGACCCACCACAGCCATCCTTACCTCTCATCCTGGATTACCTAGCAAACCTACTCCACAGGGGCCTATCCTTCTCTTCCATTAAAATCCATACCTCTGCCATCTCGGCACATTACAGCACTGAGCCACCTCTCTTCTCACACCGTCTCATCAAGCAGTTCCTGAGAGCGGGCTAACAACGTAAGGCCTCCAAGAAGAGCCCCTGCCCTTGCTTGGGACCTTAACTTTGTGTTGGAAAAGCTCACACCCCCCCTCCCCCTTTGAGCCTGCAGCTTCAGCAAAGTTAAAATTCCTCTCTTGGAAAACAATCTTGCTTTTGTCCATCACTTCAGCTAGAAGTGTGTCTGAGCTACAAGCACTTATGGCTGTGGAACCCTTCATCATTTCCCATGCTGACAGGGTCTCTCAGAACCCAACTTTCATGCATAAAGTGATGTCCAGTGTGGCTCTCAACCAGTCTATTCATTTGCCCACCTTTTTCCCTAAACTTCAAAATAAGGGGAAATGATCCTGCACTCTTTAGATGTGCACAGACAGCTCAGATTCTACCTGGATAAGACTATACCCTTTTGGAAGTCTGACCAGTTACTAGTCAGCTTTGCACCTGGGGTAGAGGACAAGGCAATATCAAAACAAACCATCTACAAATGGATAGCACATTGTATCCATTTCTGTTACAAACACCATGGAAAACCACCCCCACAGGGGATCAGAACACATTCCACTAGGGCAACTTCAACCTCTACAGCCTTTCTCAGAGAAGTCCCTACCAGGGACTTCCTGGAAGATGCAACATGGAGTTCTGTTCATACTTTCACCAAGCATTACCACCTGCCTATCTTTTCCAAGTCCAGGGCAGGCATTGCAACCACAGTCCTGCAGGACATGCTAGCCAGCCCCTACTCTTCTTGACTGCCTCCACCCATTCTTCAGCTTTGGGAATCAACCCAAGTGTGATGACTGCAACAGTGAAACACGAAGAACATAGTACAGTTGTGAACCTACCATAAATGTAGATGTTTGAGTGTATTCACTGTTGCAGTCCTCGTTTCCCACCCTCCAGCCCCCTTTTCCCTCTCTCTCCCTTCCTCACTCCTTACAGGGCTATTGGTATTTACTTTCTACTGGTGGTGTTACTCCACCATAACTTAGCTCCCTATTTGGGGGCTCCTGACATGTGGGGCAAGAAAAACTGATGTAATGGCATCAGCTACCTGTTTTTATACCACTGACAACCTGATGTCAGTCCTGGAGTGACAGCAACCAGCGCAGAAATACTAAGCCTCTGGTATTCAGGGATACTCCTGGCAGGATAACCCAAGTGTGATGACTGCAACAGTGAATACACTCGAACATCTACGTTTATGGTAAGTATACACAACTGTTCTTGTCTAGTTGAGTTCCCAAGAGCACAGTCCTGTGTGAGGGAGTCAACAAAGAATTTGGAATGTTCTGTTGGAATCCCAGCTTGTGGAAGAGATCTCTCACAAGAGAGATACTGTCACTTTGAAAAAGACTGCAAAGATAAACAAATCATCAAATGTGGAAAAATGTGGATACCCTCTAGCCTGCAATGAGCTATAACTGGAGCTTGATGTTTTGGACTACCCATTACACCAAGAGTGTTCACAAAGTGTAAGGCAGAGAACTGATGTTATCCAGACACACACAACCTCAAGAAACATCTGAAGTCTTGATGAATAGGGGATGTGGTGGTGATAAGCATCTTTTAAGTGTAGTTTTACCAGGAAACTTGAAATAGGAAGAAGAGGTAGCAGGTTGTGAAGTGACATCATTTGAATTTGGCGACTTTCACAAGCAGGTTTAGGAAATAAACATCCAGAACTGGTCTCCAAGCATTTTCTTTCTTTGGCACTAAGAACATCCTTAAATAATAATTCCTTCCCCACCTGGAAAGGAGAAACTGGTTGTATCACTGTTTGGTACTGTGTCTGATGAAGAACTAGTGGAAACTAAATAGTCTGATCTGGAGAATGAGGAATGACCCCCTGGAAAGGAGGAATTTCCTCCCACTGCCATCTGTAACCTTGATGAATGATCTTCAAAACATGCTTGTCTGAAACTATATGATCTGATGTTATCTGTTCAGTCTTCATCAAACTTGGAGTCTCTGTTCTGATGGCTGAACCGACTCGAGCATTAGCAAGCTAAAGCTTTGAAGCTAGAGCTCCTTCCACCCTACCCATACTCCCTCTCTCCTCCCAGGTACTTGGTCCGATTAGATCTCCTCCATAGGTTACTTTCAGCGTTTTTCTTTATTATTGTGAGTTGGCCTTTGGCCTGTTTTTCTTTAAATCCTACCCTTTTAGCTTTCCCATCTTAGTTTAAAAAAAAATCTTTAACCTGTCTTATCTGCCGCATTTTCTCGTTGTGCCTTTCTTCCTTTCCCTTTACTATGTCATAGCTGTTTGACAAACCTGTTGGGTTTAAAAATGCACTTCTGTGGGCACAAGATCCCTGTATCTGATGCCTTCAAGGGAGTGTGTTTATTGTCTGGGTCCTGCACACCTGGAAGTGGAGTGCTCGATCTGTAAGGCATTTCATCCCTGGGCCAGTGCAGATGGAAAGAATGAGCTGGTCTTCAAAGTTCTTATTCCTGTTCCTTCTCCAGCTATCCCTTCTGTCTCAGGGGCTCAAACCCCTACAAGAAATCTAAGGAGGCCATGGACTGTAAGAAATGGTCACCAGACCCCTCCTCTTTAGTTTAGTCAAAGCCTCCCAAAAAGGCCGCGAGAGTCTTTTGGCTCTGATCTCGCACCTACCCCTCCACTCCTTGCCCTTGTCATCTTGTCGAAGCCGGAACCGGTGGTGCCGAGTACGTCCCCTCGGGATGTCTCTCCCGGACTTCACTCCAGGCACTCCTCTGTGTTCTCTTCCATTAGGTCCACTCAAAGCCTGTCTGAGAATGAGGTGGACAGATTGATGAGGAAATTTCTCCGTATGCAGATTCAAATGGGGGACATTCCAGCCTCATCCCCTACAGGATCTGTGTGCTGAGCTTCCCCTTGCAAAATAATTTCTCCTTCTTCGATCCGGCCTGCCGCTTTGGAGCTCTTGCATCAATCGGTCTCAGGGGCTGGTTGTTCTGTCCCGATAATCTTTACAAATTCTAGCGTGACTACTTCCTTGACTTGCTCAGCACTGACCATGTCGGGGCCAAGCACGTCTCAGAGCTGAAGCCTCGACATTGAGTCCAGGGGGGTAACTTCAACTCCAAAGTTGTTGGAGCTGTCACTTCCCCTGGGATCAACAGCTTGGTGCCAACTCCCCCCTCCAAGCAGAGGGCTGCTGGTGACCGAGGATGGTCTGTTCCTGACTCGTCGGGGCAGGGGAGGCTTTCTTGGGACTCCGGGAGTCTTTCAGCCATCAAGGTGGTGGAGAGGGTCCTTTCCACTCCTAGGAGACTCCTGGCTCCTACAATATCAGATACACCTTTACCCTCCTGAGCTCTGCATCAGAGACCTCACTTTTGCCATTGGGGCAGCTGGCCCCTCAGGCCCTCCAGTCTCTTCACTTGGGGAAGCCCAGATTTCTTCCGACACCTCCCTGGAGCAGCCCACTGAGGAGGTTCCTTAGAAGAAAAGGTGCAAGAGTAAACGCCGAGATTCCCTAGAAGAATCTCTTAACAACAGACACTGACTTCCATGAAGGGGAGGGGTTCCCTTAGATCTCCACTTGACGTCTCCTTTGGAGGCATTTTGGAAATTCGTCATCAGAGAGGTGGCTGTTAGGCCCCAAACCCAACCCAGGATAATTCAGTGTTCTTGGAGGCCTTTGGGACCAATCTGTCTACATCCTGGGTGTCCCCCACCCCCGGCAGACCCCATAGTGGATCTGGTGTCTGCAAGGGCATGGAAGGAACTAGATGCTGCACAGCCAATACCAAAGATTGCTGACAAAATTCTAAGTGCCCATCAGGATAGGCCCCACTGGAGAAAGGGCATTCCAGTAAATGCCATGGTGGTTGCGGCAGCCACCAAGAAAGTGTGTGCCCCAGAAAGTTCTATTGTCCATCCACCTAACAGGAGGGAGTCTAGGACTATGGACAGATTTGGAAAAGGGTCTACACTTCCACATTTTCCCTCAGAGCATTGAACTTTTTCCCACTTTACGAGGCTACAGAGGGACTTGCTTTAGGAACTCTGGCTCTGGCCCAGAGTCCATGATGGCAAAGGAACAGATGAAGTTCTTCTATTCTCATGTTGTAGTATTCTTACTGTAGGATCCTCCGCCTCAGGTGACCTGAATGTCTCCTCCTATACAAAAGTTTTCAGCCTGGCTGTTGTTGGTGTGTAGGACGTCACATGTAGGTCCATAAACCGGGGACATTAAATGTGACGTCTGCACACACAGACCTCAGAACTTTTCTGCCACAGTCAAATGTCAGATCGATTGCATCGCTCCACTCTATCAAGATGTCTAAAGCTAAGTACCCCGTTGGGGATTTCTTACTTGTATTAATTGCTTGAGCTTGGTTTGCTGGTTTTACAATAGCCGATGTCCGTTAAAAAGGGTAAATGCTGATGCGAGTGTCAGTCTGCATAAGGACACCCATGACCATTGCATTTTTAGTGTAGACTGGGAACACGACCGTACATCCTGCTCCATCTGCCAATCCTTCATCCCTAAAACTCTTGGAAGCCATTAGGCTGCCCTTAACTTGTACTTAGAAAATCAAAGGCTTAAGAAGCTAGCCCTTAGGATGAATCCAGAATCGGCCAACCCAATGCAACCACCAAAGAAAAAGGCCAAAGTTTTGCAGCCTATTACCACTGCTTTTCCGTCGCCGGATGCCCTGCCAACCACCAATATAGTGGCTGAAGGACATCCGCTAGAGCAGTCTGCTTCTACAGCTCCCCTTGAGGAAGCCGTTTCTGAAGCTCCAGCTGGCACATCCACGGAGATTTCTCAGACATTGGTTATTTCCGAAGTCGAGGGAACCAGGTTCCACCCGACGCCCTTCCGGATTTCAAAAATCCGAGTCTCCTTCCTTTGGTAAGCCTCAGAATCAAGGCCTACAGTGTCTCCCAAAATTACTCCTTTAAAAAGAAGACAATAAACTGTAAACATTTATCTACCCTTCCTGAAGGACAACCAGGCAGTCTTTTAGTCAGTCTTTGAAGCAGGCCTTCATAGCCCTTAGGCCTACAACCCTATTCCATTGCTCAGCCCAAGGCCTACTTCTGCTACCTCACTTCTTCCCTCTATTCCCCAGGAAGAAAAAGAAAAAGAGGCCATCTCCTCTATCACCTACTCATCCCAAGTAGCCTCCCCCCTGGAATATTCTTCTCCAGATGAGGATTCTGTTGAAGGAAATTCCCCTTCAGAGAACATAACATTTGGTGAAAATATCACTAAGATGAAAGAATACTTCAAATGGGATACTTCCCAAATGACAGAAACTCAAAGAAGATGCTTTGAATTGTTGCAGGTTGAATCACCCTCCCCATCAACCATTCCTCCAGTTATCCCTGCATACCTTGATGCATTTGTTCTTGCTCCAAGAACCCTGACTCTCAGCCACCTACCCCAAAAAAGACCAGACCATTTATATAAGGTGCCTGATGACCACAAATTCCTATTAACCCCCCCCCCCTTGCCGGACCCCACTGTTATAGCTGTGGCCCCAGATAGACAATCTAGACTGCTCCCTTCCTCATCCCTTCAGATAATGACAGTAAAATTATGGATAGGCTGGGCAAGAAGACTTGCACCTCTTCCACCCTGGCCTTCAGAACAATTAACTACCAAACTCTGAACTCCCTGCCTTACTCTTCTAACAAAACTGAAGTAGCATCTTAGCTGTAGCTGGCATCCCAGGTGGCCAGGCACTCCAATAGATGGAGTTATGATGCAGCAGAGGCCTCTGCTAGATCAGCTGCAACTGCATCAGTTCTGCATAGATACTCCTGGCTTAGGCTCCAACCACTGCCAGAAGATTTTAAGTCCAAAATCCTAGATGCTACTCTTGATCATAACCTTCCATTTGGTAAGCAGTCTGCAGAACTGTTAAAAAATCTACAGGAGAAGAGCAAAAAGCTACAAGATATTAAACACCTGCTGTTATCTCCTATACCCAAGTACTATAGAAATTATCCTGTCAAATCATCCTGTGTTACAAGGGCCCCTTCCACGACCTCCCCTTCTTCTACCAGGCATAGGAAAGGGACTAGGAGGCAATCCTCTTCAAGGACTACCTCTTTTCAGCCAGCCCAAAGACTGTCCTTTCAGGACAGAAATAATGGCAACAATGCGTGACTGCCTTGCTCATCTCCTCCTGTCTTCCCGTCTCTCTCACTGTCTGCCCCTTTGGAAAGAAATCACCACAGACCACTGGGTGCTGGCAATAGTGGAAAAAAATATTTCCTATCCTGGCAGGAAAGACCCACCCCCACATGGCATTCTTTTTCCACCCAAAAATCAGCTTCACCTATTTCACCAGAAGGTGTGTATCATACCTCTCAACTGTCCCTGATTTTGACTCAAATTTTAACTATGTCCCTCTTAATCCGTCCTAAAACTGGTGACTTATCGACAGAAGGTGGTGAATTGTACTTAATAATAACAATTAGAATTATAGACTTCTTTTACTT
This sequence comes from Protopterus annectens, assembly GCF_019279795.1. NCBI lineage: Eukaryota > Metazoa > Chordata > Ceratodontiformes > Protopteridae > Protopterus > Protopterus annectens. Next base: position 6,091,802 of record NC_056744.1, read on the forward strand.
CAGAAAATGTATATTAATTCACTTTCTGTTATTCTGTCAATGTCTCAAGTTAATAGTACTTATATTTTAAAAGTGTCCCTGATTGTCCCTGATTATTTGTGGAGTCATCCCTGATTCTGATGAGATTTGTCCCTGACTGGTTGAGAGCTATGGAACCCATCCCATCAGGACAAGAAGGAAAAGGTTTTTACTCCAGACTTTTCCTAGTTCCAGAAAAGGATGGAACATGGAGACAGATTCTGGACTTATCCATTCTAAACCTTTTTCTAAAAGTCTGCTCTTTCAGAATGCTGTCCCTACAGACCCTGCTTCCTGTATTGCCACCACAAGCATTTATGATCACCTTGGACCAGAAGGAAGCTTACCTCCACATCCCCATACACCCAAACCACAAGAAATGCTTACACTTTGCTGGGCCCTGCTCTCATTTTCAATTTACTGCCTTGCCCTTTGGTTTGTCCACTGCACCAAGGGTTTTCACCAAATGCCTAGCTCCCGGCAAAGCCTTCTGCAGGACCAAGGGCATACAGATCTATCCCTGTCTAGACAATATTCTAATTCTTGCAGAAAAAGAAGAGACCCTCACAAATTATCCCCAGTTCTCTATGTTCCTGCTTCAGAGACTAGGTTTTACACAGAACCTCCCCAAGTCATCCCTATCCTCAGAACAAGACAGGGTCTTCCTGGGTTGCAGAATTTGGACAGACCTAATGATAGCATTTCTACCCCAAGACAAAGTAATCTCCCTGACAATTTCCAGGACCTCTTCCAGATAGACCAGCTGTCAGCAAGAGAGTTTATGCGCCTTCTGGGTCTTATGGCAGTCATCATCCCTATGCTTCCCCTAGCCAGGATGCACATGAGGAAGCTGCAGTGGTATTTAAAGAATGTATGATCCCAGCGCAGCCATCCTCTGGACTTCCAAATACCCTTCCTACCTTGTCTACAAACAGAACTAAGGTGGTGGATACAACAGATTCAAAGGAATCCAGGACTACCCTTCCTACCCCCACACCAGCTCAGCTTATGAACACAGATACCTCGGATCTGGGTTGGGGAGCTACCATGAAGGGACTCAAGGTACAAGCACCTTCGCAGGCATCTCTCTTGAGGAAGCATATCAAAGTCAGGGAAATGACGGTGGTTCATTTAGCCCTGAAGGCTTTTCTTCCTATCCTTCAGCTAGGCCCTCTGCTAATCTTCACAGACAACAGCACTGTCATGTGGTACATCAACAAACAAGGGGGGACCAAGTCCTACCTTCTATGCAGGCTGGCAATGCAAATTTGGAATTAGCCTGACAGAACAACTTATCTGTACAGGCAACATACATTCATTACTAGGACAACTTCTAGGCAGATGCTCTAAGCAGATCATTCTCTCTAAGTCATGAGTGGATGTCACACAGGGAAGCTTTCCAAGACATAGTCCACCGATGAACTACACCACATATAGATCTGTTTGCCTCCCCTCCCCCCCCCCAGAACAGACAACTGAGAAAATTCTGTACCAAGCACCACTCTCCCCTAGCTTGGAGATGCATTCACCATCTCATGGAAGGGACAGTTTCTGTATGTTTTTTCTCCCTTCCCTGTCATTCATAAAGTCCTCCTGAAGATCTGGCGAGACATGCCAAAAATCTTGCTGATGACCCCCTACTGGCCAAGGCAGCATTGGTTCCCCATTCTACAATCCCTCGCCAAGGGCAATCACCACAAGTTACCTCACAAGGTGGACCTACTCGCACAACAGAAGGGGAACTCTCATCCATCCACACCTGGAGATGCTGAGCCTTACTCTCTGGATGATAAACTTCTAGTACCCTTCAGACACCGCTACACAGAGGACGTGCTTTCTGTCCTGCAGGAGGCCAAGAAACTAAATACAAGGAGATTCTACATTTTTAAATGGGAGAGATTCTCCAAATGGTGTCTCCAAAGACTTAAGGACCCCCTTCTAGTGGATGTTCCTTTAGTCTTAGGTTGTGTGTGTGAGCTGATTGAAGCAGATCTTTCATACTTTTTAGTGAAAGTGCACCTGTCTGCTATCTCTGCCTGCCTACCCCTAGAGTCTCATTTACTCTCCAGGTTGGATGTTAAATTGTTCTTAAAATGGGTCTTACACATAAGATCACCCAGAAAGCCTACCCCACCACTCTGGGGCCTAAATTATTTCTTGGAAAAACTTACGCTGACTCCATTTGAACCAGCCACTTCTGCATCCCTGCAGATGTGCACATGGAAAACAGTTTTGCTGGTAATTCTTACTTCGGCAAGAAGGGTCTCAAAGTTACAGGCACTTATGCCATGCCCTCCTTACACTATCTTCCATAAAGACAGGGTGACCCTGCACACCAACCCCTCCTTCATGCCCAAAGTGGTCAACAAGCTATCACTAAATCAGTCCATTCACTTACCAACCTTCTTCTCTCCCCAGAATGACAGTGAGAGAATACTACACTCCCTGGATGTTCACAGACAACTAAGATTTTATCTGGACAAAACCAAGTCCGTCAGAAAAGCAAATCAACTTTTTGTTTACTTCCCTCCCAAAGCCTTGGGCAAGGCAGTCTACAAACAGACTATTTCCTGTTTCTACTACTCATACCACAGAAAAGACCTGAATTGGGATCAGGGCTCATTCTACAAGAGCAGTAGCTTCCCCCAAAGCCTTCTTCAAAGGCCTAGACACAGCTACCATCCTTGAGGCAGCCACCTGGTCCACTGTACATACCTTCACTAAACATTACAAATTGGACCATATCTCCAGAGCCAGAGAAGGTTTCGCAAAGGCAATCCTGCAAGGATTTCTGGAATCTGCTACCTCTACCTCCACCCTTCTTCCTTCCTGAGCTGTGGTGCTGTGGTACTCTCCCACAGTAAGAATATTGCAACATGAGAATAGAACACAGAATAGTTGCGTAAAATCGTATCATAACCATAGATGTCCTTCTCTTTCATGTTGCAGTATTCCTTCCTTCCATCCTGACCCCCTAGTTTCATATCTGTAGGTCTGTGGGCATTCACAGAGCCCCTACCGGCACTAGGTTTATTTTTGGGCAGTCTGTAGCATTCCACCAGTCTGAAGGACATCTTTTGGCATCTCCTAGGCTACTGTCCAACTGTGCAGTTAGTTCTGAGGTTTGTGCATGCAGATGTCACAGTTAAGGTCCCTGGTTTATGCCCCTATGTGTGACGTCCCACGCACCAACAGCAACCAGGCTGAAAGCTTTTGTATAGGAGCCAATGTTCTGGTCACCTGAGGCAGAGGATCCCACAGTAAGAGTACTGCAACATGGAAGAGAAGGGCATCTATGGTTATGGTAAGATTTTACACAACTATTCTTCCTTCTCCCATATGGCCACTTTGCAGTCCATTTACAGTGCACTCATGCAGTTGAGGATACCTCTGGGGCAGGCAGTTCTGGTATTGCCATTCAGTGTCATGCCTGGATGCAGCTGTGTCACTTTGCTGAACCTTTTAAGGCATCATTCATCAGTGCCCCCTTTGACGGTTCCTCTCTCTTTGGACTGACAATATGAGAGAGACTCTTCCACAGTGAGAAAGATGGAAAGACCCTGTCTGCCGTCAGAATCTGCTTCTCTACCCTGCAAAGGTCCTTTTCCAGAAGTCAGTGTGGGGGAAAGAAGTTGTAGTTCAGAAAGTCCCAGAGTATTTTCCCGGATGCTCAGGCAGAATAACTCAAGTGGTAGATGCTGCCCACATGGCAGAGGAGGTCTGCTAAATCAGGGATCTTGGGATTCTCCTTCAGAGAAATCCCAAATGTCCATTTCTGGAGATAGTTGGGGGACATTGTTTCTTGCACCTAAAAGTCTGGTTAGCCATTAAAAGTCTGGTTAACCATCATGAACAACCAATGGGTGCAAGAAAATTGTATCCAGAAGTTACTCCATTCCCTATTTTAAACCTCCCCAAGCCAAAACAACACCTCCTCGATGTTCCATCAAATCAAAAGGAGGCAGCAGCTTTGGAAATCACAAAGTTGCTTCAAAAAAGAATCATGGAGGAGATCCCTCCCCCCAGACCAATGCAAATCAGGAATTTACTCCTGGTTCTTTTTAGTTCCAAAGAAAACAGGGGACCTAAGGCCAATACTGGACCTAACTTACCTGAACAAATCAGTGAAACACGAAGTTCAGGATTGTCATGGTTCAGTCCATCCTTTCCTTTCTTCTGAAGGACAACTGGATATGCTCGATAGACCTGAAGAATACATATTATCATATCAAAATGAACAGACGCTCTAGAAAGTACCTGTGTTTCTGACAGGGAGCTAGTCACTACCAATTTTGTGCGTGTTTCATGTTTCTTTATCTGAACAATTGTCTCCTAGTTGCACTAGCCAGACATCTACTGATCCAGGCCAGGGACTTTCTCTTACAATTGGCTCCAACCTTAGGGATCACTATGAATTTTCAGAAGTCACAGTTGCAACCAGTACAAATGATAGATTTTATAGGAGCCCATTTGAATGCAAACACAACTCTGGCCTATCTTCCTCCAGACAGGATTCTTCTACTAAGGGCTCATATCAGACAAATGCTAGCTGTTCCAATTCCCCCAGCAAATCTTGTCCTCATGGTGTTGGGGTGTATGGCTCCAACAATAACGTTATTACTGACAGCTCGCTTACACATGAGAGTTCTTCAGTGGATGTTGACAGTTCAATGTTTCCTTCTGCACCAGCCTGTGAATAAATCCTATAGGACTGTTTCGGGTGTGCAGAAATTCTCTTTTGTGGTGGCTTCATAATCCAGAAGTCAAACACGTTTTGACCATTCATTCTTCCCACTCCCATTGCCGCACTGACCACGGACCCCTCCCAGCTGGGATGGGGTGGCATTACCTGGGATGGACAGTTCAAGGCACGTGGACTCCCCAGGAGACCAACCTTCATATCAGCATCCTAGATATGAAGGCGGTGCTTCTAGCATTGCAAGCACTTCACTCCCTTCTTCCTCTAGGGACAATTGCGATTCAAACCAACAACGTCTGTTGTTTGGTACAAAGTGGAACCAGGTCTTACCCCCTTTGTTGAGAAACAATGAGAGTGTGGCAATGGGCTCTCTCTCTACCATCTACATTCTAATTGAAATGCACATTCCAGGAGTGTACAACATACTCTCATACAGGCTCAGCAGAATCTTATTGATGCCTCAAAAGTGATCTCTGAATCAGTTAGTGGCAAACAGAATTTTTCTTGAATGGGCTCAACCTTGCTGCGACCTCTTCACCTCTCTCCTCAACACCAAATGCACCAGACACTTTGCCTTGATTCCTCCACAGGGACAGTCACCGAGAGATGCTGTGGTCCATGCTTGGCCCCCTCGGTCTACTTTATGCATTCCTGCCAGTTCCTCTGATTTCCAAATTTCTTCAGAAAACATGCAGGTTGGAGCGCTAGGTGATCCTCATTGCTCCTTTTTGGCCTCAACAAGTCTGGTTCACCTTCCTGTGGTCTCACCTGATTTGCCCACTGCGGACGCTGGAACCTTTCCAGACCTTCTGTCTCACCCCTCAGGGGCAACGTCATCCAGATCTTCACAACTTGAAATTAACAGCATGGTTTCTCCAATTCCGATGATGGCTAGACACTCAAGGCTTTCTACCCCAGTTCAGAGGATTTTGTTTTCCTCCCATAAGACCTCTACCAGGAAGATTTATAAATGTAAGTGGAAAAGGTCTTCCTTTTGGGCCCACAGCATCACATTGATCTGCTCACGACACCCATTTCGGCAGTTTTAGACTTCCTAGCTGGTCTGTTTCAGTCTCAGGCAAGTTTTTCTTTTGTTAAATTTCAGTTGGCAGCCATTTCTAATTTTCATACTGGAGAAAAAGCCAAATCCTTAGCTGCTTCTAGGCTTTACAAAGCTTTTCACAGAGGTAATTTTCTTTTCTGTCATCTATCAAAGACACTACCCTGCCATGAGTTCTGAGCCCTTTACCTCCCTTTGAACCAGTTGTAAAGGCAGATTTAAATTTTTTTCCTGGAAAACGGCTTTCTTAGTAGCCATTACTTTTGCCAAAAGGGTGTTGGAGCTTCAAGCCTTATCTTCCAAATCCCCCTACCTTATTTTTCATAAAGACAAAGTTACTCTATGTACTAACCCCTCTTTCTTACCCAAGGTCGCTTCAGTAAATACCATTAATCAATCCATCAACCTCCCTGTGTTCTTCATAAATTTTCAGAATAAGGGAGAATATATGTTGCACCTCTTAGACGTTCATAGACATTTGCACTTCTGTCTGGATAGAACAAAGTCTTTCAGAAAATTCTGACCAGCTGTTTATGGCTTTCTCAAATTCAAAAAAGGGAAAGCTGTTGTCAAAGCTACCATAGCTCACTGACTGCAGGATTGTATACCTAGATCTCGCCAAGGCTTTCGACACCATCCCCCACTCTGGAATTATAGATAAGCTCCCTAAACTAGGTATAAATCCCTATGTCACAAGATGGGTTGCCAACTGGCTCAAGGACAGAACCCACATTGTGAAAGTAGCAGACTCCAAATCCGACTTCAGACTAGTGACAGGTGGAGTGCCACAGGGTTCAGTCTTGGGTCGTCTCCTGTTTGGTATCTACTTCTCTGAAGTACAGGCTAACACAGAAGGTCTTTGGCTAACAAAGTTTGCAGATGACTGCAAACTAGGAGCCATAATCAAAACTCCTAACGATGTGGACATACTACAAAAAGGGTCTCACTGAGACAGATGCCTGGTGTCAAAGCCATGGCCTGAAGCTCAATGCCAAAAAGTGTATTGTCATCCCCTTTGGTAAAAACTCTGTACCCATGAACTACCACATAGCTGATAGTCTACTTAATGCTGAAAATGTGATGAGACCTTGGGACACAGGTGGACAGTAGTCTCTCCTTTGATAATCACATCGCCACAGTGGTCAGGAAATCCTTCTACGTGGCTCACCTCATCACAAAAGGTTTCTCATCTAGAAAAAAAGAGGTCATTGTTCCCCTCTACTCATCACTCGTTAGACCCATTATAGAGTACATTGCTCCTTTTGGTATGTACCTCACAAGACATCCACAACAACTGGAAAGGCCACAGAAATACCTCACAAAGAGGATTACTGGCCTCAAACAGATGCCCTACGCAGACCATCTAAAAAAACTCCATCTGTACTCCGTCGCATATCGCCTACTCAGAGGCGATCTCTGCCTAACATGCAAAGCTATGTCAAACCCAGAGCTGTTGGACATGCACCACTTAAAGAAATCCCAATCCCTCCAAGCTACACGCTCTAGGGACCTAAACCTTGTCACCACAATAAACAGAACATGCTGGAGGGATAGAGTCCTGTCCCAGAGACTTCCCATACTCTGGAACAGACTACCTATCTATGTCAAACAGAGCTCCTCATTAGCACTCTTCAAGAAAAATCTTGATGACTGGATGGTAGATAGGAAATTCACCCCGGGGATCACTTCTGTGGCTCTGCTCAACAGGGGCACAGGCAAATAATTTTCTTGGGTGGCGAAAGCCAGGGTACATTTTTGGCTAGGCTTATGTAGGCCCTAGGGCCAATAGCCTAGTACCCTCCTATGAACCTGTATCTTATGGTTATTTGTCGAAGAATGTTCCTTTACCTAGACAAGTCAGAGGTCATTCCATGAGATCGATAGCCATGTCTCAGGCTTTTTGATCTAGGGTTTTCTTGGAAGACATTTGTGTGGCTGCGTCGTGGGCAAATTCTCATACCTTTATTTCACATTACAAACTTGATAGTATCTCCAGGAATAGAGCTGCTTTTGGCTCTGCAGTACTCCATAATATCCTTCCATGAGGCCACCCAGATCTATGTAGCTAGGAACTCTGTCCCACAGGTGTGATGAAGACTGAACAGACATCAGATAAAGAAGTTAAGTACTCACTATAATGTTCTATCTGTGTTGTCTGCTTCAGTGTTCATCACCTTCCCTCCCTCCTTTCCCCCTTCCTTGTATCTGGAAGACCTGATGGATGGAACCTTCATTCCTGTTTTGAGCTTTTGAACATCTTTTAAGCTCTCTTGTTATAATATGTTTTTCTATACTGGGAAAATTGGCAGCAAACTTGATTTGAGGTATCTGGGACGAGCGAGGGAGTATGGGTAGGGTGGAAGGAGCTCTACCTTGGAAGGTTTAGCTTGATAATGGCTGAGTTGGTACCCAGATCGGAACTCAGACCGACAGGTTTGATGAAGACTGAAGCAGACAACAGAGATGGAATATTATGGTGAGTACATAACTTCTTTTTGCCAAAGTGAAAAATGGTGATTCAGACTTTCTGTACGAAAACAAAGACCAGGGTGGGATTGTTGGGCTGTCCTTGGTTTTGGGAGGTTCAAGGCTTTGTTTTGGAACCCCCTTGCCATTTCTTTTTAAGTCTGTTTATCTGTATTTTGTTGAGACTGTTTTTTCCATTTTTTCCAAAATTGTTTGAGGAGCTAGAGAACCCCTTAGAAAATTTGAAAAAAATAGGGCTGAAAAATCTACAAGATTATCTGTATAAGCTTACTGCTTTCATCACACTTTTTGATCACCTCTGCGGCAGAGGGGGCAAAAACTAAATCTCTGCCCAAAGGGGAATTTAAAATCTTAGTTTTAACATCAACTGGGAGGTTCTGAGAATGCAGCCAGGCAAACCTCTTCAAAACAGTAGCAGTGGTTGTACACAGACTGTAAGCAATGAGTAGTAGCCTGTGCAATAGAGTCAACTGAATTATTTTAAAAAGATATTTCCTCACAAGAACAAACTGCAGATAAAACATTCCTCATACTTTCGCAATTAGAACAGACTTTAACATATAAGCTTGACGATTCAAAACACTGAAGATCAAAGTTGCAGAGGTATACTTCCCCTCCCATACTTATCAATAGTTTTCCCAAAAGAGTAGGATTGGAATTAACTAAGTGTTTATCAGCAGTGGGATCATCTAACACTATAGCTGCCGGGTCAGGTTTGGGAATAGTGTATAGAAACATAACGCTGAGGAACTTTATACTATCTCGCCTTTCTAGGAGCAGCTGGCTGACTATCAGGAAAATTGCAAGCAGTAACACACACACAGCAGACAGAACAGGAGAAATGGGTGTAGGTTCTGTAAATTCATTCTGTAACAATTTTGTAGTATTTTCTGAGGGAATGAGAAACCTCAGTGTTCTCCCACTGAAAATGCTGACACATTCTAGCAGTAGTCTTAGAGAAAGAGAAACTCCAACAGAGAGAATCGAAAAGTGAGCCCTGCTTTGAATCTGAATCAGAAATCTGAGAGAAAACCCTGTATCTGTCCCTTGGTCAGATTCAAATCTTGAATCTCTTTAGGAAAATGTGTATCCCTCTTTTACCAGACACTACTTCACATGAATGTTCAATAGCCTACATTAAACCCACCCCACACTCCTAAACTACTTCTGTCTAAGGAAATTTGAGTAGTAGACAACACATGCTTAAGTTTCTGTTTCTTTTTGCCAGGAATAATGTAACATTCTGAGAACAGGGAAGCCTCCCCTGTTCTCTCTCCCTTACCCGCTGAAGGGGACCCCAACAGCCACAGAGATGTGACTAACCTCTGGTCTGTAGTGGCTGTAGATGCTACACCAGAGCGATCTGGGGTAAAAGGTGACTGGTCTGAATTCCAACAAATGGGCATAGTAGAGTCACTCACCTAAAGATGAGGCAAACTGCTTGCCTGCCGTGTGGGCATAGGGTGTTTGTGTAACCTTTTCTTTTTGTGACTGGATGAAAGACTTACCATGTGACCGGTAGTTGTTCTGTGTGGTAAAGCCAAAAGTGGTGCCTCTTTCCCGGGGAAGACCAGCAGTAAACTACAAGTCTTTAAAGTTTTTATTTATTTTTTTTATTTACAGAAAAAAAACATAGTTAAAAGCACTTTAAAACACTTTACTAGCCCAAAATGTAAAATAAACACATTTCTCCATAGACAACATGGTTTTCAATTACTTTATACAACTTTTAAACTGAAAGGAAAAAAGTGTGCTCCTGTTTAAAAGTGTGATACAGTCTCATGACAGTCTGTTAAAACACAAAACTAGCTTTGAAATAACTATCCAAAAGAGAAAAATGATAAAATGCAAACAGTATTTAGAAATGATTTTTTTTTCCCAAAGGGAACTTATCTACCTAGCAAAGGAACAGAACCAAAGCTGACTGTTGATTCTCAAAATTTTAGAGAAGCATTCTCTTTGGCATCAGTAAAGCTCTGAAAGGTTTGGCACCCAAACTTGTCTTCTATTCAGCTCAGCTTGAGCTACTTGACAGTTTGGGTGCATGGAAAGTGCCCTGAAGCTGTAGAAACTGGCCAGCTGTTATATACTCAGCATGATATAACCCGTATAGCCAAGGTTGCAGCAGCAGTGCTCAATATGATGAACATGAAAATGACCACAGACTCTACCACTGCCACCAGTGACTAAACAGTATGACTGCACTTAATCTAGTGATCATAAATGGCACTGTTTGTTCTGGAATTGCTTGTGCAGTCTCACAAATGCAAACCTTTTTTTTTGTTTCTACCAGCACCTTATTACTCAGTGCAACTGTGCAGTAACATCTTTTAGTAACAGAGTATGTTGTCTTATTTGAAATTGTTACTAAGAACCAAACAGCAGTAGGCAGCTACACAGTCAATAAAGGTCCGTCCTCACCACAAACAATTCAGGAAAAATGTTACTTCCACAAGCCAGTATATTGAAACACAGGTTTATTCCAAACTTCACAGATTTAGCGCATTTGTTTCATTCCATGAAACTTCTTCAGAATAAATGCATTTAAAAGAACTCCCTTATTTATAGTGGTCAACATAACATTCACTGATTTACATTTTAAAAATGCTGTTACATCATATATCTAATTAAAAACCCCACCACAACATCTTAAAAGGCCATCACATATCTAATACAATAACATCTTAGCAAGTTTTAAATAACATTACATATATTACAGTACCCACAGGATAATTACATTAGATGCAAAAAGGCATAAAGCATGAAACATACTATCTAAAATTAATAAGCTTTATACTATACTTTAGTTCTCATTTTTAAAGCTGGTACAATGGGTAAGTGGTCATTCAGACCAGGTCTAATACAGGCATCCAACTGCATCTGCCAAATGAATTCATGAAACTCTAAAAGAGTTTCCCAATCACCCCCCCCCCCCCCATCCGAGGGTTGGACCTTTTCAGTTACCCAGAACTTAGACAACTCCATCACACTCCTGAGTGTGTCTATAGAGCGCATTTGTATCTTTTTTTCTCCCAATGTCATAGATGTGTTCATACACTCTATACTTTAAGTTTCTTTCAGTTTTGCCTATATAATAAGAGAAACATTTCAAGCAATATGCCAAATAAATCACTCCTTTGGTCTGGCAAGTGTAATACCCCTTCACTATCATACCCTTGTTGTTGTTAATACTAGGTGTACTTAATTCACTCAATCCACTTACACTGACGGCAACAACTGCAGGCATAAGTCCCCAACTTCTTTCTAGCCCCGGTACTATTGTACTGCTCTTGTTGTCTACTCACGCTCTCAAATACATTCTTCAAATCAGCAGCTCTCCTATAACTGAATTTTAGTGGTGCCTGGAAAATCTGTAAGCTTATAGGGCATGATTTTAAATATATTCCAATAGTTTAGCACTATGCTCCTCACCTTACTAGTATCTTGGTTGTACCTTACTACAAAATAATGCCCATTCCGTCCCTCATTTGTACTTTGGGGAACTTCACATATATTTATTCTAGTCCCTGTACCAACCAGATAATCTCCATTCAATAAAGGAGTATATTTTGTACCCCACCCTCCAATAATTTTATCCTTAATGGCTTGTATTAATTCAACCGGGTACTTCCTATCTTCAAATAGTTTACCGATAAATTCAATTTCTTCCACAAATTCATCCCTTTTAGATGTCATCCAGGCCGCACGGACCATCTGTCCCTTAATAATGTTTTACTTTAAATATCAGGGGTGGTAGCTGCTAAAATGCAAATATGTATTGGAAGAATATTTTTTCCTATATATTCTGGATAATACTTTCCAAGTAATACAATCTTTATACAATTTTATATCCATATAATCAACCTCCACTACCCCAACTTGTTAGGTAAATTTTAAAAAATCAGTTGTAGTTCCTATATAGTTAAATAAGGGAATATTATCCATAGACCCTTTCCATAGTATTAATATATAATCCAGAAAGCGGAAGTATCCCTTAATATACTGCCAAAAATTAGAGGTAAATACAAAACATTTCTCCCAATATAACATAATTATATTTACATACACGGGGGCACATGAGATCCCCATAGCAACTCCTTCAAGTTGCTTATAGTATTCCCCCTGGAAATACAAAAAGTTATTCTTAAGTATAATTTCCATGGTCTCAATAACTAACCTCAGCTGTCAGAAACCTCATCTCAATGAGCATTTCTTCAAACCATCTCAAGCCTAGATCTTGGGGTATAACTGAATGTAGCTATAATGCTTTTCGTTTACACTTCTTTAACAGCAGAATCCAATATACATGGACATTGGGTTTTGATCTTTTTTTATTTAATCTTAGCCAGGGGTGAAATAATTTGTGAGAATGTGCTGTAGATGCTACAAGCATTGAAAAAGGTTTTGTTGTAACTAATGACTAAGATTTTTTAATTAGTGTATTTTTCTAAAGGAAAGTTTATTAAAACTGTCTGCATGCAGTTTAATAACATTTTGTTCTGGACTGTATATTCATGCAATTTCATTTTATTAAAATTTTACATATATATATTTATTTTAATCTTTTGTTTTGTTTCTTTCAGATTACTCCCAATTAGGTTTCTTTCTACCAACTTTCACAATGTTACTAGTGTTGTACTAGTAGTGCCACCATACCTGTCAGCCTCTTACAGCAAATTAATTTGAACAAAGCCATAAATAAAGGTGGGACAAAGGTCCAAAAATAGGGACAGTTTTTTAAATATTGCCTTTACAAACTTAGAGTTTATAGTATTACAGGTTTTGCATTACCATGCGTTTTCTGCAGGGTGTGAAGTCTGAAACTCAAATGTCTGTCATTTTCTAACTTCAGTCTTGAATGATTTACCACTTATTTGACAGAAAACCACAATTTTATGAAAAACAAACAAAAAATGTGAGGCAAAATCTGGACATTCTGCAAAAATCTGTACAGTTGAGAGGTATGAGTGCCACTGGAACATGAGTCCTTAGTGTTACTTGTTCACATCTGTAGTTATATAAGGTATGTCTTCCCTTGTCTCTGTTGCAGTCTGACACATATTTTCTATTGTGAAGGCTGCGTCCGTACTTCTGTTATGACTTGCTGCTGGACAGTCATCTTTACTATTTGTGGTTACATTTTCCGTTGTTTTTCTGGTGGGGGGTGATGTTATTACAGAAAAACATTATGCTTTTATCCTTTGGAAGCAATATATTTAATCGTATCTCAAGGAGTTAAGTAATTTGTGTCTGTATGTTCTTACAATGTTATTTTTAAAACCTGAATATTATTTCTTAGTTTCTTTCTTTGTGCAGATTATATTTATTTACTGATTTTCACCAGATTTTTACTGATTTTTTTAAATATTTTTGTCTCACTAGTATTTGTGCTTATTTAAAAGTAGCTGCAGCCTCGTGATGTACATATCTGCTCTATTATATTAGTTTATAGCAACCAAGGTGAAAAAGAAAACACTATTCCTTGCCTGTAAAATAACAAAGCATTTCTATTGGACTCTTCCTGCTACCAGACAAATTGCTCAGAACTCAGGTGAGCCAAGGTTAAATTCCCAGACAAGGGTCAGTGTTTTCCTGTCATGTTTCAGTTAAAATAACAATGCCATGGAGAGACTTTACATTGTATTGGGATGTGTACACATCTATGTATGTATGCAGTAATGTGCATGCATCTGTGCAGTTTGATATAAGATTTCACCCTGCTGGAGGCTTGCTAGCTCAATGGAAGAACAAACTATACAGTAAGTAACTGTTCAAAGTTTCCTTGTTATTCCAGTAGCAGTAACACTGCTCATTGTTTTACCCACTGAACTACATATGGCTTAATGTTAATGATTTAAGTACTTTTTTATTTCACTGAACTACATATATGCAAATATATATATATATATATATGTATATGGATTCCTATTACAAGAACGAATGTTCACTACAATCGACCCAAAGTCCGGCCTGTATACAAAAGCTTAGAACTACTGTCTGCACGTGGGACATCGCACGAAGGCGCAGTCAACATCAGCCATAAAAGGGACGTCTGCAAGTACAATCCTCAGAACATTTTTGCCACCATTTGGAAAGGTTGACTCGTATGTTCTGGATGCCGTTGAATACCATTGGTGTCATCTTCAGTCTTCAGATAAGCACCCTGTAGGGGATTTAATATATTGCTGCCGCCTTTTGTTTTGTTATTGTCATCCAGAAAGGGCAAGTGTAGATGTGAAAGGCAAATTCCACATATGGATATCCACAAGCTTTGCTCGGGGCATAATGCTGACCACTGAGCTTGCTATAGTTGTCAGGCCTTTGTTCCTAAAACATTGCGCAGCCATCTGTCAGCCTTGAATCTCTGTCATGAAAATCAAAGACTCAAATGTCTGGCTAGGGATGAGATGGAAGGGTTCTGCAAGTACTTCTGAGCCATCTATTAAGAGGAAGGTTAGTATGGCTAGGTCCAAATCCTCTTTAGCTGCGCCTACTCCCTCTGAAGTACCCCTTGAGGTTAATAAAAACCCAGCAGTGCAACTGGAGGTAGGGGTCCGCTCCCTCAGCGGGTACCAGTATGGAAGGCGTCAGGATTACCGGTTCTGGTACAGCCGAGGCTATGCAGATGTCTGATACAGATGACTTGGGGGAACCGCAGCTCATTATTGGAGAAGACTCTGGAACTGTTCCAGCTCCTTTGTCTAGGGAGTTGTCAGAGGTAAAGGCTACATCCACCATCTCTCCCCAAAGGGAAAAACATGTTAAAAAGAATCAGAAAAAAAAAATGTTCCCGCTACTCTTACCCCTACGTCGGATAGGGAAGTTTTTTTCACAGGGGGCTTATTAAAGCTCTGATGGCTCTAAGGCTTCCAGTTCCGGCTTCTCCTCTTCCTCAATGCTAATGTTAGGGTCCCATGGACCTTTATCAGGACAGTCTGTGGAATTTCAAATTCATGACACTGATTCTGAGGAGTTTTCCTTAGATGAAGACTCCTTAGTATATTCCACCCAGATTCCTTCTCCCCTGGAATATGCTTCCCCAGAGGAAGAGTCTAATGGAGGGGGGAACTCTTCGATTTAAGAGCTTTCCTTTGGGGAAACTATTAATAAAATGATGGAATTCTTTCAATGGGACTCCTTTCAAATCTCAGAAGAGCAAAAGAGATATTATGAGCTACTCCAGTTAGATGCCCATGCTCCTTCAGCAGTCCCACTGGTCCTGCCAGCCTTCTTAGATGTCTTTAAGGCAGTTTCCAAGACACCAGACTCACAGGCCCCTGCTCCTAAAAGACCTGATTGCTTCTATAAGGTCCCTGAGGATTGTAAGTTTCTTTTTAAATGCCCTCAGCTGACCCAGCTGCGATTTCTGTCACTACTGATAAGGCTTCTAGGCTGTCTCCATCAACTAAACTACTTTCTTTTGATAAGGAAAGTAGCATTTTGGAAAGACTGGATAAGAATGTGTATACCTCTTCTACCTTGGCTATCAGGGCCCTAAATAATCAAACACACGTCTGGGTATGCCTTGGCCTTGCTCACTCAGGCTACCCAGGCTCTTTCCTCATTGCCTGACTAAGAGTCTAAATCCTTGGCTCTTTCTGAACAGCCTCCACCCAGGTAGCTGTGCATTCAGTCAAGTGCAGTTATGATGCAGTTGAGGCCTCTTCCAGAGCAGCGGCTTCTGCATCTGTTCTCAGAAGGCATTCCTGGTTACGTCTACAGGCACTCCCTGATGACATAAAGTCAAAATTGCTTCATGTTCCTCTTGATAATTCCTCCCTCTTTGACAAAGCTGCTGCAGAGTTATTTAAATCACTGCAGGAAATGGGAAAGGAGCTTCAGGATTTGAAACGCTTGATATTAAGTTGTCTGTCTCGCCTTCATTCTTGCTGGTTGGGTTCGGAGCCGATCCTCGGCTCCGACTCGGCCATCTTCAAAAGCTCGAGAGCTGCATACTGGCTCGAGGCCACCCCATATCCCATGATGCCTGGCGCTAGATACCCAGATCTCGTTTGCCGCTTCCGCTGCGAGGTTGTCTACTGGCTCAGGATGTTCTTCATTCCACATTGCTGCAGTCCTAACTATTGGGTAGTCCGCTGTCCAGTCGGCCCGAATACCAAAGTATATGGCTGACGTCGGTCACGGCGCATTAGACTGACGTCAGTACGTCAGGGTACTAATGCGCATGACCGACGTCATATCCTCAGTCTTTTTTGCCGCATGGTCCGATGCAGAAGCAATTTTGCGAGTGCAGGTTGGCGTTCTGAAAGTTTCTGAAGTCAGAGTTTCAGACCGAATCAAAGTTGGCTAAGTACCCGCTAGAATATTTTGGTTTTTCTTGCCTCAGTATTTAACCGGATGTCAGAAAAAGTGAATAACTGTATTTCTTGTGGGAAACAGATACCTCATAGGGATTACCATACTTTGTGTATACCTTGTTTAGGGCCTGAGCACGGCGTTGTTGGATGCCGCTCTTGTGCTAGATTTAACAAACGCACTATTAAGAGAAGGTTAGACTGTGCCAGGTTAGTGTTTGGGAAGCGTTGTAATTATAAAATGCCGTCCGGATACTCCGGCCGCTTCAGCCAAAAGCGCAAGGACAAAGCAGCGAAGCCTAGAGTGGAAGAACCGACAGTCCCGGACGTCGGTTCTTTAGAGGGCTCAGTGGAGCCGGAGGTTCTGCCAGGAGTTTCTTTGGAGTCTCAGGGAGAAACTTTACTGTTACAGGATGTGTCCTCTCAGGAAGTAGGCCAGGCTGAAGGAGCTTCTCAGGTGGCTGTTCTTCCCTCTCTTCCTAAGGTGGTTAGGGCCTCGCCTTCTGTTGCCAAGGCTTCTTTAAGAGGCAGGCCTACTTTAGCTTCAGTGGGGGTTTCTCCGAGTGTTTCAGGGTCTTTGCCTAAGAAGCATATACTAAAAATGGCAGAGGATTTGATTACTATGATTAGAGGTTCTATGCCCCCTCCTGATAAGAGGCCTAGGGTGCAACCTGAGTTTGAGAGTTTTGAGCAATGTTCGGAGGCTTCTGAGTCTTCGGCTGAAGACTTGCAGGAGTATCCTCCTTATTCTGATTCTGATGTGGATGATTCTACTCCTTCAGCTTCGCCTCCTGAGGATTTTTCTTTTTCAGAGACTCTGCATTCCATGAGGGAGCATTTTAAATGGGAAGGTCAAGATTTCTCTGATTCCAGGAAGAGGCTTAGAGAATTCTTGTTTTTACCCCAGCATAGGCCTTTAGCTATACCTCCTGTTCTGAATGTGGTAGAAGATGTTTTTGCAGAGGCTTCACTAAATCCTGATTCTTTGCCTCCTGCCCCAGTTAAACCGGATAGGTACTATAGGGTGCCTGACGCCCATAAGTATCTTTTAAGAGTCCTAGGGCAGACCCAGAAACTGTCTCTCAGGGGCCTAAAGGTGTGAAGGCTTCTGTGGTTAAAAATCCTGTTCCTCCTGATAAAGAGGCAAGGGCTTTGGATAGATGGGGAAAGAAAGTGTACACTTCTTCCACTTTAGCCATGAGGGCGTTGAATTGTCAGTTTCATATGTTAAAATATCAGAATTATCTCCTTTCACAATTGAAGTCTAAGGTGGATGCTCTGGCTGAAGGTATTGAGTGTAAAGAGTTGCAGGATTTAGTTCATGTTTCTGAACAAGTGGGAAAGCATTCTTTGCAGTGTGGTTTTGATGCTGTGCAGGCCTCCTCGAGGGTGGCTGCCACTGGTTCTGTTCTTCGAGGCACGCCTGGTTGAGAGATCAGAACTTAGCTGAGCATGTTAAGACAAGGATTTTGGATGCTCCTTTACAGTCTGATGTGTTGTTTGGTTCGCCTGTGGAAGCAGTTTTAAAGAAAATGGAGGACAAGGCTAAGTCTATGCAAACTGTTAAGGATTTTTGCAGGTGCAGCCTCAAGTTTAGTAGAAATTGGCCTACTAAGGGGTGGACTTATCCTGCTTATGATTCCCAGTCTAGGGGTAGGTCTAGATGTGGTAGGGGCAGAGCTCAAGGTTCTTTTAGGCCTAGGACAGGGAGTTCACCTGCTCAGACTTCTGGTGAGGGCAGGGGTCAGTCCTTTCGTAAGCAGACCCAATGACCTGCCTTTTCAGCTGCCAGTACATTCTCGCCTGGCAGCACCTCTGGGAGGAAGGCTGTCTCTTTTCAAAGAAAATTGGGATTTAATTACCCAAGACAAATGGGTTCTGGATATCATTCACCACGGTTACAGGTTTTATTTCCATACCTTGCCTCCTTTCAAAGGCATGCCAGACATTCCTCCTCTACAAAGAACAGAGGCTCACAAGCAAATTTCTCTGTTGCTCCAAATAGGAGCCATTCAGTCAGTTCCTGTGCCAGAAAGGGGCCTAGGATTTTATTCTCGCCTGTTCCTAGTACCAAAGAAGGGGAACATGTGGAGACCAATTTTGGATTTATCTATCCTTAACACTTATCTGGACATTCCCAAGTTCAAAATGTTGACGTTACAACAGCTTTTACCTCTGCTGGGCAAAGATCACTGGATGGTAACTTTAGATCTCAAGGAAGCTTACCTTCATGTGCCTATAAGGCTAAGTTGCAGGAAGTATCTGCATTTTCGAGCTGGAAATTCTCATTATCAGTTCTCTGCATTGCCCTTTGGCTTATCTACTGCGCCCAGAGTATTCACAAAGGTTCTGGCTCCAGTGATAGCTTACTTCAGGCTAAAAGGAATTCAAATCTATCCTTACTTGGACGACTGCCTGATTCTGGCTCAAGAAAAGGAAGACCTTCTACAGCATTTGGAATATGTCATAGCAGTGCTAAGATGCCTAGGGTATTCTGTGAACGAAATAAAGTCCAGTCTAGTACCCTCTCAAGACATGTGCTTTCTGGGTGTGAGACTGAATACAGCAGCCCAGATGGCCTTTTAACCCCGGACAAACAAAAGAATCTTTCCAGTTACTTCCATCAACTATCTCTTCAGTCCGGGCTGACTGCAAGGACAGTCCTTCAAGCCTTAGGGTTCATGGCATCTTGTATTCTGGTGCTTCCCAATGCCAAACTGCATATGAGGAAGCTACAATGGTATCTCAAAAATCTATGGACACAGCACTGCCAGGATTTGGACACTGTCATTCAAATAATACCTTGCATTCAAAAGGAATTTTTGTGGTGGGCTCAGGAATGTCACCTAAACAAGGGACTCTCTGTGACCCGGCCAGAGGCAAGTCAGATTCTAACGACAGATGCCTCAGACATTGCTTGGGGAGCTCATCTAGATGGAAAGTGGATACAAGACAAGTGGCCTGCCAGACTACAGCATCTACATATCAACATGAAAGAGATGTTAGCAGTCCAGTTTGCATTAATGGCTTTCAAGGAGTTACTTCTTCCAGGGCAGGTGTTGATTCTAACAGACAACACAACTGTCATGTGGTACATCAACAAACAAGGGGAACACATTCTTACCCATTGTGCAGGCAAGCAATGATTTTATGGGAGACTGCGCTCAGCTTGCAACTAACTCTTCAGGCAAGGTTTCTGCCGGGAGCACAGAACTCCTTAGCAGATGTGTTAAGCAGACAAATCATGGATCCCCACGAGTGGAAACTGGATCTTCATGTATTTCAAAAATTGACAGTGTCATGGGGAACTCCAGACATAGATCTGTTCGCTTCTCCACTAAACCACCAGCTGCCAAAGTTTTGCACAAGGGATTTCATCACACAGCTTGGAAAGTGGATGCTCTTTCTTTCAGTTGGAAAAATCTTCATGTGTATGCTTTTCCACCTCTGCCTCTTCTCCCAAAGGTGCTTCTAAAGGTCAGACAAGACAAGCCAAGGATGATTTTAATAGCTCCAGATTGGCCTCGGCAGCACTGGTACCCATTACTGAGGAGTCTGGTAAGGAAGCCTCCATGGCCTTTACCCTTGATTCCACACCTGTTGTCTCAGAGGGATGGTCATCTGCTCAATGTCAAGCTTCACTCTCTTCATCTAACAGCCTGGCATATTCTGTTTTGAAAGACAGCAGGTCTCAACTTCCTCAACAAGTTTTAAATGTGATTATGGAAGCCAGAAGACCTAGTACAAGGAAAGTGTACGCAGAAAAATGGAAGAGATTTTTATTTTGGACTGCAGCAAAGAATTTGGAGATTTCGAGCCTAATTTGAGTGTGGCTCTTCAATATCTTACTGAGTTATTGGACAAAGGTTTGTCTTTCTCTTCCATTAAGATTCATGCTGCAGCAATTTCAGCTCACTATGATTGTGACCCACCATTGTTTTCACATCCTTTGTTCAAGCAATTTCTTAGAGGGCAAAGAATATAAGACCCCACGAGAGCTCCTACTCCTGCTTGGGATCTCAATTTTGTGTTGGAGAAACTTACTCTACAACCTTTTGAGCCATGCTACTGCTGAACTGAAATACTTGTCATGGAAGACTGCTTTTGTTGGCCATTACTTCTGCAAGAAGGGTTTCTGAGTTACAGGCCCTTATGGCGGTTGAGCCTTTTTTGATTTTTCATAAGGATAGGGTATCATTACGTACTAATCCTTCCTTTATGCCTAAGGTGGTTTCTAGTGTGGCTTTAAACCAAACTATTCATTTGCCTACTTTCTATGCAGATCCCCAAAATAAAGGGGAAAAGATTTTGCACACTTTAGATGTACACAGGCAATTGCGTTATTATTTAAGCAGGACTAAGGATTTTAGGCAGTCTCAGCAGTTGTTTGTTTCTTTTGCTTTGAGTTCGCAGGGCAAGCCTGTGTCAAAACAAACTATTTCTAGGTGGATTGGGTTTTGCATTGCATTTTGTTATTCCCATCATGGCAAGGAGATTCCAGCTGGGATTAGGCCTCATTCCACTAGGGCTACTGCCACTTCAACAGCATTTCTAAGGGGTGGCAACTAAGGATATTTTGGAGGCAGCTACTTGGAGTTCAGTGCATACTTTCTCTAAGCATTACCACCTTCCTCTCTACTCTAAGTCTAGGGCTGGTTTTGCCACTGCTATTTTGCAAGGCATGTTATCAGCTCCTGCTTCCTTTTGATTTGCCAGCCTCCCTTACCTCTGCTTTGGGATTCTACCCAATAGTTAGGACTGCAGCAATGTGGAATGAAGAACATAGTACAGTTTTGTACCTACCATAAATGTAGATGTTCGAGGATCCACATTGCTGCAGTCCAATTTACCCTCCCTCCTTCCCCTCTGTGTTTAGGGGTGGTTGTGTAGGTGAGATTATATTCTGGTACCTTTGTATATATTGTATATATTTTTGGTGCAGGTATGTTTGGTGTGTTTTGGTTTTGGCCTTGTCTTTTTAGGGTCTTCTGACATCTGGGGCAAGAAAAGACTGAGGATATGACGTCGGTCATGCGCATTAGTACCCTGACGTACTGACGTCAGTCTAATGCGCCGTGACCGACGTCAGCCATATACTTTGGTATTCGGGCCGACTGGACAGCGGACTACCCAATAGTTAGGACTGCAGCAATGTGGATCCTCGAACATCTACATTTATGGTAGGTACAAAACTGTACTTTGTATATTTTCATTATTTAATCGTTTTTGATCAATATTGATAGCTCCTTAGTGTAGATTGTTTAGACTAGTTAATCTTTCGATGTATAAATACTTGTAGTTTTCTTTTTCAAACTTCCCCTATCCCTTCAGAAAACTCGTTTTAGTGAGAGAGTTTTCCCCTCCCCCCTCTCTCCCTTTTCTGAAATAGCCGTTTAAGTTAGAGGCTAACCTATTTTTCTTAAAAAAAAAAATAAATAAATAAAAAAAAAATAAATATATATAATAGTTAGTATTTACTTAGTTTAGTCTTCTTATAGTTAGACTATTGTGTGTATCCTTAACTGTTTTTGGGTGTGGTGACTTTGTGTGTGCTTTTTTATAGTTACTATACTTATAGTGTGTATTGTGTTTGGTATCCCTTTTTTAAGTATGTCCAAGGATACCAAGGTGTCCGGATTCAAGAAGTGTGTTTTATACTGTCAGAAGATGTCTCTGACAGATGGTCACATTTCTTGTGTCTATTGTCTCGGCGCTGTGCACTTGCAGGACTCTTGTTTGGTTTGCCATGCCTTCAGCCCAAGAGTCCTGCAGGAGCGTAAAAATAAATTAATCCTACGTGGATTACTCAAGCAGGATTCACTGGCAAAGAATCAGCTCATGAAGGCCTCTAAACCACCAAAATCTTTGGCTCCCAGTTCAGAGCTGTCGATGGGTGAAGCTGTTTCTTCAGCCTCGGTTCCAGCTGGAACCGATTTACCTGACTCACTGTCGGTTCTGACTCCCCCTTTGGAGCCGACTGGGAGTCGAAAGAGATCTAGGTCTCCCCCCCTGGAGTCGATACGCTCGGCTCCATGGTCTCCTCTGCTCCAATCGGAGCACAGTCATCGATCCCACTCTTCTCGGTTCTCAAGACTATCCGATCATGACGTGGAGAGAGTGGTCAGTAGGCTGTTAAAATTGCAGGACCTAGCAAAAATGTTGTCCAGCTCCCCTCATCAGATGTCGGCTCTGTCCATATCTGCTGTTATTCCTCCTCTGGCTCCTTCCTTGAGCTCGGAGCCGGAGTTCGTTGGGGTTTGAGTTGTGGAACCGTCGGCACTGATACCTTCTGCTTTGGTTCCGTTGTCGGCTCTGATCACTTCTTTGGTACCGTAAGGATCTGGGCCCTGAGACTCCCTCGTCGGCTCCAAGGGGGCAAGTGGCATCGGACCCTTGTCCGACCCCGTTCTCCTTCTCGGAGCTTCGGCGCAGGTGAGCTCTGCTCCTACATCTGCTTCGGAGCTGTCCCCTTGGTGCGGAGAGGGATTCTGGTCTCTTCGGAACTGGAGCCTTCTCGGCATCTGAGCAGGGGCACCTTCAAGGTCATGAGGAGCGTGCTGGCTCCTGAGTTAGCTCCACGATCATCCCCACTGGCTCCTCCCACTTTGGTGCCTGCGTCTGCCTCTGTCCCCCCTCCGGTTCCCAAGCGTGGGGAACCAACGCTCCAGGGCACCCCCTTGGGTGTATCTTCCTCTTCCGAGGCCACCCCTGATCATTCAGAGGAGCCACCTCGTAAGAGGAAATTCAAGAGGAAGCATGTTGACTCCCCTGAGTCTGTCACGTCAGATAGCGACTTGGAGGATTTGGAAGGGTCCCCGAGATACCCCTCTGAAGATGTCTCCTTTTCAGACATCGTTGAGATGCTTAGGCAGAGGGGACCAGGATTACCCTAAGCCCCTCCGAGGATGAGTCTGTATTCCTGGATGCGTTTGGTTCCCGACATTCCACCTCCTGGGTGTCTCCGCCTTTCGACCCACTCATGTCCGTGGTGGCTCGGAAGGCGTGGTCAGCTCCAGACACAGTGGAACCCACCCCCAGAAGACCCGCTAAATTCATAACAGCACCACAGGATAAACAGTTTTTGACCAAAGTTGTCCCTGTTGATGCCATGGTGGTAGCGGCGGCCATGAAGAAGGAGTTAGCTGAAACTTCATCTGTCCATCCTCCTAACAAGGAGTCCAGGACGATGGACAGATACGGGAAGCAGATGTTCTCTTCAGCGACTTTTTCTATGAGATCTCTGAATTACTTGTATCACTTTACCTGCCTTCAGAGATCTCCTTAAGGAGCTCGGAGATGCCCTCCAAGATCCATCAGCTGAGGGGGCCCGGGCTAAGGCAGCCTCCCAGCTGGCGACTCTTAATTCAGTGGTGAACTCCTCCATGAGGCTCATTTCTTATGCAGCCGATGGTGCGAGTAGAGCCGCAGGCACAGGTGTTGCTCTAAGGAGACGTGTTTGGATGTGGCTATGTAACTTTGCGGAACCTTTCAGAGCGTCTTTCACCAACACCCCCTTTGATGGTTCCTCTCTTTTTGTATCACAGGTGAAGGACACCCTTACCAGGTGTGAACAGGAAGGCAAGACTCTCTCTGCCGTGGGAGTCCATTTTTCCACTCCTTCCAGACCATATCCCAAGGGTCAGAAGAGCGGAAAGATGTGGTTCCGGAAATCTGAGGGGAGCCTTGCCGGACGCACGTGGTGAGTTCCCATCCAGGGGCAGAGGAGGGAACAATAATAGACGCCGCCCTCGTGGCAGAGGGGGTCCGCAAAACCAGGGCAGCAGAGAATCCTTCTCTGAGAAGCCCTTGCCCGACTGCTCACCTCCGGAGGCAGTTGGGGGAAGATTATCACTGTACCCAAGAGCCTGGCAAGACATAACACAAGACAAATGGGTACGGTCAGTTATATCCGGAGGCTACAGAATACTCTTCATTCGCACTCCTGTAAAGTCATACAAGTCCCTTCCAGATGTTCCACCCAATCTAAGGGACTAAGCAGTACAAGAAATTTCAGAACAGCCAAGAAAAAGAGCCATCCAGCAAGTCCCAGCAGACCAGCAAGTATCCGGAATTTACTCAAGGTTCTTTTTGGTACCAAAAAAGACAGGGGACTGGAGACCCATTCTGGATCTCAACAGACTGAACAGGTCTGTACAAAGAACCAAGTTTCGGATGGTCACGCTACAGTCCATTATGCCCTTTCTGGGTAAGGACAGTTGGATGTGCTCTATAGATCTTCAGGACGCATACTACCACGTCAAAATGGATGCTCCAGAAGATTCCTCCGCTTCTGGCTGGGAGCCAGCCATTACCAGTTCAGAGCTCTGCCCTTTGGTCTCACCACAGCCCCCCGGGTGTTCACCAAATGCATGACAGTAGTTACCGCTCACCTGAGACGGCAAGGATTCCAGGTGTTTCCATATCTAGACAACTGGCTCCTTACTGCTACCACCAGGCATCACCTTCTGCGAGCCAGAGACTTCACTGTCGTCACTTGCTCCAGATTAGGTATCTCAGTAAATTTCAAAAAGTCTGCATTGTCACCCTGTCAGTCTATCACGTTTATAGGCGCAAATTTAAATACAAAAGACATGTCAGCGAGCCTTCCACCAGACAGGGTATTAGTGATTCGTCAACATGTACAGGTCTTATTAGCATGCAAGAGAATTCAAGCCAGGTTCGTCCTCCAAACTCTTGGTCTCATGGTAGCAGCTATCATACTTGTTCCTCTAGCTCGTTTTCACATGAGGATCCTCCAGTGGCTGCTTTTCACCCAATGGTCCTTCCAGCAACTTCCCATGTCTCACATGATTATGATCACAGAAGCATGCAAAAAGCACCTTGCATGGTGGATGGTCTCCACATCAGCACCCCTAGGCAGACCATTTGTACTTCCCCCTCCAGTTGCTACGGTTATCACAGATGCTTCTCTGATCGGGTGGGAGGGCATTATCAGGACAGGACAGTCCAAGGCACTTGGCAACCACCTGCATATAAACATCTTGGAGAAGAGGGCCGTGCTTCTAGCGTTGCAAGCTCTACAGGACTCTCTTCCTACCGGGACCATTGCAATTCAAACGGACAATATGTCAGTAGTGTGGTACATCAACAAGCAGGGCGGAACCAAGTCCTACCCCTTATGTCGAGAAGCACTCAGACTCTGGCAGTGGGCGTTCTCTTCCCAACGGTTTCTGATCGCAATGCACATCCCTGGGAAGTCCAACATCATAGCAGACAGACTGAGCAGAGCAATTCTCATGCCTCACGAGTGGTCTCTGAATCAAGTAGTTGCGAACCAGATATTCTGCAAATGGGGCCAGCCTTGCTGCAACCTTTTTGCCACCCCCTTCAACAGCAAATGCAACAAATTCTTCTCTCTCCTTCCACTTCCCGGACATTCCCCCAGAGACGCTGTAGTCCACGATTGGCCTCAGGGACTTCTTTATGCATTCCCTCCATTTCCCCGTATACCAAAACTGATTCAGAAAGCTACCGTTTTGGGCTGCAAAATGATCCTCATTGCTCCTTACTGGCCTCGACAGATATAGTTCCCGTTCCTGCATCATCATCTTGTAGAGCAGCCTTGGACTCTGGACCCAGTCCCAGACCTTCTGATCCATCAGTCGGGTGGGTTGCACCAATCCCTGCAATCTCTCCAGCTCACTGCTTGGTTGCTCCACTTCCAACCTTAGCCAGACTTCCAGATATCTCCCCGTCTGTGCAGGAAATTATTTTATCATCACACAAGTCTACTACTAGAAAAACATACGCTAGTAAGTGGAAACATTTTTCTTCCTGGGCAGAGACTAAGAGTATAGACCCCTTTTTAGCCCCTATACACTACATTTTGGATTTTCTTGCGGAACTCTTCCATTCTGGGTCCACTTCCGCTACAATTAGAGTTCAGTTAGCTGCAATTTCAAATTTTCACATTGGCCTGTCAGGAAATATCATGCCACACAAGCTGTGTAAAGCCTTTCTCAAAGGGTACCTCTCTGCTCAGGCCTCCAGTGAGAGATCCCTCACCTCCATTGGATCTAAATTTGATTTTAGTTTCTCTAATATTGCCTCCCTTCGAACCTGCAGCTTCTTGTTCCCTGAAGTTTTTATCATGGAAAACTCTCTTTCTGGTAGCCATTACTTCAGCCAGAAGAGTTTCGGAACTGTAGGCTCTTTGTTCCCATCCCCCGTACCTAGTGTTCCACAATGATAAGGTTGCTGTCAGGACGAATCCTTCCTTTCTTCCTAAGGTCTCTTCAGAAAATAACTTGAATCAATCCATAGACCTCCCTGTGTTTTTTCCCAACCACTCCAACAGGGCGGAATATAAATTGCATCAGTTAGATGTTCACAGGCAACTACGCTTTTATTTGCATAGAACTAAGGACATTAGAAAATCAGATCAACTTTTCCTTTCGTTTGCTGAGGGTAAACAAGGTCTTCCAGTCTGAAAAGTAACCTTGTCCAGGTGGTTGACTTCTATCATCACATTTGTCTATCAACTGAGGAATAAAGAATTGCCTGTTAAACCAAAAGGTCACTCCACCAGAGTTTTAGACACTTCTGTGGCCTTTCAGGCTAGGTTGCCCATGGAATCTATTTGTGCTGCGGCTATGTGGGCCAACCCACATGCTTTCATTTTGCATTATAAGTTATATTTGATTTCCAGGAACAGAGCTGATTTTGGTTCCACTGTTCTGAAGAGTTTGTTCCGATGAGCCACCCAGGTTTTTAGGTGCTAGGGACGCTGTCCCAACCAGCAAGAATGAAGGCGAGATAGACAGCTTAACATAAAGAAGTTATGTACCTACCATAACATTCCATGTTAGTTGTCTTCTTCCCGCCTTCTTTCTTGCGTCCCACCCTCCATCCCCCTCTTGTAGACCGAGAAGAGTTCCTTATAGTTTTTTGTTCGCAGGCTGAGTCTTCTCTGGCTGTTCCTTTCTGTCTAGTAGCCTCTCTGGAGGTTTTATATTTTTCAGGATAGGATCCTTTCCTTTATTATGTCTGCAGTTAAAGAATAATCCACGACCTTGAAAAAGGAACCGGAACTCTGCTAAAGTCCAAAAGGCTTTTATTTCTGAAAAGTTCACAAATCACAGATAAAATCACACAAGCGCTTTCGCTCAGGCAATCCTGAGCTTTATCAAGTGAAAAACAAATTGCAGTGTGCAGTAACCTCCATTAAATAGCCTAGTAATTATGCAATTAATTAATTAATGAAATCTAGTACTAAAGTGCTCTGGTGCTTTGAAATTGGATATTACAAAAGGTTTTAATCATTGTATCAAATCCAAAAAATAAAATGTTTACAATGACATATACACTTGCTTAAAAATGGCTAACCATGAAAAACATTTTAAAATGTTTTAAAAAACCAGTTTCCTAGATTTCAGAGCATAGAAGTCTGAAATCTAATTGGGGTTAGGGATTTGTTAAAGGATATATTTAAAAAGTGTATTTAGATTGTCAGTGAATTGTTAAAAATTTTTTTCATTATTACTTTACACTGATAAAAAACATGCCGAAAAAAGTACGCTGGCAGTGTTTTTTTTTTTAGTGCCCTTCCATGTAACGTTTCATGTGAAATTTGATTTATTAATCAAAGTTGTATAACCATGGATGTTCAATGATTTAGTGTGCTATATGGGGGTGCTGTGGTATGATGGGGGTCAAATGTGAGAATTACAACCTAGCCCTCCTGAGCTTGAGGACCGGTTTGATGCTGATCGTCCCATTCAGACCTGGTGGCTTCCCTGCGTTTAGTCTCAATTGCCATAATAATTCACGGTAACCCAAGGTGGATTCCCAGTCGCCACCTCTTGCATCTGGCTCAACCTGTTCCAGGACTAGGAACTGGATTTTGGGTTCTGGGCAGGAGAGTGAGTGTTTGTAGAAGGCGTTAGTTTCCTTCTTCCTGGTCATGTCATAAAGGTGCTCGTAAATACGCTTCCTTAATTCCCTCTCAGTCTTGCCCACGTAGAAACTTTGACAGTTAGTACAGATCCCTAAGTATACAACCCCTCTAGAGGCACAGGTGTGAAATCCAGTGGGGTGTATCTTATAGTTCCTAGACGGAAGGTATGGTGCTGTTTCTTTAGATATGGCGTGACATTGGGCACAAGCACCACATTTGAATGTACCCAACCTTGGTTGTTTTACCTTCATCTTTTTTCTTTGATTTTTTTCAAATAATTCCTTTAAATTGGCCCCTCTTCTACGTACAAAACTGGGTTTAGGCGGTATGTGGTCCTTTAGTTCTTCAAAGAGGGTTAAAACCGGCCAGTGATGTAAAATTGTTTCTTCCAGTTCATGGGAATTTGATGAGTATGTGTGTGCGAAACTGTTAGTATAAACAGTGTCCTTGTTTTGTGTGTTATTGGTCACTGATACAAACCCCCCCCCTAATATTGGTTTGTAAAGGGAATGTCGTGCAGATTTTACCTCCGCTGCTAAAGTTAGACATAGTTCCAGAGGGTAACCTCTCTCCAAGAAAAGGTTTTTCAAGAATTCCACTTCAGAATCAAAATCTTTCTCAGTACTGCATATTCTACTTGCTCTGATGATCTGCCCCTTAATGATCCCCCTCTTTTGATATGGTGGGTGAGCACTTTCAAAATGTAGCAAGGAGTTAGAAAAAGTTGCCTTGCGGTGTAGTTTGGAATGGAAAGTTTTCTGATTGTGGTCCTTGTAAAGAGTAATGTCCAGATAGTGAAGTTCGTGCTGATCTACTGTGTGTGTGAATTGTAGGAAATTCGTTGTTGAATTGATGTGTGTAAAGAATTCAGATAGGTTCCCTTCAGAGCCAGACCATAAAATGCAGATGTCGTCCAAATAACGTCTGTAGAAGAGAATGTGATCTTTCCATGGGGGTACCAAAACAAATGTGTGCTCCCACATGTGCAATACTACATTTGCGTAGAAGGTTGCACAAGATGCCCCCATGGCAACCCCCTTGCGTTGCCGGTACAATTCGCCATTAAAAAAGATGTAGTTGTTGTCCAAAACCATCTCCATCATTTCAGTAAGTAAGTTGGACATTTTGTTACTGAGGGTTGTCTTCTGGCCTAGAAATTGGGCAAACCATTCCAAACCTTTCTGGTGAGGGATACTGGAGAACAGATCTTTGATGTCCACTGTGACCATTAAGGTTTCTGGGGAGTAGCAAGAGGTGGGGATGTCCCGGAGGAAGTGCCAAGAATCCTTGCAGACATGTGACAATAAAGACGTGTGTTCTTTAGTCATGTGATCAATAAATTTTCCAAGAGGCTCGGTCACTCCACCTGCTCCTGATACAATCGGCCTAAATTGTAGTGGATTAATTCCTTTGTGGGTTTTAGGTATCCCAAATATGACTGGTATTCTGGGCTTTTCCACATGTAGGTAGTTGTAGACGTTTTCATTGATGGCCTGTTGTAATAAAAGGTCGTTGAGGTAGTACTTGATCTCAGCAAAGGCTATGTTGATCTTGTTTCGTGAAACCTTCTCGTATTGTTCGTCATTATGCAACATGGTGTGCATATGGGCTTCGTAATCTTCTGAGAACATAAGGACAATACCCCCTCCTTTATCAGGTTTCATGACCCTGATTTTTTCTTCATTCAAGTATTCTATAAAACTCATTTCTTGTTCAGAAAAATTTGGATGAAGTAGAATTTCTTGATTATTATATACTTTCCTGAAGTCGTTTTCCACTAACTTTTCGAAAAAGAGGATTATTGGGTGTAGTGGGGGGTTGAAGAGACTTGTACGCGTTGGTCCTGCTGTATTAAGTGTTTGCCCTTTAAAAATCAAATTTAAGTTTAAAGCTCTGGTAAACATTTTTAAATCTATCAAGGCTTGCGTTAAATTCATGGGTTTAGTTGGGACAAAATGTAGCCCTCTGGTAAAAACATCAAAAGCATTTTCAGGAAGTTTTATGTCCGTATAGTTGTAAATTACAAAGTTGTTTCTCCTTAAGATAGAGCAGTTACCCTCAATATTAGTAGGGTCTTGATTGTGCAAACCCAGATTTGGGGCCTGATCAGTTGTAGGATCATCCAGGGATGTTAGGGAAGTTGATGTGTGGTGGCTTATTAGTGAACAAAATTCCAAGACTTTGGTGCCTGCCTTTGTCTTTGTCCCCAAACCCCGGTCTGGCCGGGGTTCTGTTGAAAA
The DNA here is from genome assembly GCF_019279795.1 of Protopterus annectens. Lineage (NCBI taxonomy): Eukaryota > Metazoa > Chordata > Ceratodontiformes > Protopteridae > Protopterus > Protopterus annectens. The sequence continues at coordinate 6,122,538 of NC_056744.1, forward strand.
TCCTGATTATTAGTACCCTTCCTGTTCTTCTCTGCTAGCCTTTCACTTCTTCTAAGGGGTTCGTCTTGTCTGTTATATGTGTCACTAGCCCTATCTGGGTTTGTGGTGTTGTTTTTGGAAGAAGTTTTATTGTAACCATTGGGACTAGGGTAGGCAAAGCCATCCCTATATTCAATAAGATCACGTTCTAATTTTCTTAGTTTTCTGTTAAGAATCTTGTCACAAAAAACATCAACATTGTCAAAAACCTTGTCATAATTTGGTTTAAAAGCATTAAAATCAGTGTTAGATGTTAACTCATTGTTTAAAGTGTCGTGTTCATTCATTAATGTTTGTGCTTTCAGTTCATATTCCCCTACCATTACATTCAACATTTCCAATCCAGCTTTGTCAAAAATCCCACACAAGTTAAAGTAATAATCAGTACCATACTGGACATTATTTGGAAATTTAAAAAAGCGTAGCCCTTTCGGGACACGTTTTACTCTCAGACATTCATTCAAATAGTCTATCTCTAGTTGTGTACTCCTTAAGGAGTATAATTTGTCCTTAAACAAGTCCATGCTCTGATCAAAGTTAGAGAAACTATTAGAATTGTTACTACCTTTGGAAAAGGTGAAGCGTTGACCAGCCCATTTTGTAAAGTTTACATCCTTATTTCTGTATCTTGAAGCAGAATTGCTAGTTCCATTGGTCCCTAGTTGTACGTTAGTTTCAGGAGCTCTGGTAGCTTCATGGCGACGAGTAAAGTTGTTTCTTTTGGATCCGGCGCCAGACATGTCCGTGGAGGATAATGCAGAGCTTGTACCCTCTTCCGGGTCCGCAATAACCGGTAATCCAAAGTTGTTTTGTATTGCTTGCTGCTGGTTGCAAGCTAGCCCTGGTGAAGCAGCCGTAGTGGGTTTCAGCAAGTTAGTGAGCTCCTTGAGTGCAACCAATACTTGGTTGAACTCCGCTCTGCTCACCGGAAGATCGTTTGTAGTGGTTTTCAGAATTTCAGGAGTATCTCCTGGATTAAAGGTTTCTTCTCCGTTGGCCATGGCGGACAAGATCAAGCGAAGTAAAGCACAAACAGCCAAAGACAACCAAAGAATAATCCACGACCTTGAAAAAGGAACCGGAACTCTGCTAAAGTCCAAAAGGCTTTTATTTCTGAAAAGTTCACAAATCACAGATAAAATCACACAAGCGCTTTCGCTCAGGCAATCCTGAGCTTTATCAAGTGAAAAACAAATTGCAGTGTGCAGTAACCTCCATTAAATAGCCTAGTAATTATGCAATTAATTAATTAATGAAATCTAGTACTAAAGTGCTCTGGTGCTTTGAAATTGGATATTACAAAAGGTTTTAATCATTGTATCAAATCCAAAAAATAAAATGTTTACAATGACATATACACTTGCTTAAAAATGGCTAACCATGAAAAACATTTTAAAATGTTTTAAAAAACCAGTTTCCTAGATTTCAGAGCATAGAAGTCTGAAATCTAATTGGGGTTAGGGATTTGTTAAAGGATATATTTAAAAAGTGTATTTAGATTGTCAGTGAATTGTTAAAAAGTTTTTTCATTACTTTACACTGATAAAAAACATGCCGAAAAAAGTACGCTGGCAGTGTTTTTTTTTTTAGTGCCCTTCCATGTAACGTTTCATGTGAAATTTGATTTATTAATCAAAGTTGTATAACCATGGATGTTCAATGATTTAGTGTGCTATATGGGGGTGCTGTGGTATGATGGGGGTCAAATGTGAGAATTACAACCTAGCCCTCCTGAGCTTGAGGACCGGTTTGATGCTGATCGTCCCATTCAGACCTGGTGGCTTCCCTGCGTTTAGTCTCAATTGCCATAATAATTCACGGTAACCCAAGGTGGATTCCCAGTCGCCACCTCTTGCATCTGGCTCAACCTGTTCCAGGACTAGGAACTGGATTTTGGGTTCTGGGCAGGAGAGTGAGTGTTTGTAGAAGGCGTTAGTTTCCTTCTTCCTGGTCATGTCATAAAGGTGCTCGTAAATACGCTTCCTTAATTCCCTCTCAGTCTTGCCCACGTAGAAACTTTGACAGTTAGTACAGATCCCCAAGTATAACAGAAATAGAAATAAAAGCCTTTTGGACTTTAGCAGAGTTCCGGTTCCTTTTTCAAGGTCGTGGATTATTCTTTGGTTGTCTTTGGCTGTTTGTGCTTTACTATGTCTGCAGTTAGTCTTACCAAACGAGATCTGGGTGTCTAGCGCCAGGCATCATGGGATATGGGGTGGCCTCGAGCCAGTATGCAGCTCTCGAGCTTTTGAAGATGGCCGAGTCGGAGCCGAGGATCGGCTCCGAACCCAACCAGCAAGAAAGAAGGTGAGAAGAAGACAACTAACATGAAACATTATGGTAGGTACATAACTTCTTTTTAATTCAGTCTCAAAATTTCATAGAAATTTTCCTGTCAAAACTCCTTTTGTCGGAAAACCTGCTCACTCCTCTACTTCTGCTCCTTCTGCAGCTAGGGCTCGTAAGCCTTCTAGGAGACACCCACAGACTAAAGCTGTTAGTCCTGCTCCTGTTGCTTCTTCTCAGCAGCCCTTTCAGCCCAGACATAGTCCTCTGTGACACTCTCTCCCAAGTCACACCCCCTTGTCTCTTTGCCCCTCTCTTTCCCTTTCTGCTTGGATGGAAATCACTCAGGACTCCTGGGTGATTTCAGTTATCCAAAGCGGGTGTTTTATGACTTGGGAGATTCTCCCTCCTTTCCAGGGAATACCTCAACCCCCTCCCAGCCAACTAGATCTGTTTCCCTTGTTTCATGCTCAGCTTTCCCATTAGGGCAGCATCCAGTCTGTCCCTCCAGACCAACTGGAGAGGGAATTCTACTCCAGGATGTTTCTAGTTCCAAGGAAAGATGGTTCTTGGAGGCCTGTTTTAGATCTTTCCCTAGTAAACACTTTCATGGTGGTGTCTTCTTTTAGAATGCTATCCCTGCCCACTCTCCTTCCCCTGGTCCTTCCTCAAGCTTTCTTAGCTTCCCTGGCTCTCAAAGATGCATACCTGCATATCCCTATTTATCCTCACTTTAGGAAGTTTTTGCATTTCTCGGTGGGTTCTTTGTGTTATCAGTTTACTGCTTTGCCCTTTGGCCTTTCTGCAGTCACAAGGGTATTTACAAAGTGCCTGGCCCCAGCTATCGCCTATTTAAGGCTAAAAGGCCTACAAGTCTGCCCATACTTGGATGATCTGTTTTCCTGGCCAACAGTCCAGATTTGTTAACCCAGCATCTGCACATGTCTACTCCCTTTCTGCAGAGCCTGTTCTTCTCCATAAATTTCAAAAAAATCATCCCTTCTACCAAGTCAAGACCATATTTTCCTGGGGTGCAGGTCCCGCACAGATTTGACCATGGTTTTTCTTCCTGTAGAAAAAGTGACTTGTCTCATGGCCTTCTTGGAGGCTTTACTGCCTCTTCCTTGTATCAGGGCCAGGGAGATTCTGAGGTTGTTGGGTACATGGCCTCTACTAACCTCATGTCGCCCTTTGCAAAGTTACACATGAGGAAGTTCCAGTAGTTTCTAAAGACAGTCTGGTCCCAGCATGCTCACCCATTATATGCCTTGATTCCCCTGCTGCCCTGTCTGAAAAGAGAGTTACATTGGTGGATACTGCAACTCAGTCAGAATCCTGGCCTACCTCTTCAGATACCTCAACCAGCTCAGCAACATTTCACAGATGCCTCAGACTTGGGTAAAGGAGACGCCTTTGCTTCCAGGAAAGTTCAGGGTCCTTGGTCCACTTCTCAAAGGAAAGAACATATCAGCATCAGGTAAATGAGGGCTCTACTTCTAGCTCTACAGACCTTTAACTCTCTGTTTCAACCTGGACCTTTCAAGGTCCTCACAGACAATACCATAGTCCTTTGGTACATGAACAAGGGGTCTCAAAATCTTACCTACTCTGCTGCATAGCCATCAAGGCTTGGGAAGTACTCAATAAAAAGTGACATTGCATGCTGTTATCTTCCTTCGGCTCAGAACTCAGTGGGAGACGCATTAAGCAAGATCTATGACACAGTCTCATGAGTGGATAATTTACAGGGATGTGTTCCTGGATCTATTTCATGAGTGGGGTACCCCAGAACTGGACCTTTTTGCCTCCCATATGAACAGACAACTTCTTCGCTTTTGTGCAAGTGTCCTTCACCCTCAAGTGTGTAAGATGGATGCTGTAGCTTTCTCATGGAAGGGGATATTTCTCTATACATTCCCCCTTCCTCTTAATTCAGAAAGTCCTGTTGAAAATCTTACAGGAGAAACCCAAAATCTTGTTAGTGGCCCCCCTTTTGGCCAAGACAGCAGTGGTTTCCTCTTCTTCTGCAATTAGCCAAGGGTCATCACTACAAGTTACCTCACCGGCTGGAACTACTCACTCAGAACAAAGGGTCATTGATTCAACCCCATTTATCAACCCTACAGCTACCTTTGTGGGTGATCAACTTTTGATCTCTTTCAGACACCTATTTTCTAAGGATGTGCTATGGGTTTTGCAGGAGGCCTGGAAACCCAGTACCAGAAAATCTTACATTTCCAAGTGGAAAAGACTTTCCATTTGGCGCCAGAAAAGGAAAGAGGATCCCTTTGCTGTTGGCATTCCCTTAGTACTTTCTTAGCTGTCTGAGTTGCTCAACAGTGGTCTTTCCTGTTCTCCAGTTAAAGTCCATTGCTCTGCCTTGTATGTCTTAAACTCCCCCCTTGATTTCCAAGTTAGAAGGTAAGCTATTTCTTAAAGACGTCCTACATTTAAGATTAAGACCTCCCAGGAAACCAGTTCCTCCTCCTTGGGATCTTAACTGTGTGCCAGAAAAACTTACTCAGGCCCCTTTTGAACCAGCAGCTTATGCCTCGTTATGGTTCTGCACATGGAAAACTGTGCTTCTGTTAGCCTTAACCTCTGCTAAAAGGGTCTCTGAGATTCAGGCATTGATGGCTTCCCCTCCTATTCTAGTTTTTTCATAGGAACAGAGTATCCTTGAGAACTAATCCAAGCTTCATGCCCAAAGTGATGAATGAGTGTTCTCTCAGTCCGTCCATCCAACTGTCTACCTTTTTCCCTTCTCCACAGTGTTCCAGTGAGAAGGTTTTGCATACCTTGGATGTCCACAGACAACTCAGATTTTATCTTGACAAAACTAAGTCCATTAGGAGGTCTGGCCAATGTTTTGTATCCTTTCATCCCAGTGCTCTGGGTTTGTCTGTATCCAAACAAACCATCTCCACATGGATCTCTAAGGCTATTGTGTTTTGCTATGAATTCCATGAGAAGTCTTTATCCGCATCTGTTAAGGCCCATTCCACTAGGTCACTTGCATCCTCAGGGGCCTTCTTTAAAGGTCTAAGTGCTCATTCCATCGTGGAAGCTGCCACTTGGTCATCTGTTCATACCTTTATGAAACATTACAAATTGGATACTGTTTCCAAGTCCAGGGCAGGTTTTGCCAGGGAAGTCCTCCATGGATTCCTGGAAAGTGCTTCCTCTTAGGTTTTTTCCTAATGTATCCTCCAACCTGGGTCCCCTTGCAGCTTTGGGTAAAGAATACTGCAACACTGAATCGAATGTCATGGAATAGTTATGTAAAATCTTGCCATAACCAGAGATGTCCTTCTCTTCTGTGTTGAAGTATTCTGTCCCTCCTGCCTTCCCCTACAACTTGCTCTTTCCTAGAATGATCTCCTTAGGCTCCTTTCCTTATGGGGCTTTCTTATTTTGAGGAATGTAAGTGTGGATGTCCCTTTTATGGCTGGTATTGACTGTGCCTTCATGCGAAGTCCCACATACAGGCAGTGGCTCTAAGTCCAGACGTCGGGTCGATTGGTGGAATACAATCCATATGTAAAGAATACTGCAACATAGAAGAAAAGGACATCTATGGTTATGGTAAGATTATACACAACGATTCTTTCTCACTGTACAATAATATGATGATCGCTGCCTATGTACAAGACTTTATGTAGTACAGACATTTTCAAGTGTTGATGGTGAAGAAGAGAAAGATTAGTGTAAGTGCATGAGTAGATTCTTGTAGTCAGCAAGACTGCCAACTGTATGAATGGTCCTTTGAACAAAAGATATATGAAAAAGTGTTATGACAGATAAGTAAATATATTTCCTGACAATAGTAAAATAATCCAAAAATGCAGCCAGCGGAGCAAGCATGAAAAAGGACCATAAAAGTAAAACACATTTATTCGAACGAACAAAGTGCACAGATGTAGGTAAGCCCTTTCACTAATAGCTTCTTCAGACCAAAATGATGCACACCCCATTACCCAGAATAAATACAACAATGTGACCAGTCAAATAACAGAATGGATAGAAGTGGGTTGTTCCTATAAAGAATTCACTTGAAAACTCAAATATATAAAAATATGCATAATTAAGCAAACCATAATGCACATAAACAGTTCACAAACTAAAAAATATATATATATACATATATGTATGTGTGTGTGTGTGTGTGTCTATATATATATATATATATATATATATATATATATATATATATATATATATATATATATATAAAGCTAACTTAAACATTAAAAACAAGCAGTACAATAGAATCCTCACTCACTTTTAAATGCCTGGATTTCAAAACAGGTTTCAGGGAGGGTTTTTCATTCAAACCCTTCCCCCTATCTACCCTAAGCCTAAGAATCCGTCTCCCCTCTTTATTCTCAGTACATTTCCTGATCTCACCCTCTTGTATACTGGGAAAAATGCGGTCAATAACTAGAAAATTAAAATTTCACCCCCTTCCTGCATGACATGCTTGGATAAAGCATTATTACTAGACCGTACCCTTATATTATACAGATGTACCCTAATCCTGTCCTTAAACATCCTGTCAGTTTTACCACTATAATAAGAATGGCATAGTGCACAGCAAGCAATGTAAACTACGTGTTGGGTAAGGCATTTGGCAGAAACCTTAAACACAAATTTCTGACCCGTATCTGGGTGGATAAATCCTCCACTGTTATCAATAGTCCCACAATAATTGCACATACCACATGGTCTGATACAAAATTCCTCACTAACTATATGGACAAGGGGTATCCTCAGGTTTACATAATATGACTTGAATGAAAATCCCTCCCTGAAACCTGTTTTGAAATCCAGGTGTTTAAAAGTGAGTTAGGATTTTATTGTACTGCTCATTTTTAATGTTTTTTTAAGATTGTTTTTTCTATATATTTTTTTTAGTTTGTGAACTGTTTATTTATAGGAACAACCCACTACTATCCATTCTGTTATTTGATTGGTCAAATTTTTGTATGTATTCTGAGTAATGGGGTGTGCATCATTTTGGTCTGAAGAAGCTATTAGTGAAAGGGCTTAACTACATCTGTGCACTTTGTTCGAATAAAATGTGTTTTACTTGTATGGCCTTCTTTTTCATGTTTGCTCCATTGTCTGCATTTTTGGATTATTTTACTTGCGTTTCCTCTTTGACAATGGGACATTTATTCACTGGGGTATTTGTTGATTTTGTTTGATTTCCTGACAATGTTTTTTGAAAGCTTTTGGAATGCAGAAAGCTGACAACAGTGTTTACATTTCTTCTGTTCTGTGTGCCCCACTGTGATAATTCTCTCTTCTTTCCTTTGAAGTAAGATGTTTAACACAGGGGTTCAAAGCAACTTGATCCAAAATTGCAAATTTAAACTTTGAACAAGACAGACAAGTGGTCGAGAGCTTAAATAAAGTACTATTTTCATTGTTTTACAAAGTCTGCATTCCATTTTCCCTACAGAAAATGCAGGGCATCCTGAACATTTAGCAAAATACCCCACTAGTTTTGAATGACAGTTGCCTTTGCCAAAACATACTTTAGAGTGAACACTGTTTTCTAAAACCAAACTTTTCTGTTCGAGACTAAATGAACTGATTGCATGTACCACACTTTACAGAACCTTTCTTTTCATGTTAGAATCTGTGACTATTTGACTCTCCCTCAAACAATTTTTTCATGTTGAATCCAGTGTTGTGAATAAATAGGGAATGTCCTTCTATTCTTATCTTGAGGGATTCACTGCCAAAGACAGTCCCGATGTTCAGCCAGCATACAAAAGACTTTAACTACTGCAGGGAGTGTGGGACATCGCATATAGGCCAGCACCCAGCATAGGCCATAAAAGTGACGTCTGCACATACCGTTCTCAGAACTGAATGCCTCAGTAAGAACACCAGCCTAAGGAACAAAAGGAGGTAACCATACATCCAGGGAAAAAGACAAAAACTGGGGAGGGGGGGGTGAGAGGGATGGAATACTGCAACATAGAAGAAAAGGACATCTATGGTTATGGTAAGACTTTACACAACTATACTACGTCCTTCTGTTCTTATGTTGCAGCATTCTTAACATGAGTGAGAGTACCAAAGCTCATGAAGAAGAAAGGGAGGGGGAAGGAGCAGAGGCGCTTTCTAAAAAGCTATGGAGAGTGGCTCTAGCAAAGCCAGCTCGAGATTTGGAAATGCAATCCAGTTTATAATGTTTAGTGAAGGTGTGAACAGAAGACCAGGTAGCTGCTTCCAAGATGGAGTTAGTCTCCAATCCTTTGAAAAAAGAACCTGAAGAAGCCACAGCTTTAGTAGAGTGAGCCTTAACAGGAGTAGCTGCATGCCATTTATTACCCAAGAATTAATGATTATGCATCTATTCAGCCTGTTTTGAAGTTGAAAGCAGCTAAACTAAAGTAAAGATTCACCTAAGTTAATTTTTTAAGCTTATTTAAACTTTGTATTGATTTAAGTGTTGGTCGAATTTTAATATATTTAGTCATTGTAGTAAAATTGTATTTTATGTCTTAAATCTTGCAAGCAATTATTCAATTAGTTACATTCCAAATCATATAAATTGCAGTGTGTGGTATTATGAGACATTCTGATGAAGTCCTTTTTGTGTGAAGAAAGTGCTAAATAACCGTCCTTTCTTATAGCTTATAGGTTCATAGATATGTATTAGGCTAATGGCCCTGGAGCCTTTACAAGCCTAACCCATAGAATTGCCCTGGTATTGTGCCGCCTGGCATTAGTTCCTTGTTTGGGAAGTGTCTTGGACTCTGGCTCTAGCATTATTTTATATGAAGGTTTGGTTTTACTATAATGGTACACTTGTGTTTTAACCATAGAGCTTCTTAGTTTTTATTTATTTATTCCTTGGTACCTGGTTAGAACATTGATCATAGTGGTATTTTTAGCAAGCAGCCTAGTTGGATGCAACTTGTACAATGCATCAAATAGATTGAAATGAAACATGGATATCAGTTGTCATAAGGCATATAACTCTGTGTTATTACTACTCTGGCATACAGAATCTAGACTGATATATGATATGCATTTTGTTTTACTTTTAATTCCTGGGAAATTACCACTGAGAAGCCAGGAGTAAAGAGCTATATAAGGGAACACTTTCAGTGGATCGCCAGCTACGTGATTTGTTTGATGTCTGTTATCATGTATAGGTGATTAATTGAGCCTAGCCAAGGTGGAAATGTGAGACTCTGGCTCATTAAAGATCGTGTGCTGACTGACAAAGTCAAAGTAGCCTATTTGTTCTGAAAATGCATTTCTTCAATAGCTGCTTACTTTGGCTGTATTTCTGTCATTAAATTTGTATTGTCACTTTTCTTTTTAAGGAAGATCTCTTCCAAGAAATCCCCTGAATAGCTGTAACATGCTCCACCCTCATGGATCACTCTTGCAGGGAATTCTGCTTCCTTGCTGATATACTGACATCACATTGGGTCAGAAATCCCCTGAATAGCTGTAACATGCTCCACCCTCATGGATCACTCTTGCAGGGAGTTCTGCTTCCTTGCTGATATACTGACATCACATTGGGTCAGCAGAGTCCATTAACTAATCAGTGAGAGGGAGAAAGGCATAGAGAGAGAGGATTTTCATGCTTGGTCTGTTTTACTTGTATTTTTGTCTATCTTTCAATGTTACGGTTAGTTACATGTAGTTGTTTAAGTCAGTCTTCAAACCCCCCATGAATTCTACTTTCCTTTTATGATTTAACAAATGTGAAGGCTGCTATAGTTTGTGTACTGCAAGAACATCACATGCAGCCCAAAGTCCATAATTATATTACTGTGCAGCTAAATTAATAACTGATAAAGCTGTACCACAAGAACACAGGGTAGTGAGGGAGAGAAATGGGAGAAATCGAATACCGTCATGGAAGTATTGAATAGAGAAAATTATAAAGCAACTAAGACAAGAAATGTCACTGTTAGAAGAGTATAGAAGTGGGAACAAATCAATGAAAATACTTAGAAAGATAAATGTGATAAAAGCAATGTGCAGTATCAGAACAGATCAGGATCTATCATGCACTTTCGGAAATAAACTAAAGCTCGGCACATGTGGAAAAACTTAGAAGATACGCAGATAAATGTAAAGGAAAAGTACAAAATAAGCAATTTATTGTTGGCCCAAAAATGTTTTATAGAGAATTGGGGAAACAAAGTAAAAGGAATTGAAAGACCACCAAAAAAAGAATAAATAGATACATTTTGGAGAAGTATCTATGAAGATCCTGTGGAACATAACAAGGATGTTAAATGGATAGAAGTAAAAGAAAGAAATGGGATGAAGTAACAGCCAGAGAAATTGAAACAGAGTTAAGAAAAGCCTCAAACTGGAAAACCCCAGGCCCAGATGCATTACCTAGCTTCTTGTTAAAAGTCTTAACATCTTTGCAGAAGATTTAGCCATGAGTAAGAACTATTTATATGTGCACCCCGAACAGACGCCAGCCTGGCTAACAACAGGAAAAACAATGCTTCTACTAAGAGTGAACCTGCAAGCTTATTATAGCCCAATAACTTGCCTTCCGACGACATATAAACTATACACTGGAATTAATGCCGACTGCGTCTGTAATAATTTAGATTAAAACTCAATTATGGCAATAGAACAAAGGCAGTAAAAGAAAGACATGTAGAACAAAGGATCATTTGCTGTTAAAGTCATACTGGAGAACTGTAAAAGAGAAGAATGTAAGGGTGACATAGATAACTACAAAAAAGCATTTGATAGTATCCCATATTCATGGATAAAGAGAATAATATCAACCAACAGCTCCCAAGTGCCTGAAATGGAAGGCCAAACTAGTAAATAGAAAACAAAAACCAGCAGGACAGCCACGGCCAAATATTCCACTTTAAGGGTGAAAACAGATAAAAATACATGAACTGGATAAGCGCCTCAACCTTTTCTTAAAGGTTCCTACCTTCAGGATGCTCACCTTACCCACTCTGTTTCCCCTCATACTCCCTCAGGCCTTCATGGTAACCCTAGACATGAAGGAAGCCTATCTTCACATCCCCATAAAGCCTTCCTCCAGGAAATACTTCAGATTCGTAGCAGGCTCCTCTCTCTTTCAGTTTTGTGCATTGCCTTTTGGGCCTTCTACTGCCCCAAGAGTTTTCACAAAGTGCCTCACCCCAGTCATTGCCTACTGCAGGACAGAGGGAATACATATATTCCCATACCTAGGCGACCTACTCATTCAAGCAGCGGACGCACAGACTCTCCTGGTTCACACCCAGTATTTCCTGCTCCTACTGCAGTCGCTAGGATTTCTGATAAATTATGCAAAGTCCCGGCTTCATCCTACACAGGACATTGTCTTCCTGGGATGCAGAATCAGGACAGACATAAGCATGGCCTCCCTCCAGGAGGAAAGAGTGGTGTCCCTTTCCCACCACTTCCAAGCTGCCCTCCATGCAACAGCCCTGACTACGAGGGAATTTGTAAGACTCCTGGGGTACATGGCAGCTGCTATCTCCGTGTTGCCCCTAGCGAGGTTACACATGTGAAAGTTCCAGTGGTACCTTTGCTCGGTGTGGACCCAGCACTCACATCCTCTACAGTTCAGGGTGCCACTCCTTCCTTGTCTTCACCAAGAATTAAAATGGTGGCTGGCCCAAGTTGCCTAGAATCCAGGCATGCCCCTCACAGACATAAAACAAGCAAGGAGGGACAAAGTCCTACCTCCTTTGCAGACTAGCTCTACAGATATGGGGTCTGATTATCTCTCAGGGAATCTCCCTCCAGGCAGCCTGCATTCCCTCCAGCACAACGCTCAGGCAGATTCCTTAAGCAGAACCATCTCAGACAGCCACAGATGGATGCTGTCAAAAGAGATGTTTCTAGATCTGGTTCACACGGGGCTATTCCTCAGATAGACCTGTTTGCCTGCTCCATAAGTAGGCAACTCCAGATCTACTGCTCCAAAACACACGACCCAAAGGCAGTGCAAGCAGATGCATTCTCATTGTCATGGAAGGGGAAGTTCATGTATGCCTCCCCCCCTTCCCTCTGATACAGAGGGTCCTACTGAAGATTCAGCAGGACTCACCAAAACTTTTGCTTGTGACTGCCTATTGGCCAAGGCAGCATTGGTTTCCTCTACTTCATCTTTCCAGGGGCAGTCACCACAAGTTACCCCCCCTCAGTGGACCTACTCACACAGCACAAGGGGACACAGATACACCAACAGTGGCGGTCTCTGCACCTCTCCCTGTGGCGGATAGGATTCTGATTCCCTTCAGACACCTGTACAACAAGGATGTGCCCTCAGTCCTGCAGGAGGTCAGGAAACCAAACACAAGAAAATCTTGTCTTTCCAAGTGGAAAAGGTTTTCCTTTTGGTGTCACAAAACATAGATGAAGCCGCTAGACAGTGACGTGCCTCTGATTCTGTCCTACCTGTGTGAACTCCTGAAGACAGATTTGCCCTACTGCTCTTTAAAAGCACACCTGTCTGCCATGTCTGCCTGCCTAACTATGGAACCTCCACTGGCATCCAGATTACCAGCCAACACTTCCTGAAGGGGGTTCTGCATGTAAGACCTCCCAGGAAAACCATCTCCTCCTTCCTGGGATCTTAATTATTTGCTAGAAAAACTCACATTGCCACCTTTTGAACTGGCTGACAAGGCCACCCTAAAGCTTTACACGTGGAAAACAGTCCTGCTAGTAGCTTTGACATCAGCCAGGAGGGTCTCAGAGCTTCAAGCCCTCATGGCTACTCTGCCTTTCCTAGTTTTCCATTTGGACAGGGTCACCCTGAGAATAAACATGTCCTTCACCCCCAAGGTAGTTAACTACCTTTCCTTAAGTCAGGCTATCCACCTGCCTACCTTTTTCCCCAACCCGCAGGGAGATAGAGAGTCCTACATTCCCTGGATGTCCACAGACAACTCAGATTCTGTTTGCATAAAACTAAACCTTTCCACAAATCAGACCAACTGTTTGTCTCCTTCTACCCCACAGTTCTGGGGAAAGCACTGGGAAAACAGACCATTTCTACCTGGATAGCCAAGGCTGTCTCCTTTTGCTACACCCACCATGGGAAGACTCTTTCAGGCAATGTCAGGACCCACTCCACAAGAGTGGTGGCCTATTTTGGGGCCTTTTTCAAAGGTCTGGACACTAACTCCATTCTGGAGGCAGCCACCTGGTCCTCGGTACACATTTTCACCAGGCATTACAAACTGGACAACATCTCCAGAGCCAGGGCAGGATTTGCCAGGGCTATCCTGCATAGGTTCCTGGAGTCCTCTACCAGATCACCCCACAACCTTTAGTGAGCTTTTGTACTCACCCACTAGTAGAATACTGCAACACTAGAACAGAAGGTCATAGGAAAGTTCTGTAAGAACTTACCACAACCATATATGTCCTTCTCTTCCATGTTGCATTATTCCTTCCCTCCCACCATTCCCCCTTCTTAACCTTGCACTTGCTCTACCTAGCTCAGGGACAGGCTATGTCCCTCAGAACTGGCTCCATCTGGGGCTTTAATTGGTTCTGAGGACTGATGCGTACAGACGTCACCTTTATGGCCATGTGCCTGCCCCTACGTCTGATGTCTGACACACCAAGGGGGATTGAAAAAACTTTGGAATCCTGGCCATACAAGCTGATCGAAAGATGGGTAAACCCACTAGCAGAATACTGCAACATGGAAGAGAAGGACATCTGTGGTTATGGTAAGGTGTTGTTCATGTTTCACTGTTGCAGTCCTGCCAGGGGTAGCCCTCAGTCGGCCCGAATACTCTGGTATTTGCGTCATTGCTCCATACTGGCCTCACCAAGTCTGGTTCCCCTTTCTGTGACCTCATCTTCGGAAGGAGCCATGGGTTCTAGACTTCCTAACTCGTGCGTCAGGAATGCTCCACCCATCCCTTCAGACCCTAAAACTGACAGCGTGGCTGCTCCAATTCCAACCCTGTCCTCTCAGCTTACACACACATTCTAATTTCTTATAAGTCTTCAATGAGAAGATTTACAAGAGCAGATGGAAAAGATTCTGTTTGTGGGCTGCACATAACCATATCAATCCCTCTTCTGCTCATATTAGTTTCATCCTAGACTTCCTAGCAAAACTTTTCAACAAGGCTGCAGCTGCTGTTAGGGTTCAGCTAGCAGTGATCTCAGACTTCTTTTTGGGAGACTTTGGCACTAATATAATGTCTCATAAGCTATGCAAGAAGTTTTTCTCAAAGGTACTATTTTGTTATGACCACCTATCAGGGGCCCTCCAGCACCTTGGGATCTGAATTTCCTTCTATCTCTTATAGTTTTTCCTCCCTTCGAACCAGCATCATCTTGCGAATTAAAGTTTCTGACCTGGAAAACCATTTTTCTTGGTGGCTGTCTCACCTCTGCTAGAAGAGTGTCAGAGTTGCAAGCATTGTCCATAAAGCCCCCATATTTGCTTTTCCACAGAGACAGGGTGTCTTTGCGAACAAACCCCTCTTTTCTACCTAAAGTGGTTTCAGAAACAAATTTGAACCAAAGTATTGAGTTGCCAGTTTTCTTCCCAAATTATGAAAACAAAGCAGAGTACATGTTACATCAACTGGATTTACATAGACAGTTAACGTTTTTACCTACATAGGACTACAGAATTCCAAAAATCTGGTCAGTTATTTGTTTCCTTTTCAGATTCAGAAAAAAAGGATCCTCTGTGTCTAAAGTTACACTTTCTAAATGGCTGTCAGATTGTATAACTTTTGTTTACAAGTCTCAAAATAAAGAACTTCCACTAAAAGTTAAGGCTCATTCTACAATAGCCATTGCTACTTCTTCAGCTTTTCTGGCTAAGGTGCCTATTGACACTATTTGTGCTGCAGCAACATGGGTAACCCCATATTTTTATCACTCATTAGGAAGTCGATTTGCCCTCCAGGAGTAGAGCCTCATTTGGATCCATGGTTCTGAGGAATATTCTCCCATGAGCCACCCAAGAATTAAGGTGCTAGGGACGCTGTCCCAACCTAGTAAGAATGAAGGTGAGCTAGGACAACATCACATAAAGAAGTTATGTGCTCACCATAATATTCCATGTGTGTTCTCCATCTTCGCCTTCATTCTTACATCCCACCCTCCTTCCCCCTTCCCTTTCTTTTACTCCTAGAAGACTGGGTCTAATCAAATTAGATCTCCTTGACCTCTGCCCTTCATCAGCCTCTGTATCTTTCCTTGGAGTTAGGCATATCTTTATAAATACAGGGCAAACAAGATATGGAGATGATTCCAGTGCATGCTGGGATAGGGAGTTAGCCATGAGCTGGCAGAGGACTTTGAGCTTGAAAATAAAGGCCGAGACAGATCTGAGCCCAACCTAGTAAGAATGAAGGCGAAGATGGACAACACAAATGGAACGTTATGGTAAGTACATAACTTTTTTTCTCATATTTTGCATGTATTGGTCTTTTAAGGAGAATAATTACCAAACAGAATGTTATATTCATGAAGTTGCAGGAAGTACTTTAAAAACTAAGCAAACACGTGAATGTTGAAAGAAGATTTTGTTAATAGGGATAACTGCAAGTAGGGTTACAGAAAATAGGCAAGAGGGGGCTAGAATTTACTGGCAAAAACTGGGAAAAGAACCAAGGTATTGGGAGCAAATAAATAGAGAGGGAAAGGTGATATAGAGAAATGAGGCCCAGAAGACAGCTGGACTGCAAGTTAGAGACTGCCTTCCATACCAGGTGTTGATGTCAGAGTACAAGCAAAGAGAAAAGGATAGGGGAATCTTAAGTGAAAGACCTGCTCTGGTAAAATTCTTAATTGAATTTAGAACAGAAGCTACTGTTAAAAAAGGATAATTAGTAGAGCATGTAAAATACTGTAATAACTATAAGAATCAATCATCAGAGGTTCAAAGAGATTGGGAAGAGAGATTGAAAAATGAATTTCCAAGAAAACAATGGGAAGACATATGAATGGCTCCCAAGTACGCAACAAAGTCCAGAAGGCTTAGGATCTTTGCTTCGAACTGTTTTCACAGGTATTTTTATACCACAAGCAGACTTCCAAGAATTTTTCCTCATGTAGATAAATGTTTTGAGGTGTGATGGGGAAGAAAGTGGTAACTGGAAACATAGTTTGGGAGTGTAATGAGATGGCAGATAGTAAAAATTCACTTCAGAGTACTCTGTCAGAAGTATTGGGTAAGCAAATGGCTATAACTAAGAAATTATTCATGTTATGTGGTCCTGTCTCGCCGTAATTCTTGCTGGATGGGTTCGGAGCTGATATTCGGCTCCAACTCAGCTGATACTAAAGCTCAAGAGCTTTTGCTGGATCGAGGCTAGCCCCTATCCCTTGGTGCCTCATGGCAATTCCCCAGATCTCGTTTGCCATGAAAGCTTCGAGGTTGTGTCTTACTGGCTCATTGACTAAGTAAAACTTTATTTGCTAAATTTAGTCCTTTTTCCTAACCTTTCTATCCATTATTTAATATATGTAGTTTTTTGTCTCTTGTGTGACTGTTTTTGAGAGTTTCCAACCCCTGTTCCACCCCATAGGACTGTACGGCTCATTTAAGTTAGAGGGCCATAGTGCCCGTTTAAGTTAGGGCCTTTCCTCCCTTTGTGTGTGTGTTTATAAAAAAGTTATATTCTTCCTTCTTCCTCACTTCTTCTTTGTAGTTAATATTTAGTGTTGTATTGCTTGTTGTTTATCTAGCTACTCTATTCCTGGTAGTTGGAATGTGTAAAGATAAAGGATAGGGAGCATAAGGATCCATCGCCCTTCGGGGTTTAAGAAGTGTGATAGGTGTGTACAGAAAATGTCTCTCACAGACAGTCACACCAGTTGCATGTACTGCCTTGGTGAAGCCCATTTGCAGGAGCCCTGCACTTTTTGCCACGCATTTAGCACCAGAGTTTTAAACGAAAGAAAGAGAAAACTCATTGATAGGGGTCTCATGACCAGTTCCTTCCAGGACCATCTGGAACTTGGTCAGGCAGTTCCAAAATCCTCTAAGAGAAAATCTTTGGCCCCATCTTCGGAGCTGACTAAAAGGACCAAAGCGTCGGAGCCAAGAAGTTCCGGTTCCAATTCAGCTTCGTCTATTTTGGTGCCGCCTGTCTCCTCAGCGCTGGGGTAACTTTTAGTACTGAAAATTTTACCAGAAATTGAGGTTGCCTCTCCCACTTTGAGATCTCCTATTTTGGAGAGAAGGAGATCTTCTTTCTCCACCAGATCCTCCAGGACTCTATCTGATGAGGACATCGAGCGGGTGGTGAAGAGTTTGCTTTCAGATCCAGCTCTGGCACGAAAATTGGCCCTCCGGACCCAAAGTTTCAGAGCCGACCCCCTTACCGACCACTGTTCCTGCTCCGACTGCTTCGCTGTCTGAGCCTATTACTATAGGTTCTTCTGTCTTGGACCCATTGGCTGCAGAGATTCAACCTGATTCCTCTGAGCCAATTACTCTATCCTCAATGGCTCAGTCTGGAGCCGAGGGATCTGGGAGCCGATGCTCTCGAGTCGACTCCGAGGGGGGACAGTCACCCTGGGTTCTCATCTGAACCAACCCTTCATCTCAGAGCCTCGGCTTGACTCAGCTCGGCTCCCACTTCGGAGCCATTCTCCCTTGCTAGGAGTCGACCATCCGTACCCTCGGAGCGGAGGTCTTCTTTGGAGCAGGGGGGAAAGGCTTTCGAAGCTATAGAGAAGGCTTTATCCTCTGCTAAAGCCATACCATTGGAACCTGTGTCCCACCAGCAGCAGGCAGCAACCTCTTCCCCCCTGCCACCCCCACAGCGTAGGGAGCCAGAGGCCCAAGTAGCCCCCATTGGAGGTGTGCCCCCTCTTCCGAGACCTCCCCAGATTATCCCACTGGAGAGCTCCCTCAGAAGAGGCTGTGTAAGAGGAAGCATGTCGACTCACCTGAGTCTGTCATGCCATACACTGATGTAGAGGAATCAGAAGGGTCCCCTAGATCCCCCTCTGAGGATGTCTCCGTTTCTGACATCCTAGAAATCCTTAGACAGAGGGGTGATTGGAAGACCTCTAACCCTACTGAGGGATAAATCAGTGTATCTTGAGGCCTTTGGTTCCTGACCTTCCACCTTCTGGGTAACACCGCCTTATGACCAACTCTTGGGGGTCATATCGCAGAAGGCCTGGACCTCTCCAGATTCAGTGGAGCCCGTCCCATGGAGGCCAAATACATTCATGACAGCACCTAAGGACAAGACTTTTCTTAATAAGGGAGTTCTTGTTGATGCTGTGGTGGTAGCAGCGGCCACCAAGGAGTTATCTGAGACATGTTCTAATATCCATCCTCCTAACAAGGAGTGCAGGACGATGGATAGGTACGGGAACCTTACTTTTTCTTCAGCGGCATTTACACTAAGATCGCTGAATTACCTTACTCATTTTACTTGTCTTCAGACGGATCTCCTGAAAGAGTTAGGAGACACCCTCCAGGGTTCCGTAGCTCCGGGTTCCATGGATAAGGTTTCTGCACAGCTTGCCACCCTTACTTCCATAGCAAACTCCTGCATGAGGCTGATATTGTACGCGGCAGATGGAGCGAGTAGGGCAGCCGCAGCAGGAATATCCCTCAGGAGACATTCTTGTATGCATCTTTATAATTTTACGGAGTCCTTCAAGTCTTCCTTCACTAATGTCTCCTTTGATGGTTCATCCCTTTTTGGACCCCAAGTTAAAGAGACTTTAACTAGGTGCGAGCAGGAAGGGAAAACCTTATCTACCGCCGGAGTCTGTTTCTCCCTCCCATGTAGACCCTATCCCAAGGGTAATACAGGAGGGAAAATGTGGTTCCGTAAATCCCAAAAAGGTTCCCCTCAGGCACAAGGTCAACCCTCCCCTAGAGGCAGAGGGGGAGGATATAATGGAAGACACGGCCCTCACAGCAGAGGAGGTCCACAGCATCAGGGAGACAGATTAAACTTTCTCTGATCATCCCTTCCATCGCCCCTGAGGGGTTGCCTGACTGTCAGTCTTTGGAGGCAGTCGGGGGTCATCTATCGCTATACCCAAGCACCTGGCTAACCATCTCCCAAGATCGTTGGGTACACACCATAATATCCAGGGGTTACCTGATCCCCTTTGTTTCTAAACCCCCAACAAACCGGTCTCTACCAGACGTACCACCCGTCCAACTAGACCGTGCAACATCAGAGGTCATCTCGTTGCTGCAAAAAAAAGAGTCATCCAAGAAGTCCCCGCAGAGCAAGTAGGATCCGTAACTTAATCTCGATTCTTTTTAGTTCCAAAAATGACAGTGGACTGAAGATCAATCCTAGATCTCAGCAGGCTCAACAAGCATGTAAAGAAATTGAAGTTCTGAATGGTCACTCTGCAGTCGATATTTCCCTTTATCGGAAAAGACAATTGGATGTGCTCAATCGATCTCCAGGACGTGTACTACCACATTAAAATGGACAGGCGTTCCAGGAGACACTTACACTTCCGGCTGGGAGCCAGTCATTTTCAGTTCAGAACACTGCCCTTTGGTCTCACTACAGCCCCCAGAGTGTTTACCAAATGCATGGCAGTGGTAACAGTTCACCTGAGACGTCAAGGATTCCAGGTGTTTCCGTACCTAGACGACTGGCTCCTCACTGCTACCACCAAGCATCAACTCATCAGAACCAGGGACGAGACTCTGTCCTTTTGCGCCAGTCTAGGTATCACTGTCAACCTAAAAAAGTCAGTCTTATCTCCCTCGCAGCACATTGTATACTCAGAAATATACACAACCACCATGTCAGCAAGACTAATACCAGAAAGAATAGAGTCTCTATGCAGTCAAGTCAGATCCTTGCTAAACAAACAAAAAGTTCAGGCCAGAGTAGTCCTTCAAGTCGTAGGGACTATGGCTTCTGCCATCCTATTAGTTCCACTTGCTCGTCTACACATGAGGATACTGCAGTGGATGTTATTTGCCCAGTGGTCGATGCAAGACCTTCCATTGTTTCACCAGATTTTTATAACAAACACCTGCAAAAGGGATCTGATATGGCGGTTGCACACACAACAACTTCTCCTAGGTCGTCCACTTGTTCCTCCCCAAGAGAAAGCAGTTTTGACCATGGACGCTTCCCAGATAGGGTGGGAGGGGGAGCATTACCTGGGAATGGCAGTCCAAGGTACTTGTCAGAACCACGAGAACCACTTGCACATCAGTGTTCAGGAGATGAGAGCGGTGCTGTATGCGTTGCAAGCACTTCACAGCTCCCTTCCCACCGGGACAATTGCGATTCAGTCGGACATCATGTCTGTCGTATGGTACATAAACAAGCAAGGGGAAACCAAATCTTACCCGCTTTCAGAGAGGCCTTAAGAGTTTTGAAATGGGCGATGGATACGCAATGCTTCCTGATAGCATTGCATATCCCGGGGAAATCCAATGTAATAGCAGACAAACTCAGCCGAGCAATTCTGATGCCTCATGAGTGGTCCCTGAATCCAAAAGTTGCGAAAGCGATCTTTCACAGATGGGGCCAGCCTTGCTGCGACCTATTCGCCACTCACCTGAACACCAAATGAAGCAGCTACTTTGCCCTCATTCCCCATCCGGGGATGTCACCCAGCGATGCTGTAGTCCACCATTGGCCCCCAGGACTTCTTTATGAACTTCCTCCTTTTTCACTCATCCCAAAGGTAATGCAGAAAGCAAGACAGTTGAGTTCCTTGATCCTCATTGCTCCTTACTGGCCTCGACAAGTTTGGATGCTCTTCGTGTTTCAATGTGGCAGTCATTACATTTGGGTTATCTGCTTGCAGTAGCCCTCAGTCGGCCTGATTAACAAAGTCTTGGGTCTTGCATCAGATGCTGTCCCTTCTTCCATGACGTCAGGTCATCAGGGGTATAAAACATGCAGCTGATGCCATTACATCAGTCTTTCTTGCCGTGGGGTGCCCGAAGCAGAAGCAGTTTGCAAGTGCCGGTCGGCCGACTCCTGAAATTTTCAATTTTGAGTTTCAGAACCGAAGTCTTCAACTAAAGCCAAGTACCCCGTTGGGGAAACTTTTTCTTGCTCCTTACCGATGTCAGTAAAAGTCAATAATTGTATTTCTTGTGGAAAGCAAATACCTCACAAAGATTTTCATTCATACTGTATTCCTTGCCTGGGCCCTGACCACGACGTACCTTGCCAGTTTTGTGCTTTATTTAATCAGCGCACTATCCTTCATCGGTATATTTCCGCCTCTAAATATTTCGGTTCTCAGTTTAATTATCCAGAAATGTCGTCGGTTAGTCATCCGACTACCGGGATTCCGAAAAAACGCAAAGATAAAGACAGAGACAGGCTGCCTAGGTCCAAAGCTGCTGATGACGCTTCGCCTAAGCCAGTCGCCAGTTAGCCGGTACTCAGTGAGGCGCTTTCTCAGCCTCTGATACTCGCTACTTCTGATTCACAGGCCTCTTCTGAGACGCATTCGGTATGCCGCGAGATGCTTCAACTGCGGAACCTGCGGATGTCTCTACCTTGGATGGGTCCGGAGCCGCTGTGCAGGCACCAGCTTTTGAGGGTGTATTCAGGCCTATGGACTTGCATATTAAACAGACGCCTCCTTCATTTAGGCCTAAATCCCAAACCATGCCTAAGAAACCGAAGCCCAGGCCGCATGCTCAGGCCTCTATGCCCTAAAAACAAATGGTAAGAATGGCTGAAGATGTTATAACTTTAATCAGGGGAAGCCAACCTCCCCCTTCTAAGAGACCTAGGACTGAAGTTGTTTATGAATCTTCTGACCAGGATTCTGATTTTTCTGATTCTTTTGATAATTTGGATTTGGCCTTATCTACTTATGAGGATTCTGATGCAGAGGACTCTATTCCCTCTGCTTCCCCTCCAGAGAATGTTTCTTTTGGTGAAACCTTACATACTCTAAGGGAGCATTTCCTCCAGGAAAGCCAGGATTTTTCTGATTCAAAAAAGAGGCTTAGGGATGTCTTATTCCTGCCTCAGCATAGGCCTTTAGATATACCTCCTGTACTAGATATTGTTGTTGATGCTATTTTGGAATCTAGTTTGGCCCCTGATTCTTTGCTTCCTGCTCCCAGAAAACCTGACAGATATTACAGGGCTCCTGATTCACACAAGTTTCTTTTTAAAAATCCTTTTGCGGATCCAGAGACTATTTCACAGGGACCCAAGGACAGTAAGGCTTCTACTGCTAAAAATCCTACCCCTTCTGATAGAGACTCCAGGTTGCTGGATAAATGGGGTAAGAAGGTTTACACTTCTGCAACCTTGGTCATTAGGGCTTTAAGCTGCCAGTTTCATATGTTAAAGTATCAACAACATATTGTTGGGTTGCTTAAACAAAAAATGGTGTTGATTCCTGACTGTGCTGAAAATAAAGAATTACAGGATTTAATGCATTCTGCTGAACAGATTGGTAAACATACTATCTGAAGTAGGAACTTCATTTGTCAGCAACCTTTGGGACACGGATCCGATCTCGGATCCAAGCCGGCAACTTTTACCACAGCATAGATCCGAGCTCCTAGCTCTTCCGTTTACCCATAATCCCCTGCCAACCCTAACTGACCTCAGATCTAGTTTGCCGCGCTTCAAGCCTACAAGCTGGATTTCGAGCTCCTGGCAGTTCAGAGTATTTGTGAGACAAAAACTTAAAATTTTTTGTACCTTCTCTTGTGTGATTGTGTAAGTTTGTTTAGGTTCCCTCTTAGATACCTTTTTTTGTAAAATTTTTCCTCCCTACCCTCGCTGGTTCGTAGTGTGTGTTTGTGGTCTGTGTAGGGGCCTAGTGAGTGTGTTTTCCGTTCAACATGTTGGAGGCCCCTAAAGCCATCTTTTCAAAATGAGTCTGGCCATAAGCTTTCACCGGCGGATGGCCACACCAGGTGCGTTAGGTGCCTTGGGGTTGAACACCTCTCTTCGGGATGCACGATTTGTGCAATGTTCAACCCCAGGGCACTTAAGGACCGGAGGTCGAAGCTGATTCTGGCGGGCCTTTTGCCCCCGGACTCGGCTCTGGCCTCCGGTTTTTCGGTGGCTGCTACCCAGCCCTCAGTGGTAGCCACCCCTGCCTCCCTCCCTCCGGTCGGGACTCAACCTCCCATTTTGGCTCCGGAGGAGAGGGAGGCCGGAAAAACCAAAAGGAAGGAGAAGCACCATAAGCGGCGGGCCGAGGACTCTTCCTCGGCCCCACCCGCCAAGCGGGCTTCTCCATCCTGGGTTTCTGGATCGCCTCCTCCTTGTCCGGTCCCCTTGTTTTTCACCGGGACCTGGGGAGGAGGCAACCCGGTCCCCATCGAGGCGTCACTCTAGGTCTGCCTCGGTGGCCTCGTCGAGGTCCACCTTTAGTATGTCAGATGCAGACATGGACCGGATGATGAGGAGGTTCATCCAGGCCCAGCTGCAGATGGGAGTGCTCTTGCCTCCCCCCCCTCCGGTGGGAGCTCGACCCCATTTTTTGCCCCAATTGCTCCTTCTCCGTCCCGCTTCCCGGGTTCGGAGCATTCGGAGCCGAGCCACATCGGATCCAGGGGGGTGTCGTAGCCGACAGTACTAGTTACTTCGGCTCCGACTGGTCCCTCGAGTTTGTCAGATCTGCCCTCTCGGAGCCGTGGGCGGAGCTTCGGATCCAAGGGACTTTGTGTGACTATGGCTCCATCCCGGTCGGAGCACACAGGTCCTTCGGATCCGAGGGTCTCGGCCCCGGATCCGGTCCCGCTTCGGATCTAAGTGGGAGCCGACTCTCGGAGCCTATCAAGAGTAGCTCCCCCTCGGATTTCACGGTGGTGGAGAGGGCACTGTTGAGTGCATCCGGACCCTCGGTCCTGGCTTCGGCTCCTCCCTGCACTCCCTCTCAGCTGGTCCGGGCTCCCATCACCCGGCCTTCGGGACAGCCTGCTTCAGCGTCTCTGGGTGTTCCTGTGGAACGTGATATTGCTGGTGAGTCTTCCTCAGACAGCCCCCCCCCCCCGAAGAGGTCCCTCACAAAGCCAAGTGTAAGAGGAGGCACATAGACTCCCCTGAGTCCCTTACCGAAGATACGGACTTAGATGAAGGGGAAGGCTCCCCAAGGTCACCCCCCGAGGATGTCTCCTTTGGAGACATCATGGAGATGCTCAGGATTAGGGGGGTGGTCTGCCCCCAAGGCTTCCTCCGATGAGTCCGTATTCCTAGAGGCGTTCGAAGCAGGGCCATCTACCTCTTGGGTGTCCCCTTCCCCCGATCCCCTGGTGGACCTTATTTCCACCAGGGCTTGGAAGGAGCCGGACACTGTAGAGCCAGTCCCCAAGCGCCCGGATAGGATCCTGAGTCTCCCTGCTGAAAGAACCCACTGGAGCAGAGGTCCCCCCGTGGATGCCATGTTGGTGGCGGCGGCCACCAAGAGAGAGCTGGCTCAGGAGAGCTCTGCAGTCCACCCGCCGAGTAAGGACTCTCGAGCGATGGACCACCTGGGGAAGCGGGTCTTTAGTTCAGCAACCTTCTCCATGAGAGCGCTGAACTATATGGCACACGTCATCCAGATGCAGCGGGATCTAATAAAAGAATACGCTGCATCCCCCCCAGAGTCCATGTCGGAAGGAGACAAGCAACTGTACTCCTCCCGAATGTCTACTGTATGTTCAGTTTCTAACACCTCTATGCGGCTCTTGTCACACGCTACTGAAGGAGCTGCTAGAGCCGGCGGAGCCGGCCTTGTAATCAGGCGTCAGGCCTGGCTCCGACACTGTGACTTCTTGGAACCCTTTAAGGCGTCATTCGCGAATGCCCCCTTTGATGGTTCTGCACTTTTTGGCAAAACCATTCGCGACACTTTAGTCCAGAGCGAGAAAGACGGGAAGACGTTGTCTGCCGTCGGAGTCCCCTTCTCTGCTCCCCAGAGGTCCTTTTCTAAGAACCAAAAGGGTCAGAAGAAGAAAATGTGGTTCCGAAAATTGCATCAGTCCTAGTCTGCTCCAGACAACCAGTCCTCTCGTGGCAGAGGAGGACAGGGAGGACGCCGCCCAAGAGGCAGAGGGGGTCCCAGAAACTTTGGGTCCAGAGAACCATTCTCTGAGAGGCCCACGCAGAACCCCTGAGGGGTTGCCCGGCTGCTCCACTCTGGAGGCAGTCGGGGGGCATCTTTCGAAGCACCTAACAATGTGGGAGTCCATAACAACAGATCGCTGGGTGCTTTGCATCATATCCAGAGGTTACCAAATTCCCTTTATTGTAACCCCCAAAACCAAAAGCCTCCCCGATGTACCACCCAATCAAAGGGAGGCAGCTGCTACAGAAATTCAGCAGCTTTTGCAAAAAAGAGCCATCCAACCCGTCCCCCCAGATCAGTTCGGATCGGGGTTTTACTCCAGGTTCTTTCTGGTGCCAGAAAAGACGGGGGACTTGAGATCCATTCTCGATCTCTCTCTCCTGAACCTGGCAGTACCCAAAGAAAAGTTCCGAATGGTCACCTTACAATCTATTCTCCCCCTATTACAGGAGAACAATTGGATGTGCTTGATAGACCTCAAGGATGCGTACTACCACATCCTAGTGGACAGATGCTCCAGGAGGTTCCTCCGCTTCCGGCTGGTAGCTATTCACTTTCAGTTCAGGGCCCTTCCCTTCGGTCTCACCTCAGCCCCCAGGGTGTTCACCAAAGTCTTGGCGGTCATAGCGGCCCACCTGAGGCTTCAGGGAATTCAGGTCTTTCCGTACCTGGATGACTGGCTCCTCATCGCCCCAACAAGGCATCTGCTCTGTTCAGGCAGGGATTATTTCCTCGACCTTGCTCCATGTCTAGGGTTAACTATCAACATGACCAAATCATCTCTAGTCCCTTCACAGGTAATAGATTTCATAGGGACGAGATTGGATTCCAGGATAATGCTTGCCTTCCCGACTCCCGATCGGCTTCAGAACCTGAGGTTGCATATCCAGGCCATTCTCATACTTCCTGCTCCTCCTGCGGAATTGATCCTGAGGGCTCTAGGGTCCATGGCAGCAGCTATTCCTCTACTAGCCCTAGCCCGCCTAAATATGAGGGTCCTGCAGTGGACCCTCCAAGTACAATGGTCCCTGTCTCGCAAACCTCTGTCCCATCCTATTCCCCTAAGCAGGGCTTGCAGAGGGTCGCTCATGTGGTGGCTCCGGTCCCTGAGTCTCCACACGGGACGGCCATTTTCTATGCCTTCCCCCGTCGCCACAGTGACCACGGACGCCTCTCGCCTGGGGTAGCGGGAGCACTATTCAGGCAGAAAAGTCCAAGGCACGTGGAACGACACAGAGACCTCTTTGCATATCATTGTCCTAGAGATGAGGGCGGTGCTTTTGACGTTGCAGGCACTTCACAGCCTTCTATCGATTGGGACGATTGCAGTACAAACGGACAACATGTCAGTTGTCTGGTACATCAACAAACAGGGGGGAACCAGGTCTTATCCTCTTTGTCGCGAGGCCATGAGTGTGTGGGAATGGGCGATTTCCACCAACCGCTTTCTTATTGCAACGCACATTCCGGGACTGTCCAACATCCTAGCAGACAGGCTCAGTCGTTCGAGTCTGACTCTGTACGAATGGTCTCTCAATACTCTAGTAGGGAAACAAATATTTGCCCAATGGGGGCAACCCTGTTGCGATCTTTTTGCCTCTCCTTCAAATACCAAAGGCAACAGTTACTTCGCTCTAATCCCCCCTCAGGGGGAGTCCCCGAGAGACTCTCTAGTACATGCTTGGCCTTCCGGTCTCCTTTACGCTTATCCTCCTTTGCCCATGATGCTGAAACTCCTACAAAAAGCCAGTCAGCTGGGGAGCAAAATGATCCTCATTGCCCCATTCTGGCCTCGTCAAACATGGTTCCCGTACCTGTGGTCTCACCTAATTTATCCACCATGGATTCTGGGTCCACTCCCGGATCTCATTACCCACCCTCTGGGTCTCCCAGCCCCCAACCTGGTCAACCTCAAGCTGACTGCTTGGTTGCTCCAGTTCCACTCCTGATTAGGACTCCCGGAATCTCCTCACCAGTCAAAGCCATCCTAGTAGCAGCACATAAACCTTCCACCAGAAGAGTCTACCGAAGCAAATGGAAATGTTTCTCCATCTGGGCGGAGCACCATCACTTGGATCCTTTCACGGCGCCTCTCACGTCGGTTTTGGATTTCTTAACTACCCTTTTTCATCAAGGGGCTAGCTGCTCTACAGTCAAGGTTCAACTGGCAGCAATTTCGCATTATCATGTAGGGCATGAATCGGGCCCTCTAATGACTTCCAAGCTTTGTAAAGCCTTCCTCAAGGGTACCTTCCTTCTCAGACCTCCGGTCAGGGAGGTAGTACCCCCATGGGATTTGTCTTTGGTTCTCCAAGCTTTGACTAGCCCCCCTTTCGAGCCAGCGGCCATGGTTGATCTTAAATATCTCTCTTGGAAGACGGCCTTCTTAGTGGCCATTACTTCAGCTAAAAGGGTCTCTGAACTTCAGGCTCTATGTGTTAAACCGCCGTATTTATCCTTCCATCCAGATAGTTTACCTCAGGATCAATCCGTCCTTTCTGCCTAGGGTGTCTTCGGAAGCTAATATTAATCAATCTATTAATCTTCCCGTGTTCTTTCCCCATTACCAGAACAAAGGAGAATATAAACTGCATTCCTTGGATGTGCACAGACAATTATGTTTTTATACTCATCGAACTGCTGGTCATAGGCAATCTGACCAGTTGTTTGTCTCTTTTGCCAAAACAAGTTTAGGCAAGTCAATTTCTAAAGTTACACTATCACGGTGGATAGCTAGTTGTATCCTCTTAGCGTATCCGAGTTCAGGAAGGCCTGCACCACAGGGAGTTCGAGCTCATTCTACTAGGGCCGTCGCTACTTCGGCGGCTTTTAAATCTAGAGTCCCCTTAGATGATATTTGTTCCGCAGCCACTTGGGCCTCATCTCATACCTTTATCAGCCATTACAAACTGGATGTTGTCTCCAGAGGTAGGGCGTCCTTTGGCTCTGCAGTGCTCCAGAATGTTCTTCCATAAAGGCCACCCAGGATTCAGGGAGCTGGGGACTCTGTCCCAAAGGTTGCTGACAAATGAAGTTCCTACTTCAGATTAAGAAGTTATGTACTCACCATAACTTTCCATCTGAGTAGGTATCTTCATTTGTCTGCAACCATCCCCCCCTCCTTCCCTCTGACCTATAGGATCTGTCTTGGATAAGCCCCTTCCGGGGCACTATAACAATGCTTATATCGGGCAAACTTGATCTGAGGTCAGTTAGGGTTGGCAGGGGATTATGGGTAAAGGGAGGAGCTAGGAGCCCGGATCTATGCTGTGGTAAAAGTTGCCGGCTCGGATCCGAGATCGGATCCGTGTCCCAAAGGTTGCAGACAAATGAAGATACCTACTCAGATGAAACGTTATGGTGAGTACACAACTTCTTATTGCGATGTGGATTTGATTCATTAGAGGCCTCTTGCAGGGCTGCTGTTACTGGGTCTGTGCTCAGAAGGCATGCTTGGCTTAAGGAGCAATCATTGCCTGATCATGTTAAAGCTAAACTGTTGGATGCTCCCTTAAATCAGGACCGCCTGTTGTGCAACAAAGCTGAGGAAGTTCTTAAAAAGACGGAAGATAAAGCTAAATCTATGCAAACTGTTAAAGATTTCTTGCAAGTTCAGCCTCCTAGATTTAGTAGGCATTGGCCCTCTAAGAATTGATCCTTTCCAGCCCCTTCCAGGTCTTCTCAAGCCAAACCCAGACACAGCAGAAACCCCAGATTTCAGTCCCAGGGGACACACAAGACTAAGCAGTGGGGAATTTCCACACCCAAATCTGTGAGTAGTAAGACTCCCCCCTATGGAAAACTGTCTCAATGACTTGCTTTTAAAACTTCCAAGCACTTCCCAACTGAATGCTCCTTTAGGCAGAAAGATTGGTCTGCAGACCAAAAACTGGGAACTCATTACCTAGGAGAAATGGGTTTTAAATATAGTGTCCCAAGGATACAGATTTCACTTCCACACATTACCAACACCAAGTGGGTGGCCAGACCTACCCCCAAATCAGTGGGCAG
The DNA here is from genome assembly GCF_019279795.1 of Protopterus annectens. Classification (NCBI taxonomy): domain Eukaryota; kingdom Metazoa; phylum Chordata; order Ceratodontiformes; family Protopteridae; genus Protopterus; species Protopterus annectens. Next base: position 6,151,890 of record NC_056744.1, read on the forward strand.
AGGCCCAAAATCAAGTTCTATCTCTCTTAAGCATGGGGGCTATTCACTTGGTACCAGAAGAGGAAAAGGGGCAAGGTTTCTATTCAAGACTTTTCCTTGTACCCAGAAAAGGCAGTACACGGCGTCCTATCCTGGATCTTTCTATTCTAAACACCTTTCTCGTGATTCCAAAATTCAAAATGCTGACTTTTCACCAGCTGCTTCCTGTGCTAGGCAAAGATGCATGGTTGGCAACACTAGACTTAAAAGAAGCATACCTGCATATCCCTATCAGGGAGTCTTGCAGAAGATACCTACGCTTCAAAGCAGGCTACATGCACTGCCCTTTGGCTTATCTACTGTGCCCTGGGTATTCACAAAGTGACTAGCTCCAGTCATTGCATTTTGCAGGCAAAGAAATATTCAAATATACCCATAACTGGACGATTATCTGATTCAGGCAGAAAGCCAGGACATACTTTTGAATCATCTGGCCTGTGTTCAAAGAGTGCTGACTTGTCTGGGGTACACCATAAATGAAAATAAATCACACCTGGTACCCTGTCAACAAATTATATTCCTGGAAGCAAGCTTGAATACATCTTCCCAGATGGATTTCCTCACGCCAGAGAAACGGATTCATTTGACAACCTACTTCAAACAAGTGGCCACAAAAACCCAGATATCTGCAAGGCAAATACTGCAAGCCGTGGGGTTCATGGCCTCCTGCATTCTTCTAATTCCATATGCAAGGCTGCATATGAGGAAACTACAGTGGAATCTCAAAAGCTTATGGTGTCAACATTCACAGGATCTAGAAGCAATGATTCCTATCATACCTTGCCTATGCCTAGAGTTCCTTTGGCGGGCAGAGGCCTGCCATCAAAACAAGGGACTACCATTCACACTACCCCCTGCCAACCAAACCTTAACAACAGATGCATCAGGCTATGCATGGGGGGGCTCACCTGGCAGGGAAGTGCATTCAGGGCAAATGGAACCCAAGTCAAATGCACCTGCACATGCATCAAAAGGAAATGTTAGCTGTACAGAATGCTCTGACAGCCTTCAAGGACCGCATTCTTCCAGGACAATTAATGGTAAAGATGGACAACACCACTGTCATGTGGTACATAAACAAGCAGGGGGGTACACATTCTTACCCCCTCTGCAGACTAGCCATGGCATTGTGGAACACAGCCTTGAGCTACCAAGTGAATCTACAAGCTCAATTCCTGCCAGGAAAACTAATTACACTGGCAGATTTACTAAGCAGAAACCTCATGGACCCACACGAGTGGAAACTGGAACCAAGGATTTTCAACATGTTGACAAGCAAGTGGGGGAGCCCAGATATAGATCTGTTTGCCTCCCCCCAGATCCATCAATTGGACAAATTTTGCACAAGGATTTCCCACAAGCTAGCTTGCAAAGTGAATGCTCTATCCTTTAGCTGGAAAAACCTATCAGTTTATGCCTTTCCTCCTCTGCCTCTGCTCTCCAAGGTACTACTAAAGATCAAACAGGACAAGCCAAGGATGATTTTAATTGCACCAGACTGGCCACGCCAACACTGGTACCACCTCTTGCACAGTGCATCATGCTTGGCCCCATGGCACTTGCCTCAGACTCCTTTCCTGTTGTCTCAGCAGGAGAACCAGATTCTGCACCCTCAGCTGCAAACCCTGAACCTAGCAGCTTAGCTAATTACCTAATCTCTCCTTTACCATCCCTCAGTAAATCAGTGATGGATATCATTTTAGAGGCAAGGAGGCCTAGTACTAGAAAATCTTATGCTGCAAAATGAAAAAGATTTTGTGCCTGGAATCAGTCTCAAGGGATGAGTGCAGCAGTGCCCAATTTACCTCAGATTCTACAATATTTGGCTTCATAAGGGCTTGTCCTTTTCCTCCATCAAAATTCACGCCTCAGCCATTTCAGCTCATTACAGTACAGAGCCTCCCCTCTTCTCTCATCCACTGCTCAAGCAGTTCCTCAGAGGGGCCAAAAATGTAAGGCCACCCAGGAGAGCGCCAACTCCAGCCTGGGACCTTAACTTTGTCTTGGAGAAACTCACTCTTCCTCCTTTCGAGCCAGCTGCTACTGCAGATTTAAAATTCCTTTCCTGGAAAACAGCTTTCCTTTTAGCAGTCACTTCTGCAAGAAGTGTATCAGTTACAGCTCCTTATGGCAGTGGTGCCTTTCATCATCTTTCATGCGGACAGGGTGTCCCACAGAACTAATCCCTCTTTCATGCCCAAGGTGGTATCCAGTGGGGCTCTTAATCAGTTGATTCATTTGCCTACCTTCTTTCCTAACCCACAGAACAAAGGGGAATGGATACTGCACTCCTTAGATGTGCACAGACAACTTAGATTTTACTTGGACAGGACTAAACCTCAAAGGAAATCTGAAAAACTGCTGGTAGCATTTGATGCAGGGACAGGGGGGAAAGCTATTTCAAATCAAACCATTTCAAAGTGGATAGGCCACTGCATTCATTTCTGCTATAAGCACCATGGAAAACCTATCCCACAGGGCACCAGACCCCATTCTACCAGGGCTGCATCTACCTCCACAGCCTTTTTCAGGGGCATTCCTACCGGGGACGTCCTAGAAGCTGCCACCTGGAGTTCTGTACATACTTTCACCAAGCATTATCATTTGCCAATTTTCTCTAAATCCAGAGTTGGCTTTGCCACTGCAGTTTTGCAGGGTCTTATAGCTGGTCCTAATTCCATTTAAATTCCTCCTCCCAACCTTAGCTTTGGGAATCTACCCAAATGTAATGACTGCAACAGTGAAACACGAAGAACATAGTACAGTTGTGTACACAACATAAATGTAGATGTTCGAGTATATTCGCTGTTGCAGTCCTAGTTACCCTCCCTCCAGCCCCCTTTCTTCTTTTGAGTATACCTCTGCTTTCCCTTACTATGCTCAAAAAGCTTTTTGGTGTATTTGCTTTTTTGTTGGAGGTATATCCTTGTAATTATAGATTTAATTGCTTCCCATTAGGGGGGCACCTGACATCTGGGGCAAGAAAAACTGATGTAATGATGTCAGCTGCATGTTTTATACCCCTGACGTCATGGAAGAAGGGACAGCATCCGACGCAGCACCCAAGACTTTGTTAATCAGGCCGACTGAGGGCTACTGCAAGCAGATAACCCAAATGTAATGACTGCAACAGTGAATACACTTGAACATCCACATTTATGGTAAGAGTACACAACTGTACTTTTCCCATCCTGTGGCCCTACCTTTTGGAGGAACCACGGATTCTGGACCCATCTCCAGATCTCCTGATTCATCAATCGGGACAGTTCCACCCCACCACCCACACCTTCAAACTGACAGCATGGCTACTCCAGTTCCACAAATAGCCAGGTGTATTCCCCTATCCCCTTCGGTCAAACAGATTCTAATTTCATCCCATAAACCTTCCACTCAGAAACTATACTCTAGCAAATGGAGAAGGTTTTTGTTTTCGGCTATGAACCAGGGATTAGATCCATATATCGCTCCTACAGAATCTGTCTTATCCTTCCTAGCGTCAGTTTTTCATGAACGAGCGGCAGCCGCTACAGTTAGTTAAGTTAGCTACCATTTCCAATTTCCATTTTGGCTTCATGGGAAATCATACAACACTCCTTGTGTAAAACCTTCTTAAAAGGAGTTCTTCTTCTCAGGCCTCCAATCAAACAGCCATTAGAACCCTGGGACTTAAACTTAGTCCTCTCATCTTTGAACCCTTGGAGCCATCCTCTTCATCAGACCTAAAATTGTTGTCATGGAAAACACTATTCGTAGTAGCCATAACCTCTGCTAGGAGTGTCTCAGAACTGCAAGTTCTAACTATTCGACCTCCTTACATTATTTTTCACAAGGATAGAGTCTCCATCAGGACAAACCCTTCCTTTCTTCCCAAGGTATGCTCAGATCCCAATCTGAATACTACTATTGAACTACCTGTGTTTTTTCCATACCACTCTAACAAATCTGAGTATAGACTACACCAGTTAGACGTTCACAGAATTCCCAGATTTTATTTACACAGGACTAAAGAATTCAGAAAATCAGGTCAACTATTTGTTTCCTTTTCTGACAAGAAGAAAAGCTTGCCTGTTTCTAAGGTTACTCTTTCAAAATGGCTTTCTGATTGCATTTTTTTTCCTTATCAATCAGCTGGCAAACAATTACCCATCAAAGTTAAAGGTCATTCTACTAGAGCTGTATCTACTTCATGTGCCTTTAGATCTCCACTCCCAATTGATACTATTTGTGCAGCAGCTACTTGGGCAAGAACCACATACTTTGGCTTCCCGGGACAGGTCTTCCTTTGGGTCCACTGTGCTGAAGAGTCTCTTCGCTTGAGCTACCTTGGATTTAGGTGCTAGGGGCGCTGTCCCATCCATCCAGCTAGAATTACGGTGAGATAGGACTACATAACATAAAGAAATTATGTACTTACCATAACGTTCCATGTTTGTAGTCCATCTCGCCTACATTCTTGTCCCTCCCTCCAACCCCCTTCCTGTTTTCTGGGGGATCTGGTGGACTATACTGGTGCTGTCTGACCTGGTTCTCTTTTGTTGTCCACCTGGCATGGATTATATTTTCAAAATCTTTTGTCTTTTTATATGCAGCTCTGATATTTGTCTTACCTGATAGGTACTTATTGCTTTCTTGCAAACTAGATCTGGGGAATTGCCGTGAGGCACCATGGGTTAGGGGCTAGCCTCGAGCCAGTAAAAGCTCTCTAGCTTTAGTATCGGCCGAGTCAGAGCCGAATATCGGCTCCGAACCCATCCAGCAAGAATGTAGACGAGATGGACTACAAACAATGGAACATTATGGTAAGTGCATAACTTCTTTTTTTTAGTTGGGACACGGAATCTGAATTGCCAAGTCATAGTAAGGATTTAAGTTTATTATCTAAAGGCTTTAAGTTTAATTATATCAGATGCCAAAAAAGCAATTACTTAAAGGATCCCCATGCACTGGAACAGGCTACCCATCCATGTGAAGCAGAGTTCATCCCTCCCTAACCTTATTTAAGCATAACCTTGACCAGTTGATGGGAAATAAATTCACCCTGGGTCTGGCCCTCTCTAACAGGCAGAGGCACACAATAATGCTCAAGCTAACCTTGTCATCACAATGAACAAAACATGCTGGAGGGATAAGGCTCTTGACCCAGAGACTCCCCATACTCTGGAATAGACTGCCCATACATGTCAAGCAGAGCACCTTCTTGGCCCTCTTCAAAAGGAACCTTGACGATTGGATGGGAGATAGGAAATTCACCTCGGGGATCTCGTCAGTCGCCCTGCTAGACAGGGGTCCAGGGAAGTAAATATTGTGGGAAGAAATATCCAGGGAATTGTTGTGGCTAGGCTTGTATAGGCCCTAGGGCTGATAGCCTAGTACCAACCTATGAACCTTTGAAAATAATTTGGTGCACTTCTCATAAGCAACGAATGCAAAAGTAGTGTCTTTGTTAACTTGGGTGTTGGTGATCCCTGGCATGTCACCCATAATGTTGTGGCGTGTTTCACCTTTGACACGCGTGTCATAGATTCGCTGTCACTAGTTATACCTGTGAAATAGAAAATGGAAAACAAAGTCTAAACCAACAATATGAACAAACTAAATTAACAATATACTTATATATATATATATATATATATATATATATATATATATATATATATATATATATATATATATATATATATATATATATATATACACCTTTTTCTTAGTTTGTACTAGCATCCAGGTTTGTGATTGTGTTTCTAATATCAAAGTCTATAACTATAGATTTCTAATTTTTATTTATTTTTAGACTTAATTATATTTTATTATGTATTTTTGGAATATGTATTTTTAGACAAAGTTTGGTAAATTTGCCTACTATGAGTTAACATTTTGTTAATTTACAATTCATAGTTTTGGCAAGTGCACAGATAATAGTTAAAAATTCTAACGTGTTCTTTATTCTTATACTGCTAGCACTATTTTGTGTTACATTGGTATAACGTTTCCTTTACCATGTGATCAGATTAGCATATAAAATTGTGCTTTCTTAATTGAAATCTATCTGAAGAAGTTGCCTTATTGCAGGCGACGAAAAGCGCTTCATATTAAACGGATTTATCTTGCCTTTTTTGTGGACTGGATTCTGTCTCTGAAAGCTTTCGTTTGAGAGTATTAGTATTTTTTTACCAGTTTGTTGTTTAACATCTCTTTTATGGCTTCGGGGAACCACAGTAATATGAACAGTCCTACTTTATTTGAGTCTACTCAGACTCAGTCTGATTCAATCAATCTAACAGCTTTAATCCAAGCCTTGTCTCAACGGGTCGATGCGTTGTCTGCGCGTTTGGATACACAGTTACCTAAAACAACTTTGTCTTCTGATACAGTTACCAGTAACTCTGACTACATTCCGCCAGGACAACAATTTCCACCTAATACAGCAACAACTAGATGTCCAAATTCAAATAACCAAGTACAGAGTGGAAACTCAGTTATTGAAAATAACGAAAACACTGGTAACCTAAATGACGAAAACAGACTTCATATTGACACACCTGGGGCTCGTAACAGCGTTGTAGGGCTTATCAGTACCCCGCAATTTGAAGAGTGGATCCAAGATGCAAGTAAATTTAAATTCACTCAGCATGTAAACTTGGGGCAACTGGCTGACAACGCTACAGCAACACAGGTTAGTTCACCTGCCTTAACTGACCAATTGAAACTGTTGGACACAAAGTTAGTGAAAATTAAAAAACTCCAACTTGAAACAAACTATTTTCAAGAATGTTTAAAAGAACGTTTAGTTCCTAAGGGTCTGCGGCACCATCTGTATCCTTCAGGCCTTATAGCTGACTCCTTGTTTCATTTAGAACTGATTTCTTTATTTGACCAGCAGGGCTTTGCATTAATGGAACTAATGCTTAAACATTATGCTATACAGATAGCAGATTTATCTAGGGAAGTGGTTGAAATAAATTCTGTCATCACTGTTCACGCCGACTTCCCTAGATATAAATACGAATATGAAAGGAGCTTTGTCAGCTTCGACCAATTACTGGATAGATTACGTGCTAACAAAGCCAAAAAAATGAACAGAGACCGTACAGCATATAATAATGGGTCTGCATATCCAAAACCTTCTAGTGCTCTAGTTGGTACAGCAATTTTAAGTAGTAACAACAATGCGTTTAATACAACAGACGATGATTCTTATTTAACTGACAACAATGTTTCAAACTCAGCCCCAGCAGTTGTAGATAACACTACAACACCGGTTCCGAACCAAAATAGATGGTCGGACCGTCTTCGGGCAAACAAGAACACTAGTAACTATCAACCTGACAATCCGAATAACTTTAATCAAGCAAACAAGTTCAATAGCTACCATTCAGGAGCAATTCCAAAAAAACCTAACTATAATCATCAACAACAACAACAACAAAAAAACAAACAGCGTCCGAACAACAGACCCAGGCGATAACACATAATAGGCAACATTCTGTTGCCATTGTAAAAAACAAAACAGGTGACTTCAATATATTTAATTATTCATGTATTGAAATTGATCCAGTACTTGTGGAACTTTTAGCGAAGGGTAACACCTTTGTCCCTAATCAACAGATGGACATAGTTCAAACAATCAAAGACTTAAAACTTTTTGTTAGGAAACTGAACCTGAACCTCTTGTTTGGCAACTCTTCTCATTCCAACCATGTTTTCAGAGTTGCCAGTGAATACAATCCATCCTTACATCCTGTAGTGAACTTGTTCGAGACTATTACAGAACTGGACTTGAGATGTTTAGTTGACAATCGTAACAAATTGTTTCATAAAAATGTACTAACAGTTAATACCACCTTAGATGAAACTACTTCACTAAACATCTTTAAATCGCTTAAAGTAAGAGCAATAAAACCTGACAAAGGTGGTGGCTTTGCAATTTTCAATCAGTTTGACTATATAGATAGAGTGCAGGCCATTTTAGACAGCAACACCTATGAAAAGGTATCCACAAATTAGGTCAATATTGCTCATGGCCGGATTAAGGGTTACATCAACGACCTGTTTATAGAGGGGTATATTGATGCTAATTTATACAATTACATGACTATAATCTGGCCAAAAATTCCTGTTTTATTCGCAGTGCCCAAAATACACAAGAATGTACTTAACCCACCATTTAGACCACTTATCGACGGGCGTAACTCGATCACATACACTTGCGCAAAAGTGTTAGACCACATATTAAAAAAGTACTTGTCAACTGAGTTACAAGTATGTAAAGACTCGTGGGCATTTTTGAAAAGTATAAATGAAACTCCTTACGACAATGACATCAATTTTCTTACAATTGATGTAGTAGACCTTTACACGTCAATCCCACATCTTGAAGGTCTAGAATGGGTCAACTTATTCCTCTCCAAAAAAGGAGTTTCTAGTAAAGAAGTTTATTTAGTAACAACCCTGTTAGACATTATACTTACTAATAATTACTTTTCATTTAATAATGAGTTATTTTTACAGAAATGTGGGGTAGCAATGGGCTCCCCTTGTGGAGCAAGTTTCGCTAATACAGTTATGGTATATTGGGAAAGGTTTTATATATTTGAACATGTTGAATGGATGTCTAACATCGTGTACTATACACGTTTCCTCGACAACATAGTTATCTTATTTCGAGGTAATTTAGAACCAGCTATAAAATTTCTCAACTACCTTAACAATACAACAAGCTTCTTTAAATTTACATTTAACTTTCAAGAAGAAACCATCAGTTATTTAGATATTAATTTAAAGATTTGGTTAATAACAAATACATTTCTAAAATTTATAGGAAAAGTGCATTCTGCAACTTTTACTTACACTTCACTAGTTCACATCCTTTGTCAAAAAAAGAGCCATAGTAAAAGGACAAATGATAAGAGCTGCCCGCATGACTTCTCTCTATAGTGATTTTATTATAGAATGTAACTTACTAGAAAACATGTTTCAACAGAGGGGTTACCCATTGGACTTAATTAAGAACTCATTTAGTGAAGTCAAGTTCTTTTACCCCGATTTTAAACGCATGTCAACCTTTGTGTAGTAACAATTCATTTAACTTTAATTTTCCTATAGATACAGTTAGTAACATTCAAAATATAACTGAAGTGAATAACGTTGAAACAACAGACAGTAGTGGAACTATGAGTTTTGAATGTAGTTTTATTACAACATTCAACTCAGACAGCTCTAATATGAGATATATACTATATAAAAACTGGGAACTATTTAAACATGACAAAAACTTGTCTATAAAATTCAGTGACTACCCCAAAATTATCTTTAGGAGAGGCAAGAATCTAAAAAGTATTCTTGAATCGGGTAAAACAAAAGAATTTACTAAGAGAGTGGGTATGTATTCTTGTGGTTGTTGCAGTATGTGTAAATTCGTTAGTATAGGTACCAAATTTACTATCAATGACAAACAATATAACACAAATTACAAGTTAAACTGTAATTCTAAACTAGCTGTCTTTGTAGCTTCTTGCACGTTATGCAAAGCATTCTACATAGGCAAAACTGAACGTCACCTACGAGACAGAATATATGAACACACTTATGCAATAGCTAACAATAAAGAAGAAAATGCTTTAGCCAAACATGTCATGTCTCATGAAGGTCACAGTTTTAAATTTAGAGCAGTTGACCAAATCCAACATGATATTAGAGGAGGGCCTTTAAATTTGCTCTTGGAAGACCGCGAATTGTCATGGCAAATAAGAACTAATGCATTTTTTGAGCCTGGTTTAAATGAACATTGTAATATTGCGTGTCTTTTAAAACTTAAAAGCCTGGATAGATAGGTTTTTAATACACTTACTTAGTATTTATTACTAGTAAGCCATTAATTGTGAAGGTTATATATATTAATTTTAATTTTAACTACTAGATGAAAAACTGAACAAACTAAATTAACAATATAATTATATATATATATATATATATATATATATATATATATATATATATATATATATATATATATATATATACCTTTTTCTTAGTGTGTACTAGCATCCAGGTTTGTGATTGTGTTTCTAATATCGAAGTCTAACTATAGATTTCTAATTTTTATTTATTTTTAGACTTAATTATATTTTATTATGTATTTTTGGAATATGTATTTTTAGACAAAGTTTGGTAAATTTGCCTACTATGAGTTAACATTTTGTTAATTTACAATTCATAGTTTTGGCAAGTGCACAAATAATAGTTAAAAATTCTAATGTGTTCATTATTCTTATACTGCTAGCACTATTTTGTGTTACATTGGTATAACGTTTCCTTTACCATGTGATTAGATTAGCATATAAAATTGTGCTTTCTTAATTATATCTATCTGAAGAAGTTGCCTTATTGCAGGCGACGAAAAGTGCTTCATATTAAATGGATTTATCTTGCCTTTTTTGTGGACTGGATTCTGTCTCTGAAAGCTTTCGTTTGAGAGTATTAGTATTTTTTTACCAGTTTGTTGAAAACATGCTGGAGGGATAAGGCTCTTGACCCAGAGACTCCCCATACTCTGGAATAGACTGCCCATACATGTCAAGCAGAGCACCTTCTTGGCCCTCTTCAAAAGGAACCTTGACGATTGGATGGGAGATAGGAAATTCACCTCGGGGATCTCGTCAGTCGCCCTGCTAGACAGGGGTCCAGGGAAGTAAATATTGTGGGAAGAAATATCCAGGGAATTGTTGTGGCTAGGCTTGTATAGGCCCTAGGGCCGATAGCCTAGTACCAACCTATGAACCTTTGAAAATAATTTGGTGCACTTCTCATGAGCAACGAATGCAAAAGCAGTGTCTTTGTTAACTTGGGTGTTGGTGATCCCTGGCATGTCACCCATAATGTTGTGGCGTGTTTCACCTTTGACACGCGTGTCATAGATTTGCTGTCACTAGTTATACCTGTGAACTAGAAAATGGAAAACAAAGTCTAAACCAACAATATTTGAAGTATTGAATTTTATAAAAGAGCTACAGGAACTGGAAAACGTATCTTTAGAAAAGGGAGGGAACAAATTACATAGAAATAAATAGAAATTTTAGGAACAGTACATGCAGATTGTGTTTAGGATAAGGAAGAGTGAGGTTTAAGGGAAGGCAGGAATTTAGCAATTTGTGTAATATTGGACTGTGATAGTTACAAGGAAAGTAAAGATACATGATGTATAATGTATATAAAATATGATTATAGCTGTCTTTTTTTGTATTTTTATTTGTATAATATGATTTTTGGGATTTTCTCACCAGACCTCCAATCAAAAAGGGCTTTGTCCAGTCGGACTTTCCTGGTAAATAAAGATAAATCATCATCTATAATAAATAAATGTATAAAAAAAGATCCACCTTTCAGCAATCTCTGCTTATGGATCTACTCTGTCTGAAGTGGTACAGTTTTTGAAATGATATTACATATCCATCCACCTGTATCTGAATTTTGTATTTGAGAAATGTACACTTTTTCCTTTTGAAACGTGCTTATGAGCCTGATTTGAAGTTCTTATCTTGGAAAATAGTGTGACTCATTGTCCTGATTTCTACAAGAAAAGTATATCAGTTAAAAGCTGTTATGGTGATTCAGCCTTATGTCACCTTTCACTAAGATAGGGTAACTTTCTGATTAGGCATAACGGAAGGACTAGGACTTGGTGGTTTCACTGTTTACCTTAACCAGTTCATCTCCATTTTCTATCTAGAACCAAACAAATAAATGAGAGAATGTTATATACTTTGGATGTCCACAGGCACCTCATATAGTACATTAATAGGAACAAACCCTCAGGAATTCTAATCAACCGTTTATTTCATATGAAGGGAAGAAAAGGGACAGTCAGTGTCCAAAGCAGATGATTTCCAAAAGGCTGTCTCATGCTATTGCTTTTTGTTGGTCTCACCATAATGAGACACTTCTAGGCAAAGTTGGGACCCACTCTGTCTGGATTTTGGCTACCTCTGTGGCTTTTTGAAAATGGATGAATTTTAGAAATATGCTAGAGACCGCAACTTGGACATCTGTGAATGCCTTTACCAAGTTCTATAAACTAGATTCTATTTCATAGTCCAGAGGAGACTTTGCTAGGGCTATTCACCAGGGGCTCTAGGACCTTGGTCCTTCTAAATCTTCACTTTCTTACTAAGATCTGGTATTTAACCCATATTGCTTAATGGGAAATCGAGCAATATGGGTCGAATACCAGTCACACATTGAATCCTCTGGTAGTAGTTCTGACAGTCTCTGTTCTCAGCTTGATTCATTAGTGATCTAATGATGAATATAGTACAGGTGTGCAAGTACACTTGACCACAGCAGTAGACGTTCATATAGGTCTGCTGCATTAGAAACACCTTTCCTTCATCCTCCTCTTTTATTATGTTTTATGCCAGGATATGGATGTTTTTCCTTTTCCCTTTTTCCTAGCACATACTTACATGGCAGGATTCTAGCCTTCCTTACATTAAAGTGAAAAAGTGCTAGAGGTTTACCATCCTAACCACTGACCTTATTCCATTCTCCTCAAGCTGTTCAGTGGTTAGAGAGTATGAAATGTTTGCCCTTAAACTTCGGAAGCTTGCTGATTGTCATATCCGTGGCAGGATAGCACCCATATAGCTTTGGCTACTACAACAATGATCTATTCAAACATTTGCTATTATGGAAAGTATACTTGCACAACTGTATGTTCCTTGACAATTACTGGAGATCATGTGCAAGACGGGAAATTAGGTTAGTAGAAAAGTAAAGTGTAGACTTACAACAATGAAGTTTAGGAGAGGGACTGTTGTATATTAGTTTGACAAGTGTGATGTGAAAGAGAGAATATAAAAGGAATGTGATTTGGACTCTGTCCGTTGTGTGGGGCAAGTGGAATGGGCATAGTTGAAAAGGAAATTATAAGGTGAAAAGATATGAGTGATAGCTGGAAGGGCATTGATTCAATTCAGACGTGAATGTGGATGGTAAGGCATGGAATATATTTCCAGAGGCAATGCTTCAATGCTGACATCTCAGATGCTCAGGTAAGAGCCGCCCTCTCCAAAGCAAAAAACACAGCATCAATGGGACCAGACGGTGTCCCAGGCTGCGTCCTACATGAACTCCAAGAAGAGCTAAACCCAAACATAAAACTATTGTTCAATCTCAGCCTTACTACAGGATATGTACCCAAAGAGTGGCGTACAGCAACGGTGGTCCCTCTCAACAAAGGTGGTGCCTCAACGGAGCCTGGAAACTATCGCCCCATAAGCCTGACTAGCTTGGTCTGCAAAGCTATGGAAAGGATCATCATGGACCTTATAAATAAAGATATTGGGGACCTACAGACACTGGATCCTACCCAGTTCGGCTTTAAGGTCAGATCCTGCCTCTTAAACCTGGTCGATTTCTTTGAAACAGTCACCAAGGCCATTGACGAGGGGAAGGTGGTCCACACAGCCTGCCTGGACCTCGCAAAAGCCTTCGATACAATACCCCACTCGGGCATTATAGATAAGCTCACCAGCTTAAATATAAACCCCTATGTCACTAGATGGGTTGCCAACTGGCTCAAGGACAGAACCCACATGGTTAGAATTGCTGGAGCCATGTCAGACTCCAAACCAGTTACAAGTGGCATCCCACAAGGCTCAGTCCTGGGACCTCTCTTGTTTGGTATGTATTTCTCAGAGGTACAGGCCAACACGGAAGGACTGTGGCTGACAAAGTTCGCAGATGACTGCAAACTGAGCGCCATAATCGACTCTCCAGCCGACACAAGCATCCTCCAAAAGAGCCTCATAGAAACAGACAACTGGTGCCAGAGCCATGGCCTCAAGCTAAACGCCAAAAAGTGTATAGTCATCCCCTTTGGCAAAAACAAAGTGCCCACAAATTACCACATAAGCGGTAATCCATTAAGTACAGAAGAAGTAATTAGGGACCTGGAGACCCAAGTTGATAGCAATCTCTCATTTGACAACCATGTGGCCAAAGTCATTAGAAAAACATTTTATATAGCCCACCTAATCATGAAGGGATTCACATCTAGATCAGGGGAGGTCATCGTGCCTCTTTACTCATCAGGCCCATAATTGAGTACAATGCCCCTTTTGGGATGTACTTTACCAGACACCTGCAGCAACTGGAAAGACCCCAAAAGTACCTCACCAAGAGGATCAAAGGGCTCAAACAGATGCCATATGCTGCCCGGTTAAAGAAACTCCAGCTCTACTCAGTGGCATACCGCCTGCTTAGAGGCGATCTGTGCGTGACGTATAAAGCCATGTCCAACCCGGAATTAATGGACATGCTGCACCTCAGAAAATCCAAATCCCATCGAGCTACGCGCTCGAGACTTGAACCTCAGCACTGAAATAAATAGGACATGCTGGAGGGACAGATTCATAACCCAGAAGCTCCCTTCACTCTGGAATAAAATCCCAGTCCAGGTTAGGCAGAGTCCCTCATTGACTCTCTTCAAGAGGAATCTTGATGAGTGGATGGGGGATCGTAGGTTTACCCCAGGTATCACTTCTGTGTCACTGTTAGACAGAGGCACACTATACTAACCTCGAAAAAGGGCATAGCAAAATTAATTTAAAATGTGTGGCGAAAGCCAAACACACTCTGGCTAGGCTTATAAATGCCCTAGGGCAGATAGCCTAGTATGAACCTATGAACAAATAATTAGGGACATTCACAGATGTTAAGGAAGTAGGAGGGCTGTGGGAAAGGCACTTCCAATACCTAGATGAATTCTGCACCATGTATTTTCTTTTGTTTACAACTTTTTTTGTTAGTTGTATCTCAAGCTGTGTAGAAAGAGAGTGGGAATATAACCACTGATCTGAAGGAAAGGATATCTGTCACTATACCTACCCTGTCTGAGGTCTCACCTTAGTAATTCTTGTAGTTGTGGAGAATCCATCATTATAAATGCACAGAATGGCTATAATTGTGCACTGGGCATAGGAAAAAGGTTTTAGAGGGACTTAAGTATTGCCTCTTAATAGGTTACTTATTTTGATGAGCACATGACACATTCATTTGTAAGGAAGGGGTGGATAGGCCTAAATATGTACTCAAGAGGTTGCTCAGGTGTAAACTTGACAAACTTTAAGGTACCCGAGAGGTTCAGTCATTATTTAGGAATACACTGCTGAATGACATACATGATAACGAAGGATTGCAGAATGAAAAACTGTGAAAATCTGCAGAAGCACATAATAGTTAGTTGAATGAGTGGGTGAGAAGGAATGTATGAAGGAGGACAAAACAGAACAAGACTTAAATGTTTGTTTTTATTTTTCTAATAGGAATACTAAATTGATTGAGATTCTCCCCATGTGTTTTGCCTACTTTAGATTTTCTTGTATTGACTCTGTTTCAGTGTTGTTTGGACTTTTAATGGCTTTAAAATTTTCAGAAACAGATTTTTGACAGATCAGCAGCCTGATGTTCACCGTGTTACCCTGCTGCAGTCATCACACTTATCCTGCCGTCAGGCAGTCCCGCAGTCGGCCTGAATTCCAAAGTCTTGGTCCGGCGTCAGTTGCTGTCACTTCTTCCCTGATGTCATTGCACCAGGGGTATATGAGAGGCATCCAACGCCATTTTCTTCAGTCTTTCTTGCCATGCGGTGCCCGAAGCAGAAGTAGTTTGCAAATGCCGGTCGGCCGACACCTGAGATTTTCGATTCGAATTTCAGTCCGAAGTCTTCAATAAAGCTAAGTACCCCATTGGGGAACATTTTCTTGCCTCAGTCCGATGTCAGAAAAAGTTAACAATTGCATTTCTTGTGGGAAGCAAATGCCTCATAAGGACTTCCATTCCTATTGTATTCCTTGCCTAGGCCCAGACCACGACATCACAGGTTGTCTGTTTTGTGCTAGGTTTAATAAACGAACTATCAAACGCCATTTTGACTTCGCACGACACTACTTTGGTAGGAAATTTAATTATATCATGCCGTCGGAGCAGCTGACGACCGGCATGCATTAAAAAAAAAAATTGCAAGGATAAGGACAGGCAGCCTAGGAACAGGCCAGACTCCAAGGCCTCTGCTGGGCCTGTCGCCGGTTCTCCGGTTTTCAGTGAGGCGCCTACACAGCCGCTGATGACCGCAGAACTGGAACCCCAGACAGCTGCGGATTCTCAAGCGGAGTCCACTAAGCAGACACAGCCATCTTCATTAGGCCCTTCCGACACCGGAGCAGAAATAGACCCCGGTGCAGTGGAAACACCTTTGGTTGCAGAAGGTGTCTTCAGACCGACTACACTCACTATTAAATCTTATGCTAAGCTTAAAACTCCTATAAAACCAAAGAAGACTGTACATCAGTCTACAGTTCAAGGCCCCATGCCTAAGAAACAGACGATTAAGATGGCCGAAGACTTGATTACCCTAATCAGGGGTTCCCATCCCCCTCCTGATAAAAGACCAAGACAAGAGGAGGATTATGCTTCCTCTGACCAGGCTTCAGTTTCCTCAGATTCTTCTGAGGAACAGGATTACACTTTTCAACCTTATGAAGACTCTGATGCTGAAGACTCTATTCCCTCAGCATCCCCCCTGAAGATTACTCCTTTGGGGAAACTTTACATACCATAAGGAAACATTTCCACTGGAAAGGCCAGGACTACTATGATTTTAAGAAAAGGCTCCGAGAGTTTCTTTTACTACCCCAGCTCAAACCTCTTGCTATCCCTCCAGTTTTAGATATTGTGGATGATGTTTTCTTGGAGTTTAGTCTAAATCCAGACTCTCTACCTTCTGCTCCAGCCAAACCAGACAGATACTACAGAGTACCTGACTCACACAAATCCCTTTACAAAAGCCCTGCGGCTGACCCAGAAACAATTTCCCAGGGTTCTAAGGGAGCTAAAGCTTCTCTGGCTAAAAATCCTGTGCCCTCTGAAAGGGATTGCAGAGCCCTAGATAGATGGGGAAGGAAACTATACACCTCAGCAACTCTGGCTATGAGAACATTAAATTGTCAGTTTCACATGCTGAAATATCAGCAATTCCTAATGTCTCAATTAAAACAAAAAATGAGCACATATACTGAACAGTCTGAATTCAAGGAAATGCAGGATTTGTTGCATGCAGCTGAACAGGTGGGCAAACATACTTTACAATGTGGATTTGATTCATTGGAAGCTTCCTGTAGAGCAGCTGTTACTGGCTCTGTCATATGTAGACATGCTTGGTTAAAAGAACAAACCCTTCCTGATCATGTTAAAGCAAAATTATTGGATGCACCTTTACAACAGGATGTATTATTTGGTGTCAAAGCAGAAGAGGTTTTAAAGAAAATGGAGGGTAAGGCAAAGTCTATGCAGATGGTCAAGGATTTTTTTGCAGGTACAACCCCCTCGTTTTAGCAGAAATTGGCCAACGACAAACTGGTCCTTTCCAGCTTCTGACAGATCACAGAGAGGCAAATACAGACGCCCAAGGGGCAGAGGTCAGTCACAAGGCCCTTACAAACCTCGCCAATGGGGTACTGCTACCCAGAAAGGAGGAGAAGACAGGCCCCACGCTAGCATAAGACAAACGCAGTGACTCAGTCCTCAAACTACCAAGCAAATCTCTCCTGGCAGCTCCCTTGGGAGGAAAATTATCATTTTTTGCAGACAACTGGCACATCATCACAAAAGACAAATGGGTCCTAAACATTGTCTCTCAAGGATACAGATTCCCCTTTCATACCTTACCAAGGAAAAAAGGAATGCCAAACCTGCCACCAAATCAATGGGCAGAGGCACAAAAACAAATTACAGCTGTCATGGACATGAGAGCCATTCAACAGGTACCTACACAGGAGCAAGGACAAGGATTTTACTCAAGACTCTTTCTAGTCCCAAGAAAGGACAAAGCATGGAGACCCATTCTGGATCTTTCATTTCTGAACACCTATCTGCAAGTACCAAAATTCAAGATGCTAACACTACAGCAGCTTCTTCCCATGCTGGGCAAGAATGCTTGGCTGGTAACATTGGGCCTCAAGGAGGCATACCTGCATGTCCCTATCAGACAAAATTGCAGAAGATACCTCCGTTTCGTTGCAGGTTCAACGCATTATCAATTCTCTGCACTGCCCTTTGGCTTATCTAGTGCGCCCAGAGTCTTCACAAAATGCCTGGCACCAGTAATTGCATTCTGCAGACAAAGAGGAATTCAAATATACCCATACCTGGACGACTGCCTTATTCAAGCAGAAAGCAAGGACATCCTTTTAAAGCATCTGGCATTTGTCAAACACCTTCTAAGTTGCCTAGAGTACACAGTAAACAAAAAGAAATCAAAACTAGTGCCCTCACAAAACATAATATTCCTGGGTGCCAGCTTGAATACAACGGCCCAGATGGCTTATCTCACGCCAGACAAGCAACAACAGCTGACTCAATATTTCAAAATAATGGCAACAAAGACCCAACTCCCTGCAAGAAAAATTCCTTGGGATTCATGGCATCTTGCATACTACTAATACCATTTGCAAATCTGCATATGAGGAAATTACAATGGTACCTGAAAAGCGTATGGACTCAGCACAGCCACAGCTTGGAAACAATGATACCACTCATTCCCTGCGTTCAACAGGAGTTTCTATGGTGGGCACAGGCATGTCACCTCAACAAACGTCAGCCTTTCACCTTACCCACAGCCAGGCAAACTATGACAACAGATGCATCGGACTATGCCTGGGGAGCACACATGGCAGGACAGTGCATTCAGGGCAAATGGACTACAGATCAGAGGCATCTGCATATCAATCAAAAAGAAATGCTAGCAGTACAGAATGCCCTAACAGCTTTCAAGGACCTCTTACATCCAGGACAACTAATAATAAAGACAGACAATACCACAGTAATGTGGTACATAAACAAGCAGGGGGGGGCACACATTCCTGTCCTCTATGCAGGCAAGCAATGACCTTGTGGAACACTGCACTGTCTTACCAGGTTCAATTACAAGCACAATTCCTGCCAGGAAAGAAAAACACATTGGCAGACGACTTAAGCAGAAACATCATGGATCCACACGAGTGGAAACTAGATCCACAAGTATTTGCAATGATAGCTCAAAAATGGGGACGTCCAGACATAGATCTGTTTGCAAGCCCTCAAAACTACCAACTTCAAAAATTTTGCACAAGGACATTCCATCCACAAGCTTGGAAAGTGGACGCCCTCTCATTCAGTTAGAAAACATTAACAGTGTATGCCTTTCCTCCACTGCCTCTTCCAGCAAAGGTACTGCTGAAAGTCAGATTAGAGAGACCACAAATAATACTCATTGCACCAGACTGGCCACGCCAGCATTGGTATCCAATTCTAAGGAACATGGGCCACGGCCCACCATGGATTTTACCACAAATTGCTCACCTGTTCACCCAGCGAGACAATCAGATTCTACACAGCCAGCTCAAGACTTTAAACCTGTCTGCATGGCAAATTACATAAACAACCAGCCAACACCTCTATCCAAAGCTGTTATGGATGTCATT
Organism: Protopterus annectens; assembly: GCF_019279795.1. Classification (NCBI taxonomy): domain Eukaryota; kingdom Metazoa; phylum Chordata; order Ceratodontiformes; family Protopteridae; genus Protopterus; species Protopterus annectens. The sequence continues at coordinate 6,171,443 of NC_056744.1, forward strand.
CTGGAGGCCAGGAGGCCCAGCACCAGGAAAACCTATTCTGACAAATTGGAAAGATTTTGCGCCTGGAACCAGGCTAAAGGCCAAGATTGAACCAGCTTTTTCAGCTGATTTAAAATTTTTTCATGGAAAACTGCCCTGCTACTAGCAATAACCTCAGCTAGAAGAGTCTCATAGCTACAGGCACTAATGGCAGTAGAGCCTTTCCTCATTTTTCATCAAGACAGAGTCTCTCTACGAACTAACCCTTCCTTTATGCCAAAGGTGGTATCCAGTGTGGCCCTAAACCAAATCATTAATTTCCCCACCTTTTTCCCAAATCCCCAGAACAAAGGAGAAAGACTCCTGCACTCTTTGGACATTCACAGGCAATTACGTTACTACTTGGATAAAACTAAGGCTTGCAGAAAATCTGACCAGCTCTTTGTAGCCTATGCTACAGGATCACAAGGAAAAGCTATCTCAAAACAGACCATTTCTAAATGGATAGGGCATTGCATACGTTTCTGCTACACGCATCATGGGAAACCGGTACCTGCTAACATTAGGTCCCACTCCACCAGGGCTACAGCTACATCAGCAGCCTTTCTCAGGGGAGTGCCAACCAAGGATATTCTGGAAGCTGCAACTTGGAGTTCAGTGCACACCTTCACCAAACACTGTCACTTACCCCTATATTCTAAGACTAGAGTTGGTTTGGCCACTGCAGTTTTGCAGGGCCTACTAGCTTCTTCTAACCCTGTTTAACTCCACCTCCCATCCTTAGCTTTAGGATTCAACCCAAGTGTGATGACTGCAGCAGGGTAACACGATGAACATAGTACAGTTTTGTACCTACCATAAATGTAGATGTTCGAGTGTTCACCCTGCTGCAGTCCAGGTTACCCTCCCTCCATCCCCTCTGAACTAGCTGAACTTATCTATACCACTCTATCCTATACAACCTCTGTGGTGTATATGCTTGTGCCTAAAGGTATTGTTTTATTTTTATCTAGCTATATATATATATATTTTGCCTACCTATTGGGGGCACCTGACATCTGGGGCAAGAAAAACTGAAGAAAATGGCGTTGGATGCCTCTTATATACCCCTGGCGCAATGACATCAGGGAAGAAGCGACAGCAACCGACGCCGGACCAAGACTTTGGAATTCAGGCTGACTGCGGGACCGCCTGATGGCAGGATAACCCAAGTGTGATGACTGCAGCAGGGTGAACACTCTAACATCTACATTTATGGTAGGTAGAAAACTGTACTTTCTTGACAATCGTGAAAATTGTCTTCATGATGAGGCAGGAGTTTTTGAAGGGCTTAGCTGGAAGAGGTCAAAAGTTAGTACAGAATTTTAGCTTTTTTGTTTTCAGTCTCACATTAAATAATCAAGTAGTAGTTCTTATGAGGGATTTTGTGGCAGTCTTTGTTCTCAGTTTGAATCATCTATTTTTGATTACAGTAACATGTTTCTTCTTTCTGCTTCTCAGGAAGTCCCTAACCATGGATTCAGACGGGGCATGAAACTGGAGGCTGTAGATCTTATGGAGCCACGCCTGGTGTGTGTGGCCACAGTGACTCTCATTATCCACAGATTGCTAAGGATCCATTTTGATGGTTGGGATGACGAATATGACCAATGGGTTGATTGTCAGTCTCCTGATCTATATCCTGTCGGATGGTGTCAGCTGACTGGGTACCAGTTGCAGCCTCCAGCAGCACAAGGCAAGTTAATGTAAAATTATGGTCCAGAAAGGCAACAGTAAATAAAATGACTAGTAGTCTTGTATGTGCTTATGTAATTAGTGTAACCTTTCTTTAATATGCTGATGCATGAAAATCATGATGCTTATTTGTTAGGGTATGAATTTGTTTTTTCCACTGTGCTGTTTTGAAGAAGCAGCTGCCAAAGGATTGTTTGCTTGTAGCTAATATTAGGGTTTGTCATAAAAGCGTTTACACTGTAGTTGACAGAGCCTCTAACATTGTCAGCAATATTTTTGCCAAACTCCTGATATCACAGTCTTGTCAAGTTAATGCTAGTAATGATCAGAAAGATTATGGCCTCTAGCTGTACTCCTGTGACTCTATGATCCTCTTCAAAATAGATGTCTTCCACTATGTGGAATATACCTGACATGCAAGTATTGTGTGCCCAGGCCACGCTCCCAGCACCATTATTCAAGTTGGTCATTCCCTCCATGTCACTGTCCTATCTAGGACACACTAGAAGAATCTTCATGGGTTCTGTTTAACCAGCTTTATTTTGTACAAACACATTACTATAGAGGTTTACTGACTTTAACTTAAGTAACTTGTATACAAACTAAGAGCTGTGATCATGCATGCTCTGGCTGCTCCTTCAAAGTGGCAATAGATATTGCATGTGTCTGTAATTTATAAATGCCCTTACAGCCTTGCATGCATCTTAAAGATATATCATGCACACACTTTCGCTCTGATCTACATCTACCCTCTTTGAGAATTGGATCATAGGATTGTTATAAGACTATTTGTCATGCAGAAATCACAGGTAATCCTAAGTCATGCATTATACAGTACTAAATACACATGTACGTACAATCAAGTCCACATTGCTGCGTATTTCACACTAGGCTTAGATACTTGTCCATATTGTGTGACATAAAACTGGGAATTAGATTTAGCAACTAGAACAGTTTCTGTAAAATGATTGACCTGTGGAATGTTGGAATCATTTTCTCGAATGGAATCAGAATTTTGAACACATTCTGTCATGGAAACAGTGTCTGAGTCACTCTTAGACTTAGGGCCTGCGTCACAGAAACAGTGCTGTGATTGCAATGATGATGATGATTCCGGTACAGGAAGATGATGTCTGCGGTTCCTCTAATACTCCACACCCTCAGAGTCTGCCAAATAGGATCTCAGCTTGGCACAGATACCTGTAGTCTGTCCTATTCGATCAAAAACTTGTGTTTTCTGAATTTGTACCGTCTCTCTCCTTCCCTCAGTGGATGAAGTAATCTTCCCGATCTGTTGCAAATAGGTTTCTGGATGTTATGCTTCTTAAACAATTGAGCCTTCATAGTTTTATTGTTCTTCGGTTTAGGCTGCAACAAACTGGAAGAAATAGGTAGCGTAGTTCTAGTTTGCCTGGAAAGTAGTCTTTGAGCAGGTGAGCCAAGAATATCGTCACGGGTTATGTTTCTGAGATTAAGCAAATTCAAGAATACATCAGTATTGTCACGCTTTGACCTTTCAAGTAATTGCTTTGCACCCTGCATTGTGCATTCAGCTGGACCATCGGACTGAGGATATTCAGGACTAGTAGTGACGTTTACAAAGTCCCATTCTTTCGCTAATTTATGAAACAACTGGTTAGTGAATTGAGTACCATTGTCAGAAAAAAGTTTGTGTGGACTACCATGAACTGAGAAATGACGTTTCAACTTAGTATTAACAGCACTGGCAGTGGATGTTTGGTTAGGTAGTAGATCAGTCTCAAACCAATTTGAATAAGAGTTAACAAAACTAAGTAGTGTTGATTTTTCCACTCAAAGATACCAGTTACTACAGTAGACCAAGGTAGTTCAAGAACTAGACTTCGCTGAAGTGGTTGTCTTTGCAAATGTGGTTTAGTACTGTTGCATATTGAACAAGAAGAAAGTACATAATCAATGTCTTTCGGTAATGAAGGCCAAAATACTAATTCTCTTGCTCTTCTCTTAGTGTATGTGGACTCTGGGTGATCATGATGCAAAATATGGATATATTCTTGTTGTAAGGAAGCAGGAACAACAATTTTAAGACCTTTGAAAATAATGCTGTCTTCCATCAACAATTCATCTCCAAAGGAAAATACATTTGCACTTCAGGTGGTACACTAGATTGCTTTTACAGCCATCCAACATTAATAGTGATTGAGCTTTTGTAAAATTGGATCAGTCTAAGTGTGATCTCTTAACTCATCAAGTCTACTGGTGGAAAAATTACGCACTGACATCACATCAAAGTCAAACTACTGTGCGTCAAGCTATGCTGTTGTACTTCTGGGCGATTTAGATAAGGTATCGGCCAGGTAGAGTAGTTTGCCTTTTGCGTAGACCATTTTGAATTTGTACTTTTGCAATTTGAGCATCATTCTTTGTAATCTCACTGGAGTGGAATGCATAGGCTTCTTTAGAATAGTAACTAGAGGTTGGTGGTCAGTTTCAATCTGAATAGCTTCGCCATAAATATAATCATGAAACTTAGAACATGCAGATACTATTGCCAAAAGCTCCTTCTCAGTTTGAGAATACCACATCTTAGTTTGGGTTAGTGATCTAGATGCATAGGCTACTGGTCTGCCCTCTTGAAGTATAACTGCACCTAGACCAAATTTTGAAGCATCACAGGAAAGAGTAACACATCATAGTATCTTAACGTAGGTGGAGTGGCAATTTTCTGCTTAAGGTTTTCAAATGCCTTCTGGCGTTGTTCCAACCATGACTATGCAACATTTTTGCATGTGAGCTCTCTTAAAGGTGCTGTCAAATCACTGAAGTCTGGTATAAATTTGCCTAAATAGTTGACCATGTACAGGAAGCACTGTAAAGCTTGTACATTTTCTGGGGCTGACATCTCAAGAATAGCTGTTTGCTTGGTCGGGTCTGGTCTCACCTGTACTTGTTAACAAATGTCCTACATACGTAACTTCTGGAAGTCCGAATTTGCACTTCAGAGGATTGAGCTTCAGTTTTACTTCACATGCTCTGCCTAGAACTTTCTTGAGGTTTCTGTCATGTTCTGCTTCACCATTGCCCCCAACCAATAGATTGTATATTATTATGGCACAAGGATAACACGAAAAAGTTGTTTCATTGCACGCTGAAAGACTTAACTTGCAGAATTTATTCTAAATGGCCATCCTTAGGAGTCTGTATCTGCCAAACAGAGTACCAGAAGTGGTAGAAATGAGGATTTATGATCTAGAATCACTTGCCAAAACTAACTGCATCCAAAACAGAAAATACAGTGGCATTCGGTATTAGAGCTTCAACTTCTGTGGCTGTGTGCATTGCATGATATGGTCTCTTTAATGCTCTGTTCAGATCTCTTGGGTCAATGCATATTCTGATTTTGTCTAAGTCTTTTTTATGAGCGGCTATCATGGATGACTCCCATTCAGTTGATTCTTTGATTGGACAAATCACACCTTGCTGAACCATTTTAACCAACTGAGCCTCAACTTTATCCTGCATAGCTGTCAGAACTCTTCTTGCTTGTCTGACTACTGGAGTGACCTCTGTGTCTAACTTCATGGAATACACAACTGGAAGTTTGCCTAACTTGTCATTGAAAACATCAGCATACTGTGAGAAAATGGCTTCGGAGACATTAGAACTTGGAAATGCACTTACATGATGAACTTCTTTAGAAAAAGAAAGCAGATTCATTCTAAAACTATCTTTGAGACCCAATAAAGATTGCACTGATCTTTGGATTACATAGAATAACAAGTTGTAACAGTTCTTTGTCAAATAACATGAAGGCATCACTGAACTTTCGGTTTGAATTTCTTCGCCTCCATAAGCAACAAGTCTCGCACTACTGGTTATATTGAGTTGTTCGTTAGTTCTCACTCTAGCAAATGTGTCTGCTGATATAACATTACACTTTCAACCAGTGTCTTCTTTGAGCTCTCTGGATTTTCTATTAATTTGGACAGTACAAAATACTTCCCTTCTTGTTAGTAAGTTCACTGCATCAACTCTTTCACCAAGCACTGATATACCATCTACATAGAAAGCTGACTGCTTCGGCTCTACTTGATCAACTTGCTTTTTTGTGCGACCTTTCTTTATAAGTGTGTAAGGCTTACTTGATTTGCAAAACTTTTCGAAATTATTCCATTTTTTACACTTGTGACATTGCTGACCAGTTGCTAAGCACTTCTCTCTTTTAGACTCGTGTTTCACACCACAATTGCAACAGTTAACAATAAAGCTAGGTTTGGATTTTGCTGATTCATGGTTGTACTGGACTGAGCTGGTGCAAGCTCCTTTCGTAGAACTTTCTGGAAAGCCACGTGCCTTCTTTGGAAATCCTGTAGCTGCCATGTTCTTAGGCCTGCTCTTGTTTGCCATGTGTTGCATACTGTCTACATTTGCTCTGGAGCCAATTGAAACTATGCTCTTGTCACTCACAAGCATAGTTGTGTGTTTTTCTGGCACCTTATGGAATTGACAAATCTCTATGGCTTTGCTCAACTGTAAATCACTGTCAAGAAGTAAAATCTTTCTCACAGCATCACTATTGATATCACAAACAAGCCTGTCCTTTATCAGCTCATCCTGTAAATCACCAAACCAACACGTTTAGCTGTTTCTCAAGTTAGTTGTATAAGCTGCAAATGTTTCCCCTAGTTTCTGATCTGTCATGTAAAACAAATGCCTGTCTAGTGTAATATGCATGTGGGGGTTACACATTTCTCAGAACTTGCTCTTCAAACACTCAGGGTCTTCCCTTAATTCAGCTTGTACAACAGTTTGACTGTCTGCACCTTCTCCATCATGTACTGCTGGTGCATACACAAATGAACGCTCTCTTTCTATGGCCTCTGACCCAGCTAGGTTTAGCAAAATGAATACGTGCATCTCTATCTGCATAAGCTGCTTGTATAAAAATAATGTACTCTTGCTCAAATATTCTCCAGTTCTCTGCAATATTCTGATCAAATACAAGTGGTAGGGGTTTTCGAAATCCATCTGCCATACTAACACATACCAGCAAAGAGTTTTGCAAATAAGCACAAACATACACACGTGCACCTATGCCTGTATTTGTACAATGCCTCTGTGCTCTGAACTTATACCTTTTGGGCTTTTCAGAATTATGGGAATGGACAAACTCGTAGTACCTGTGAATAACTGGACTTTACGAAATAAATTTCTCTGGCATTTTGGTACTTTGGCATTTTAGCCTTTCCAACGATATTACAAAGTTATTTATCATCATTTTAAGAAAAATGTTGTAATTTTACGATGCGTCTGAATAACTCATGAGTACTGTAATACTCTTGTAGTGTCGCCTTTTGCAAGAAAACCTCTTATCAGTGTAAGAAACATGTCAAGTAACTGCACAGTGCAAATAAGTTGAACATCAGTTGCCCAAAACTCAATAACTTTTGAAGTAATTGCACTTTACGAGTAACTGCACACAGCACACTGAAATATCCCCAAAATGGTGGTACCTTGCTAAGCAACTCTTTACAGTACATGAAGCATTCAGTAATGGTGGCACTTTGCAGAATAGACACACCCAGCACAAGAAACGTTTCGAAATGTCTATACTTTGACTGTATTTCACAAAATAGTTGCACTTTGCATACAGTAAACTCTTCAAAATACATGCACAGCAATAAGCACACACTGTAAACATTTTTACACACTTTGAGATACTTTGAATAACTTTAGTCATGCCCTTGACACAATCCGAAGTCGTAGTTATGCCCAAATACAACACTATTGCCAAAACACATTTGCCTTGCTTTATTTTTGCTTAATGTGCCCTTTCTTGTCCTTATTATATTTGTTTTGCTCATTTAAGCCCTTTTCATGCCCAATGTACTTTTCTTGTGCTCATTTTATTCTAGACATTCCCACCTTTGCCTTAAACACACTCGTTTTGCTGTACTGTTATTCATTTAATCAAATACTTTATTTTAAACATTTTCTTTAGTTAACAAAATTTTCATGCTTTCCACTTGCCTGATAATGTGGTTTGTGCCCTTGCAGTGCTCCTTTTTTGTCTTTCATATCAAGTAAATAAGTTGTGCTATTTCTCATTACCTTTGATTCTTTCTGGCTCTGTTTGTGCTCGTTTCTCTCTGCTTTACCTTCACTGTTGTCTTTGCACCTCATGGCTCTGAATATTCTTCTCTTTGATCCCAGTTCTGACACCATGCCGCTCTCCTATCTAGGACACAATAGAAGAGTCTTTGTGGGTTCTGTTTAAGCAGCTTTATTTTATACAAACAGATTACTATAGAGGCTTACTGACTTTAACTTAAACTAACAACTGTGATCATGCATGCTGTCTCTCAGATTACTCCTTAAAAATGGCATTAGGGATTGCAAGTGTCTAATTTATACGTGCACATACAGCCTCGGATGCTTCTTAAAGATATAGCACACACAAACTTGCGCTCTGATCTACACTCCCCTTTTACTCTCCTTGTTCATTTAATTCAGAGTTCCACACAGCATGGACAGATTAATTTTATCCTTGATTGTTGTGAAGAAGTAGTGCATCCTTTAATCTGCCCTTCGGTTAGAGGTCTTTTTATTGGTTAAAAATGTAATGCACATAGTCATCACAAGGAGGAATAAGAACACAGTTGACCTGTTTGTGGATGATACTAGGGTCAACCAGATGATGTAATCTATGTATGTTTATATACTAGCACATGTTCTGCCTCCTGGCTGTGCAAGTGTGCTGATGGCGTTAATAGACTGGAGAATAGCCACTATCTTCCACTAGGAACCAACAACTTTATTGTCAAAGGAAGTTGAGTAGTCGCAGGTCTTACAGATAAGTCATTACAACATCTAACATACAACTTCAAGTTGGCAGTAGAACCATACTGCATGTCTTCATGTAAGCCTCTATCTTGGGGACTATACCATAATGATTGCATCAGTCATGTCTGCAGCTACGTAAGTAAGCTAATTCTTCTAGTTTCTTAATTTTTTACTCATTATTAGTGAACATTTACTGCAGTTGATCATTCATTGTAGATGTTGGGCTTGTTTGTTGGTAAACTTTTTTTTCATCTGTCCTAGAGTTCACTTTTCTAAAACATTTGTTTTACTTTTTAATGTTGGAGTAGGCCATTTGGATGAAGTGAACCTGTCACCAGGAAGCTTGCAAGCTTTTAGCCATTGTTGTTAAAGGGCATTTCACCAGGGGGTGCTTGCTTCAGATTTGCATTCACAGTGATCATCCGCACCATGGCCACTTGGTTGTGTGCAAATTTTCCTTAAGCAAAGTCTACAGATAAACTACTGAATTAGTGTCCGTTTGAGAGACTTTAGGCTATCTTATTCTGCCCATTTGGAGGTGTTTTGAGATTTTGATTGGGATTCTATCTGTGTGTTTTGCCTACTGCAGTAGCATTATAAGCAAGAAATTACTTGTAATGCAAGTAGTCACAGTTATCATCTGATGTCCAAACATGGCTGTCTATATTGGTTATTTCCCACTCTGTTGTTTGGCCATTCCAGCTGGAGCCCATTTCAAGCACAGTCAAAACTTGAGGAATTTTGTGGAATGTACTCTTGTTACCTTTACTCTTAGTTTATATTTAAAAAAAAAATCAGTGGGTACTTAATGGAAGTGCCTGTGTGTTGCAGTCACTACAGTAGAAATTCTTGAAGATCAGTTAATATAGCGAGTACTTGCATATATTGTTTTCGTAGTCACACTCTCCAGTATGGCAGTTACATTCAGGTCTGTCTGTCTTTAAAACGTGATAGCTGTGTCAGCAGCTTAGGCAAGATAGAAAACAGCACCATAAAAATTCATAAAAAGTGGCAGTCCACTGAGCAAAGATCAGAGTGACTTTCAAGTCCTTGTTTCCTAAAGTCCTTTTATAGGAGAACATTTTTCCTGACACACGTTGTTGGGAGTAGATAGCTGTAGTTGGGTTCTTAGTGTCATTTCTTGGTGGGGGGGGGGGACTGCATCACAGACTTGGGACACTGCTTGTCTGTGTTGAGCTAGACAAGCTCTTCCTCTGCAGCCATATGTAATACTTGCACCTGAAAATATCCATGGCAGAGAAGTGCTAAGGAGAATCTCTCATATGTTCATAGACAGTAGTTGATTGAGCTCGTCAATGGGACCTTAGCCTCTGCGTATTACTTCATGTCCCTTTCCGTAAAGGCTCTTTTGAGGTAAGACCCAGACGGCAAAATGCCAATACATCATTGACTATAACACAAATATATACTCCCAGCCCAAAATAGTGGGTATCCTAAACACCCATAACATGGGGTGAGCCCCAAATACATTGATGAAAAAACTCCAATATCAGGAAAAAATATCTTAAATGACCAAAAAGGACATTCAAAATGCTCTTCACTGTTTGTAATCAATACATGAAATAGAACAAGTACTCACTCAGGGGTCCCCAGTACATAAAAAAACTAGAGGTTTGGATGACTCTTTAGGAATAAACACAGGGGTGGTAGAAAACATAGAAGGAGTGAAAAATGTGGAAACACTGTTACAGGTACTTATACCCCAGTAACTGAAGTCTCTAATTTGCACAACATCTCCTCTGCTAACCTGACTGATGTAGAAATAAAATTACTGAATAAAGGCCTACCATATGTTCCTGGCTTCTTTGTGAATAAAGATTCTGTAGTCAATGATGTATTGGCATTTTGCCGTCTGCTGAATTTAAAATTATTTTTTGGTAGACAAGATAACAGTCGGACAAGTAGGGATTTTCAGTTTCGGAAATCCAATTTTCAACTTCCTATGGATAAATTTGTGTCGGTGTTTCAGGAATCTTGTCTCAAAGATCTGCATTTTAAATTAAATGATTCCCATACTTTAGGTCACAATTTATCTGAAGAGGAACAAGCCTTGACAAATTTGAAAAATAAATCTAATATTGTTATTACATCTGCGGACAAAGGAGGAACGGCGGTGATCATGGACTTTCAATATTATTTGAATGAGGCTCATAGACAGTTGCATGATTCCAGATACTGTATGTCTATGCTGCTTGACCCTACTATGTAGTTTAAAAGTGAAATAAATTCCTTTTTGGAACTAGCTGTTGAAGAGGGCATTATTGAAGAGGGAACAAAACAACAACTGGTGGTGGATGATCCCCAGAGGCAGATTTTATATCTGCTACCTAAAATTCACAAATGTTTGGAGAAACCACCAAGTAGACCTATAGTATCTGGTAGGGGGTTCATTGACTGAACCCCTTTCAGTATATCTTACACAGTATCTACAGCCTCTACTAAAGATGTTCAGTGCTAGATTGAAAGACACCACAGAATTCCTCCAGATTTTGTCTGATTCACAGTTGGAGCCAGGTTGGATGATGTGCACGTTAGATGTTACCACTCTTTATACAAATATCCCCCATTGGGCTGGACTGGAGGAATTAAAATATTGGCTTGACAAGGTGGGCATCTATCCACCCGGCTTCAACACTTTGTTAATTTGTATGGCTGACACATATTAACCAAGAATGTGTTCTACTTTCAAGCTGACTGTTTCTGGCAAACGCAAGGAATTGCCCCCATTTATGCGGACCTTTTTATGGGTACCTAGTGGAATTTCTTATTTATGATCCATCACACAATATTTATTTAGGGGAGTTGGATATTTGGCGTAGGTACCTTGATGATTGTTGGTTGATCTGGTGGGGTGATGTTACATATTTACTAGAGTTTGTCCAATATCTAAATGAGAACAAATGGGGGATGGAATTTACACTTAACATGCATGATCAGGAGATCTATTTTTTGGATGTCTGAATAACACCTAACTCTGATCATACGTTATCTACTCAAGTGTTTCGTAAATACCCCCAATATAACAGTTTATTGGAGGCTACTAGTTTACATCCCCTTCATACTATCAGAAATATACCCAAATCCCAGTTTTTGAGAGTCAGGAGGATTTGTTTGGATCAAGGTACCTACTCATACCATCAACAGGACCTCATAAAACGGTTTTGTAATCGTGGATATAACCCAGGGTATGGTTTGACAGCCAGTAATTGGGCTCAGGAGCAAGATCGAGCCAAATACTGGAATATAAGGTTAGATCAGGTACAGAACAGGAGGTGAATAAGTTTGTGACTACATATGGAAGAAACATCAATGCGACTAGAAATGTTATCAAAAACAGTTGGAACATCCTTTTGGCCAGCCAAGAGCTAGCCGGGATACTACCGCCAGAGTGTTTATTTTCCTATCGCAGGGGCTGTAATTTGGGGGGTCATACCTTAGTTATTTCAAATCTGGATTTAAGAAGCCTGTTTTTGGTCAACAAACTACATTAACTGGGGATAAATTGATGGGGTCTTTTCCCTGTGGGCACTGCTCATTCTGTACACATATGCTTAAAACTAAAGAATTCTCTAGTAGGAATACCAGTAAGGTCTATCAGGTTAAATGTTTTGGTAATTGTGGGACAGATTGTGTGGTCTAGTTGGCCACCTGTTCCGCCTTTTATGTGGGACAGACTAGGCCGCTTAGGATCAGAATGTCTGAACATTTCAGTGACATAAGAAACCAGCATCTGACTAATGCCCTTTACAAACATGTTCTTAATCATAAAACAGCCAAATTTCATTTTCCTGTTATAGATAACATTTGAGGGGACAGATCCAGGAAAATGGGATGCACAGTATATTGAATATTAAGGAGAAGTCTTGGATTATTAATTTATTATTTTCCCCAGGTCTATATGACCATTTTTGAGTGGTGGTTTGTATAATTAGTGTATATAATTCTATGTACTGTGCTGTGTCTTTAAATGCTGATTAATCTGCTTAATTATTGTACTTGGAATACTATTTAAATATTCTTTGAATGTTATGAGTGTATCACTGATGAAAGCCTTGGGGGCGAAACTGGTCTGATTCATGGTTTATATGCTATTATATTTTTTCTCATCCTTTGGTGCTGGCCTCTTTTTTTGAGTTTGATGATGCTTTTTGGCCTTTGTACCTGCCTTACGTGCGAGTACGTTATGTGGTAGATAATCTTTTGAGGTAAGACCCAATCTAAACTTGCAGTTACCCATCCACTTTTATAAATTAGATTTGAAGAAGGTGAGGGAATTGCTGCATTTGCCATGGAGAAAAGAGCTCATTCCACAGGTAGGGGATTCATAGGGAGAGATGTCTATCCTGCTACAAATTCTTGGTAATATCTTCATGCATATTTAGATGGTAGAGCAGGTGTAAGTGGCATTTGCAGTTTTAAAGACATATTGAAAGTAAACCAGTTTGGGGGTTTCCCCCTGTAAACCATGTAGAGATGACCACAAATAAGATTATAAAAGACATGAGTAATAAGAGGTTTTAGATGTTCCATCCAGATTAGTGAACTCATACACAAGATCCTTTTAGTAAAGAAACACTGTAGCTTTTTGGGTTTGTCCCCATGTCTGGTTAGATACACACCAAAGGGCGGCATTATGTTTGATTATTGTTCTAATAAGGATGGAGTATAGTGGAACAATAACTTACTTGGCTCTGGAGGAAGTTCCCGTGGTAATTAGTTATACTGGGTAGAAGGATTTTCTCACAACAGTTGATACCTACTGGTTGAAGGAGAGTTCATTGTCCTCAAACATGCCAAGGTCAATAACAACGTTATCTGTTTTTTGGGGAGGTGTTGTGATAGTTTTATGGGTACTTTTGTTTCCCAAAGAGAACAATGCTGAGTTTTAAGTATTTTGCATTTGAGCTTTAATCCATGCTGTAGACATCATGAATTTGTATGGGTAAACTCTCCTGGAGTGTGTGTGTGTATGTGTGCACGTACGTGTGTGTGTTTGCATGCGTGCATGTCTTCTGGTGTATTAATGACTCCAAGTTTGCAGAGATCAGCAGACTTGAGGAGTCAGAGACCCTTGACACCAGCAAAATATAAGGCAAAGAATAATGGTCCCTGAAAAGAATCTAGAGGGACACCATTTGTGTTGGATCTTTTTTGAGGAGATGGGCCTCTTATCCTAACTGAATGTAGTCTGTCAATTAGCCAGTAACATTACTGGGACAGTTTATCAGTGATCCCCACGTGTATGATTGTCAAAAGTTTTTGCTAAGAACAAGTATGTGGTGTACACCAGTGCACCTTTCTCTAGCCTGTGATTTTTCTAGTGAATTTCCCAAGACTGAAATCTACCTTTTACCAAAATGAACTGGTTTGGGTATAGGGTTTGTAGGCTGCAAATGTCCTTGTTTATGAATTCAGCAATAATGCATTCTATTACTTTGCATATGAGACTGGAGAGGATAATTGGTCTGTAGTTTCCAGGGTCAGTGGTTAGGCTCCTCTGTATAGGGGGACAACCATCACTGTTCTCCATCCTTCATGAGTATAGCTATTGGAATGAAGCTAAATAAATAATATAAGGAGATCTGAGAGGCTGCATTTCATGCTGTCAAAGCAGCCGCCTAGTATGTGATCTGGTCACATAGAACAAGTGATCTTGATTTTGGTGAGGGCTTCTAATACTTGGTTTGTGGTGATTGTAGGAAATGTCAAAGTCATGCTATTGATGGAAACACTTGAAGAAGGGGAGAGTGAGAGAAGTTGCACCTAAATTTGTTGAGTCTGAATAGTTGTTGCAATTTGATAACAGTTTAGCTAAGTGTAGTGCTGAATATTACTCCTTACGATTCTGACACAACTGAAGAAGGCTTTAATGATTGTTTTTGAACTTTTTAACAATGTCCAACTCATACTTGGCTTTAGAGGTTTTGATCTTTAGCCTTAGTTTTCTTTTTTAAAATAGTCCAGGGTCTGCTGGTTCTACTGACTATCCCCACCAGGTCCCCTGAGAAGTGTGCAATCATGCTGCTCTAGCTCTGCTTCTCTTGTGGCTGCCTCCCCCCAGTGAAGAATTTCTGAAAATTATCCTGCAAACAACTGAAGGCAAAAGGACTCTCTACTGAGATTTTTACTCTCTGAAATAATCTTATCTCTAGTTCTACTTCACTAGTGGCGCCCCCCCCCCCCCCTCCTAAGGGAAGAATTTCTGAAAATTATCCTGCAAACGACTGAAGGCAAAATGACTCACTACAGGGACTTTTACTCTCGATCTTCTTATGTAGGTGTATTCCTTGTTGTTAATAAAAAATCACTACGACCAACTTCTCCACAGTCACAAATAAACACCAAAAAAGAAGCAATGGGAGGAAAAAGATGCACCAAATCCACTTAAAAAATTCCAAAACAATGAACGCTTTATTCGATACTGCGTTTTCGTCCAAAAGACTTCATCAGATAAAAACTGCCATTTTTTAAAAAACGTTTTATACAAATTTATACCATTCCTATCCAATCATGTTGTGCTTCCAATTAAAAAAGAGAGACCAAATGAAATTCAGTATTGTGTCTCATACTAATACATCCATACTTATTCAATTAAAATGTTAAAATCTGCTGTCTTAATAAATGTTTACTAAAATCAAAGTTTTTATTTAAAAAAACATTTAAATTCTTTTGTTAATTTATTAAATAATGTAATATAATTCATATATTTTTTATATTTTTTTTATAATTCATTGATGGGAACGTGGTGCTTAGAGTCCCTTGCTGTCTTCTATTTACAATGAAATAGTGCCATCTACTGGCCTTATTTATTATAATTTGTTTGATCATATCTTGATAGCTTTTAACCTTAAAAGTGGCAAAATAGAGATGTTTTCATTCAAACCTGGGGGTTTGTTGGCTTCCAAGGCCAATTGCCACCACAGTTCTTTAAAACCAGTATTTTCCTCCCAGGGACCACCTCTAATATCAATTTTAACTTGGTCTAGCACAAAAAAATCTATATTTATATTCTTTGCAGACAAGTGAATGTTTAAAAAGGGCATTGGTTTCCTTGCATTTTTTAATTTCGTAAGTGTGTTCATAGATCCTCTTTTTTAAGGATTGTTCCGTCTTACCCACGTAGTAGGAAGAACACACTATGCAAATTGCAAAGTATACCAATCCCTTAGACTCACAGTTAAAATATCCTTTACTGTGCAGCCAAATATTTCTGCTGTCCAGATAAATTTTTTCTTGATTAATTATATATTCACATTGTCTGCATTTTCCACATTTATATGTGCCAACTTTGTCAGGGTTACCTCTTTCACCTTTGTATCTGAAATTCCCTATCTCCAACAAATTTTTTATATTGGTTGAATTCTTAAACACCACCCTTGGGTTGGAATCGGATAGTCCATCCAAGTCCGAAAAAGTTTTGAACTTTTCCCATTCATTTTGAAACAATTCTTTTACTTTCCTGTTCAGAGCGTTGTATTCAAGTATAAGTGCTTGTTGGTAATTTTCCTTCTTTTGTGGACTGTTGTTATGGAGATTTTGTGTATCTTCCTTGAGCCCTAAAATGGACCTAAATCTTCCTCTTCTAGCCTTAACCACCTCCATTCTGTATTCCCTAATGAATTCCTTGGGATATCCTCTATCCAGGAACATCCGTTCCAGTTTGTCACATTCCTTGTTAAATTCATCATCAGAACTCATCATTCTAGACCCTCTGACGAACTGTCCCTTCACCTTGTATTCCTTGTTAACTAATTACTGCATCTAGTTATTAATTTTATTGTATTAGCATAGTGTGCACAGTTGCAAGGTCTTTTTCCCTTTTTCCATTCCCCTGCCATTGCAAATGCATCCCACTAGGTGGCAGTAGAACACCAAACAACTGAATCTTAGCCCAGATAAGCATCTCATCCTGTAAGCAGGACAGTGCTCTACAGTTATTTAATTTTCTGTCAACTGTAAAGTCACCCAAGTCTCTCTACAGCAGTTATTTTTCCATTTATAGTGAATAAACAGTGGAATTACAGTAACTGACATAATCCCTGCAATTAAGGCACAACGCTGCTTTCCTTCATTACTTAGTCAAACTCCTGATACTTTTTTCAGTGTCTGCTCCAGTCCTCTACCCTAGCCCCATTCCCACCCACCCCCAAGTTCATTTCCTTTATACCTAACCTTACCACACCCACACCCAATCCCCATCCCACAGCCAATCACACAACCAACCTCCCCCACCCCCACCCTCCTTTGCTCTCATATTACACACTCCACATAATACCTCCCCACTCACAAAGTTGCTGCTTTCCATCCTATCAACATACTATCAGGACCCCTACACATTCCATAGAGTTATTTCTATACACATCTACTACTTCTAACAAACCAAACGTATTCCCATAAAATAAGTCTAACACTAGCACTCACCATCACAACCTATCTAACTTCACCCTACTTCAACACCATTACAATGTCCAGCATAAGTTACCCCACTTCAGCCTCACTTCCAACATTTACTAATTACCCCTTACTCACCTCACCCTCTTTCTTTAACCACACCACCTATGACCTACACCTCTACAAACGCTTCCATTGTCAGAGCAAATCTAGCATATCCATACCCTGTATACCTACAAACCAGAATAAACATTGCCTCTCACCTGCTATGCAGTGGTGATATCAACCCCAACCTAGGACCAATAACAAGTCCAACAAATCACCAAAATCAGCCTAGAACCAATACTAACCTACTTAAGAAAACATCCAGTATTCTAATAATAAGTCATAAGAAGCATCCTTAACAAAACCACTGGGCTCCATGCAACCATAACATTATACTTGCCTAACGTCATCTTCCTCACAGAAACATAGCTTAAACCACACATTAAAAAACAAAGAAATACTTCCCCCTGGTTATAGCATACTATGAAAAAACGTACAGCTAAAAGAGGAAGCGGAGTCGCTCTCCTATATCAGAACAACATCCAGTGTTGAACTTTTTAACATAGAAATTCCTGCATTTAATAATGCAGAGATCCTACTTGCTAAGGTAAGACTAAATGCACAAAAACAGCTAAATATCTTAGAATCCTATATACCTCCAGGAGATAACATCAGAATCCTAGAATCTATTCTCCACTGGACATCAGAAACCCTCCCCCATAAAACCATTATACTAGGTGACTTCAATATTGATTGGATGTCTCTTAAATCACCCCACCCCTCAAATCATATTAACCTTTATGGCTTCTCACAGCTTATGCAAGCCCCTACTAGGGAAGACAAAACCTCAAGGAAAAAAAAAATGAAAGAATCCGTACTAGACTGGATTCTCACCAATCGCCCCATCTTTCACCCATAATTTCGGTACATTACCCAACACTCTAAGTGACCACCTCCCAACCTTCATCAGAGGCCAAACTAAACTCACTGGAACTAGCTCTCTTAAACACATCAGATACACTAAAAACTTCAGGCGTGACAACTTTAATACAGCCCTTAAACACTCTTAACTGGTCCCCTCTTTTAACACTTTCTTTAGATGAACAGTTGAGTATGCCCCACCAAGACAGATCTGCACTAAAACCATCTATGCCCCATGGCTTACCAAGAGCACTAGGCAACATATGAAACAAAGGGACAAAGCATGGGACACTTGGCACAAAAAAAAACTATTCCTAACAGGCAAACATTCTTAGAACTGAGAAACACTGTAGAAAAACAAAAATACTATAGTGAAATTCAAACACAATACCAACTCACAAAAGTTCTGGGCCGCTATATAAACAGTATTCTCCAACGAGGTAAATCACCAATTCCTCATCCAAGCATAGACACCGCCTCAATAAACACAGCCAGTCAATTCAGTGAGTTCTTTACCAACTCTATACTAAAGCTGTCAACAGACCCACCCTCCTCAACCCCCACTATACTATATAACCCATCAAATAACACCAACTCCTTCACCCTTCAACCTCTACCAACTTACACCATCTATAGACATCTGACCAAACTTAAACCCAGCACTCTAGCAGTAGATAAACTGCCTGCCACATTCCTACAAATAGCACCCAAAGCCATTTCCTACCCAGTCTGTATTATCATTAACAGAACAATCTCAAAACAAAAGGTGCCACTTCTCTGGAAAATCTCCTACATTATACCAATACACAAAAGGGCACCTCCACTGACCTAACAAATACCGCCTTATAGCTATACTTTCCCCACTGGCTAAAATACTGGAAAAATGTATCCACACCCAGATCCTAACACATCTCCTCTCCAACAATCTTCTTGCCGAAAGTCAACATGGATTCTACCCCAACCATAGCACTACCACTGCACTCATCCATTTTAGTAACCTAGTAAATATGCAACGTAACAGCCAACTAGTATCTGCAGTTTTCCTTGATTTATCAAAGGCATTTGATACAGTTTCCCATACAAATCTTCTGACATCACCCTCAGAATTAAAACTAACTACCGTACCTCTCAACCTGGAAACATCAAAAATATGGACAAGGCCCATGAAAAATAGGTAAAAATCTGTATGCCGATTAACATGTAATTTGCATATATAATTATGTAACCCAACCCACTCAAATGGAATTGTGGGATACCAACTTTCAAACGCAAACTGAAGAACAGACAACCAACATATGGCACCACGCACCAGAGACCCCCTGCACCCATTCCGATGTCCCATTACCTGGCTATTTTGCCCCATTTACCATAAACACTAATGTGTGCAGGCTGTTACCCACTACACAACAAGACCAGAGCAACTCAAGTTACACAGCAGTGTGAGGACATGCATTTTTTTTTCTTCTAGCACAACTTTTACTTAGGACAGCTGTATTGTACAAGAAAAAATGTATTTTATAGTATACGTGCAGCAGAAGTAATGTTTCATAGCAAGACTTCCGCATTCTCCCTTATGGCACTGTAGTTACATATACTTTGTTCAGTAATGTAATATGCTTAAAAGTAACTCTAATCTTATTTAGAACAACACATACATGTGAAGCAATATTAAATATGAGAGCAAACCTCTAGGAACCATACCTAACTCAGAGCAACTGAATGTGACAGCAGGTATTAAGAGATAGTAGGTAGTGGAGAAATTATTTTGTGCAAATATATGGAGATAGAGAAAGAATCATGCAGCCACATGCTATTCTACAGAACATGACAACATCTGAAGTCTAAAACAGATTCATAGGTTCATACTAGGCTATCTGCCCTAGGGCATTTATAAGCCTAGCCAGAGTATGTTTGGCTTTCGCCACCCATTTTAAATTAATTTTGCTATGCCCTTTTTCGAGGTTAGTATACTGTGCCTCTGTCTAACAGTGACACAGAAGTGATACCCGGGGTAAACCTATGATCTCCCATCCACTCATCAAGATTCCTCTTGAAGAGAGTCAATGAGGGACTCTGCCTAACCTGGACTGGGATTTTATTCCATAGTGAAGGGAGCCTCTGGGTTATGAATCTGTCCCTCCAGCATGTCCTATTTATTTCAGTGCTGAGGTTCAAGTCTCTTGAGCGTAGCTCGATGGGATTTGGATTTTTGAGGTGCAGCATGTCCCTTAATTCCGGGTTGGACATGGCCTTATACGTCAGGCACAGGTCACCTCTGAGCAGTCGCTACGCCACTGAGTAGAGCTGGAGTTTCTTTAACCGGCAGCATATGGCATCTGTTTGAGCCCTTTGATCCTCTTTGTGAGGTACTTTTGGGGTCTTTCCAGTTGCTGCAGGTGTTTGGTAAGGTACATCCCAAAAGGGGCATTGTACTCGATTATGGGCCTGATGAGGGATGAGTAAAGAGGCACGATGACCTCCCCTAATCTAGATGTGAATCCCTTCATGATTAGGTGGGCTATATAAAATGTTTTTCTAACCACTTTGGCCATGTGGTTGTCAAATGAGAGATTGCTATCAACTTGGGTCCCCAAGTCCCTAATGACTTCTTCTGTACTTAATGGATTACCACTTATGTGGTAATTTGTGGGCACTTTGTTTTTGCCAAAGGGGATGACTATACACTTTTTGGCATTTAGCTTGAGGCCATGGCTCTGGCATGACAACATGGGTTGATGACAACATTCCCCCCTTCCCAGCACCACTGTCAGGCATACTTCATTTCATTACTAACTGTGAACTGTAAATAGAAGTTCTTGTTACGTTATTTCTGTACATGGACAGTACGGGATGTAGTTAAAGCCATTATCAAACATGAAGTGCTTGAAGGTTGTTAGAAATCTGTCAGTATAGTCAAGCACAATATTCCAACTATAATTACATTATGCTATAGGAATGCCCATTGCTGCTACATGTGTACTACCTATTCTACTTTATACAGGACAGTTGCTATTTGAGCTGTTACATGACGTCCCAGGAAAAACATAAAAAAAGTAAGATTTTAGGATAAGAAATATTTTCTAAATTTCAACTAAGTGCTGCATAAACTTATTATTTTTTATATTAAGACAGTTTAATATTATATGATACAACATTAGCAACCCAAATTCTACATGAATAAGCACTTGTTTTGACAACAAGTAAAAGTCCAGTCTTTTGCAATGATCAGGGATATGATCTGTCCTGCAAAATGCATACTAACTTCCATGCAAAATGCCCTACTTTGGGCATTTGAAAAGGTGGCAACACCATACACATACAGTTCCTGTCACATACACACACCTACGGGCAGATAATGGGTATAACAAAGTCCAACTGATACATATATAGATGTCTTTAACACGGAAGTGACAGATACAATTGATACAATATACTTTTTCAAAGATACACACCGACATCATATCAAAAACTTATAAAAACTCCACAAGAAACGACCACAAAGGAACAAAAACAGGAACTCTAGGCCAAGCAGGACAGCAGATTTAGTATAAAAGGTTTACTTCAGAAAAACACGATTGACTATCTCTCACAGAAGTGAGGCAGTGTCACCAAACAGAAAATTAACACAAAAACACAGTATTACCCGAATCCAAACTTGCTATCCAACTATTAAGCAGATATGCCAGCTTACCTCCCAAGTTCCCTTAGCGCAGGGATCATGGAGGCCATCTTTCTTTATTTCAGATGCATACTGTAAACAAGGTCAATCTACCAAAACAAACCCCAAACACTTCCCACTCTCCCTACTGAATTTCTGAAACTTGTAGTATGGCGGGATCAGTGCCGTTTCCGCTCGCAGAACAGCCAGGCCAGCCGGAAATGCATGCATGACTGAAGCTGTTTGAGCTCAATTCCGATGGGCTGGTAGCCCTGATGGAGCTGACATCATCATGGATGTGTTGACATCAGCTCACAAAGCACGAAAAATAAAAAAACTAAGAAAAAAATCGGAAATGAAGGGATGTCACTCAGGAATCATGGCACCCCTTCATTTGGACCCCAAAACTCTGTAAAAAATGAGTAATTCGGTACGGTTGGGAGGTTTGCTAACTACCCCCACTCTATTATGGTTTCAAGACTGTCTCTCCCAATGCCAACAAGCTGTTCAGTGGGAAAACTCCCTTTCCCCCTACTTCCTGTAAAACTAGGTGTACCCCAGTAATCAGTACTAGGACTCCTACTTTTCACTGTATTTACAAATAATCTTCACAAAGCCACCCCCTAACAAACCTGGTTCAGTATGCTGACGACTCCACCTTAATCTGCTCAGCCCCGACCCTCCCAACAACTTCACATCAAGAGCCAAGAAGCCTTTACATCCAACAACTCCCAGCTAATACTAAATCCTAAAAAGATCCAACTTATGCTCTTCCATCCTTCCAAAGCTGCAGTATCCTGTAGTCTAGCAACATTGCCAAGACTTGGAACTCCCTACCACTACAAATTAGGGTGCAACCTGACAAAACCATCTTCAAAAAACAGCTTATTTCCCACCTAAACAATTCCTGGACATGCAACTGCCTAGCACCTGGCTGACATATTCTAACACCTTTCCCCTACCCACTTGCCAACCTCTTCTTTAAAACTCCCACAGATGCAATATATTTATTATCACACATTACTTACCAACTCACTGCCATCTACTCCCCACTGTCCCATCTATGCCCACTAACTCTCCCCTAGACTAAGTTGAAAAGCTTTCCCTTAAAATATCAATGAACCTCATATGAACTTGTTTATATTCTCCTCTTTTGACAAACTGGCTAGTATTTTTAGTTTTTCATTTCTTATCATATCTTCATTGCATATTCATGATCATCTCTACTAAACATACTGTATGAACAATCATATGTTACTACCTGCTATAGTTTTAATTGTATGTCTAAACCAATGTGCGTATGTAAATATTTTATGCAATCATATGTTATCTGCTATATTTTATACCTGTATGTGTAAACCACAGTGCTCATGTAAACATCTTATGTATAGTATGTTAGAAATTGTTTCTGGAGCATTTCTCCCCAGGCCTCTGCTGAAAATGGACAGCTTTGTCCATTCGGACCCCCCCCCCCCTCCCAGTAAAGAAATATAAAATAAAATGAATATTTTCTTTTTTATTCTCTTGAGGTTGCTTTAGCATGGGTGGGGGTGAGTTTATTTTTTAGTGCTATGAGTTTTCGTCTGTTATAATTTGCTTATGTTTGGGTCTACTACAAGGGCTTGTATCCCAACTTGGCACTATGCTTGTGACTTGTGGGAACAGAGACTTCAGTGAAAGAGTTTAGCTTCTTTTTTTTTTTTTTTTACATCTTTATGAAATTATCATATATGACATAAGCAATCATATATTTATATATATGAAAACAAACCATATTAATGTAATTTTAGTTGCAAACATTATACATCACAAATAGTATTGATATAATTTTAGTTGCAAACATTATACATCACATAAAACCTATCCAGTCATTGTCAAACATTACACAGCTCATTTTAAATCCTGCCTTCTTTTAAACATTGTTCCTCCTCTGCATGTATTGCTCCCACAATTCCCATTTTTTTCCTATGTAATTTGCTCCTATCCTTTTCTAAAGATCCCAATTCCAGTTGCTTTATCTTTGCTACTTTATTCACTGCTTCTAGTAAAAAGCAGCTTCTGTTCTAGAGTCTACTAAAAACTCTACCAGTGCTAGTCTTTTGCTTAGGATCCCCCTATTTCTTTCTTTTTGCCTATACTCTGATATCAGTCCTTGATAGGGAAGGCAGTCTCTAGCCTGCAGTCCAAATAAATTCTTGGCCTCTTCCCATTCTATTCTTTTCCCTCTCCCTCTCTCTCTCTAATTATTTGCTCCAGATACCTTGGATGTTCATCGTGTTTCACTGTTGCAGTCATTACACTTGGGTTATCCTGCTGGCAGGCTACCCGCAGTCGGCCTGAATTCCAAAGTCTTAGTCTGGCGTTGGTTGCTGTCACCTCTTCCCTGACATCAGTGCGCCAGGGGTATAAAAGATGCAGCCGACACCATTTTCTTCAGTCTTTCTTGCCGCGCAGTGCCCGAAGCAAAAGCAGTTTTCAAATGCCGGTCGGCCGAATCCTGAGATTTTCAAAGACTTTCAGATCCAAAGTCTTCATTAAAACTAAGGATCCCGTTGGGGAAACTTTTTTTCTAGCTCCAGACCGATGTCAGAAAAAGTTAACAATTGTATTTCTTGTGGGAAGCAAATACCTCATAAAGATTTTCATTCTTACTGTATTCCTTGCCTAGGCCCTGATCACAAAGTTGCTAGCTGTCGGTTTTGCGTTAGATTTAACCAATGCACTAAGTGTCGGTACGATTTTGCCTTTCATTACTTTGGCCGAAGATTCAATTATATAATGCCGTTGGAACAGCCGACAACCGGAGTTTACAAAAAGCGCAAGGAAAAAGAAAAGGACAGGCATTCAATGTCCAAAACCGATGAGGCTACCGCTAAGCCAGTCGCCTGTTCTCAGTGAGGTGCTTTCGCAGCCCCTGACGCCCACTGCCTCAGAGCCACAGGCCGTTGCCGACTCCCACGTGGAGCCAACTAGGCGTCTGGGTACTCAAGGTATTAGACACTTGGAAACTATCCCCTCAGATGGGTCCGGAGCCGCTGAGCAGGCTTCGGTTTCTGAGGGTGTTTACAGACCTACACAGTTATTTGTTACGCCAACCTCAGCCTCAAAGACAAAGACTAAAGCTGCTCTAAAGACAAAGAAACAAGTACAGCTTTCTCCTGGACAGACTTCCATGCCTAAAAAACAGATGCTGAAAATGGCAGAAGACCTAATTACCTTGATGAGGGTTTCCCATCCCCCTCCTGGTAAGAGGCCTAGGCAAAGAGACACAATATGAAACTTCAGATCAGGTTTCCATTTCCTCTGACTCTTCCTCTGAGCAGGAATACTCTCTTCCTCCCTATGAGGATTCTGATGCTGAAGAATCTATCCCTTCAGCCTCTCCTCCTGAGGATTATTCTTTTGGGGGAACCCTGCATACCTTGAGGGAGCACTTCCACTGGGAGAGCCAAGACTACTCAGAATCAAAGAAAATGCTTAGAGATTTTCTTTTACTACCTCAGCACAGGCCTCTTGCTATTCCTCCTGTGTTAGACATTGTGAATGATGTATTTTCAGAGTCCGGCCTTTCTCCTGTCTCTTTACCTCCTGCCCCTGTTAAACCAGACAAATACTACAGGGTTCCGGATTCACATAAATTTCTTTATAAGAATCCTGCTGCTGACCCAGAAACCATTTCTCAGGGTCCCAAGGGGGTCAAGGCTTCCACTGCAAAAAACCCTATTCCCTCTGATAGGGATTCAAGGGCTCTAGACAGATGGGGAAAAAGGTTTACACTTCTGCTACTTTGGCTGTGAGGGCTTTAAACTGTAAATTTCATATGCTTAAATGTCACTGCTTAAACAGAAGATGTTGACTAATTCTGATTGTGCAGAAAATAAGGAAATGCAGGATTTATTGCATGCAACTGAACAAGTAGGAAAGCATACATTGCAGTGTGGTTTTGATTCTCTGGAGGCCTCTTGCAGGGCCGCAGTTACAGGTTCTGTCATTAGGAGGCATGCTTGGTTAAAGGAACAGAATCTGCCTGATCATGTTAAAGCAAAATTATTAGATGCTTCATTACAGCATGATACATTATTTGTGTTAAAGCAGAAGACGTGCTGAAGAAAATGGAGAATAAAGCGAAATCTATGCAAACCGTAAAGGATTTCTTACAGGTACAGCCACCCAGATTTAGCAGGAACTGGCCTACAAAGAATTGGTCCTTTCCAGTGTCAGGCCACAAAGAGGCAGGTACAGACGCCCCAGAGGCAGATCCCAGCCCCAAGGCTCATACAGGCCTAAACAGTGGGGCGCTTCTACCTCCAAAAGCGGAGAAGACAAATCACAGCCATACAGGAAACAGTCCCAATGACTTTCCTCTGTCAGCACCAAGCACTTATCTTTTGGCAGCCCCTTTGGAGGGAAAACTAGCACTTTTTTCTCAAAATTGGCACAGGATCATCCAGGACAAATGGGTCTTGAATATAGTGTCCCAGGGCTACAGGTTCCACTTTCACACCCTGCCAAGGGCAAAAGGTATGCCAGACCTGCCACACAATCAATGGGCAGAGGCGCAAAAACAAGTTTCATCCCTCATGGACATGAGGGCCATTCAGCAAGTACCACAGCAAGAGCAGGGACAAGGATTTTACTCAAGACTTTTCTTGGTACCCAGAAAAGACAAAGCCTGGAGACCAATACTGGACCTGTTCTATTCTAAATACTTTTCTGGACGTTCCAAAATTCAAAATTTTGACTCTGCAGCAGCTTCTGCCCATGCTGGGCAAGAAGGCTTGGTTTGTAACTTTGGACCTATAAGAGGCATACCTGCATGTACCAATCAGACAATCTTGCAGAAGATACCTCAGATTCATAGCTGGCTCAATGCACTACCAATTCTCTGCACTGCCCTTTGGCTTATCTACTGCACCCAGGGTCTTCACAAAATGCCTGGCACCAGTAATTGCATTTTGCAGACAAAGAGGAATTCAAATATATCCTTACTTCGACGACTGCCTTATTTAAGCAGAGAACAAGGACATTCTACTAAAACATCTGACGTTTGTAAAAAGATTATTAATTTGCCTAGGGTACACAGTAAATGAAAATAAATCAAAACTAGTACCCTCTCAAGAGGTAATATTCCTGGGTGCAAGCTTAAATACAACTGCCCAGATGGCTTATCTCA
The DNA here is from genome assembly GCF_019279795.1 of Protopterus annectens. Lineage (NCBI taxonomy): Eukaryota > Metazoa > Chordata > Ceratodontiformes > Protopteridae > Protopterus > Protopterus annectens. The sequence continues at coordinate 6,198,187 of NC_056744.1, forward strand.
CGCCAGACAAACAAAGGCAACTGACTTCTTACTTCAAAATGTTGGCAACAAAGACCCAGTTAACTGCAAGAAAAATTCTGCAGGCTTTGGGCTTCATGGCATCCTGTATTCTACTAATTCCATATGCCAGACTGCATATGAGGAAACTACAATGGTATCTAAAAAGTGTTTGGACTCAACATTGCCACAGCCTGGAAACATTAATTACCCTCCTTCCTTGCGTGCAGCAGGAGTTTTGATGGTAGGCGCAGGCCTGTCACTACAACAAGGGACAGCCATTCAGCCAACCCACAGCCAGGCAGGCAATAACAACAGATGCATCAGATTATGCCTGGCGGTCCCACATGGCAGGAAAATGTATTCAGGCCACATGGCCCACAAGCCAAAGGCATCTTCATATCAATCAAAAAGAGATGTTAGCTGTTCAGAATGCCCTGACAGCTTTCAAGGATCTACTCCATCCAGGACAACTACTGATAAGGATGGACAATACTACAGTCATGTGGTACATAAACAAGCAGGGAGGCACACATTCCTACCCCCTCTGCAGACAAGCCATGACTTTGTGGGACACAGCATTGACTTATCAAGTACACCTGCATGCACATTTCCTGCCAGGAAAGATAAATACTCTGGCAAACGAAGTAAGCAGAAACCTCACAGATCTCCACGAGTGGAAACTGGATCCACAAGTCTGCAGCATGATAAGAAAGGAATGGGTATGCCCAGACATAGATCTATTTGCCTCCCCCCACAACTGCCAACTACAGAGATTCTGCACAAGGACTTACCACAAGCAAGCATGGAAAGTGGATGCTCTGTCATTCAGCTGGAAAAACTCAACAGTATATGCCTTTCCTCCTCTGCCTCTCCTCCCCAAGGTACTCCTAAAGGTCAGACAAGAGAAACCAAAAATGATTCTGATTGCCCCAGACTGGCCCCGCCAGCACTGGTACCCAATCCTAAAGAGCTTGTCTCAAGGCCCTGCCTGGACATTACCTCTAATTCCTCACTTACTGACCCAACAAAACAATCAGATCCTGCACAGCCAACTCAGGACCTTAAATTTGGTAGCATGGCGGATTATGTAGCCATTCAGAACACACCTCTCTCTAAAGCAGTGCTGGATTTTATTTTGGAGGCCAGGAGGCCCAGTACCAGAAAATCTTATGCAGAAAAATGGAAGAGATTCTGTGTTTGGAACCAGGCACAAGGAATTGATACATTTGTACCAAATATTCCTCAGATTTTGCAATACCTAACTGAGATGCTGGACAAAGGCCTATCCTTTTCATCAATTAAAATCCATGCCTCTGCCATTTCAGCTCATTACAATACGGAACCACCTATTTTTTCTCATCCATTGCTAAGGCAGTACCTCAGAGGGGCCAAAAATATAAGACCCCCAAGGAGAGCACCAATACCTGCATGGGACCTCAACTATGACTTGGAAAAACTCACACTACAATTTGAGCCAGCCAATACAGCTGGGATAAAGTTGTTATCATGGAAAACAGCTCTGCTCCTAGCAATAACCTCTGCAAGATGAGTCACAGAGTTACAAGCACTCATGGCTGTGGAACCTTTTATCATTTTGGACGGCGCAGTGGTGCAGCGATAGCATTGTCGCCTCACAGCAAGAAGTTCTCCTGTTCAATTCTCTGCTGGGGTGCCTTCTGAGTGGAGTCTGCATGTCCTCCCTGCATTCGTGTGGGTTTCCTCCCACATTATAAAGGCATGCATATGGAGCCTTTCTCCCCGGGCCTCTGCTGAAAATTGGCTTCATTCCAAGTCGGACTTTCCCGGTTAACAAATGTTAAATAAACAAATAAAGTAAAATAAATAAATAACATTTTCCATCCAGACAGGGTTTCTCTGAGGACGAACCTGACTTTTATGCCTAAGGTAGTGTCCAGTGTGGCCCTTAACCAAACCATTAATTTGCCTACTTTTTATCCAAACCCACAGAATAAAGGTGAGAGACTCCCACGTTCTTTGGACATACACAGACAGCTATGCTTCTATTTGGACAGAACTAAAGCTTTCAGAAAGACTGAGCAACTCTTAGTGGCATATGCTGCAGGATCACAAGGAAAAGCTATCTCTAAGCAGACTATTTCAAAATGGATAGGTCACTGCATTCGTTTCTGCTATGCACAGCATGGCAAATTAGTGCCTAAGGGCATTAGGCCACAGTCAACCAGAGCAGCGGCCACTTCAGCAGCCTTCCTTAGAGGAGTACCAACCAAAGACATTTTAGAGGCTGCAACTTGGAGTTCATGCACACTTTTACCAAGCACTACCACTTACCTCTTTACTCTAAATCCAGATCAGGCTTTACCACTGCAGTTCTGCAGGGCCTTATAGCCCCTCCTAATCTTATTTAGATCTAGCCACCCAACCTCAGCTTTGGGATTCAACCCAAGTGTAATGATTGCAACAGTGAAACACGATGAACATAGTACAGTTGTGTACCTACCATAAATGTAGATGTTCAAGTGTATTCACTGTTGCAGTCCAGGTTACCCACCCACCCATCCCCCTTTTCTTTACTGGAACTTATCTGTACTTCTCTATCCTATACAAACTTATGTGGTGTATTTGCTGTTAGATGAAGAAAATGTTTACTTTAGTGCATGCATATTTATTGGCATCATTTTTAGCCTACCATTGTGGGGGCACCTGACATCTGGGGCAAGAAAAACTGAAGAAAATGGCATCGGCTGCATCTTTTATACCCCTGGCGCACTGACGACAGGGAAGAGGCGACAGCAGCCGACGCCGGACCAAGACTTTGGAATTCAGGCCGACTGCGGGTAGCCTGCCAGAAGATAACCCAAGTGTAATGACTGCAACAGTGAATACACTCGAACATCTACATTTATGGTAGGTACCCAACTCTACTTTCTTTTCCCAGTTTTCTCCAATAAATTCCAGCGCCCTCTTGGCTGTTGTCTGTATCCCTAATTGCAGTAATGGAGTTTAGCTTTGAGTAATCACTCATAAACATACCAGCTTTAGCTCTAGGGAATTCTGATTTAATTTATTCATGTACATTACCTTCTTTATCAACACAGGAAACATTACCACTTTACCAATACAGGAAAACAAAGCTTATCTTGCAAAGCAAAAACCATAATGCATGATATCAATCTTGGACAATATGTGCCCCATCTCTAGTTTACTTTGCTTTTGAAAAGTCCCTTTGTGATGCAGCAAAAGGGGCAAATAAAGAACAGTATTGAATTTGCTCAGATTAAATCAGTTTGTCGTGACAAAAATTTTGTTTGCTGACCTTATTTGAAAGGGTTTGCTCCTAATAAATCTGCATCTGACTGTTGCTACCTGAAATTCCTTAGTTCTGCAGTTGATTTCCTAGTTGGAAAGTCTTCTATGTGAAGTTTGCATATTCTTTTTGCATTTGTATGGGGGTGCTCAGTGACACACTTTCCTTCCACATCCAAAAGACAAGTGACTGATTGCTAAGGTCCCACATTACTTCTTGGTGGGTGTTGTCTTCTAAAGGAATGGTGTCTTGTCCAGGATTGATTTCCAACATTACAGATTTGCTTTCTGGGATATGCTCCGATTTCCTCTGTTGGAATAATGACAATAATTGAATAAATGGAGGAATTCTTAGATGGCATTTCCAGATATGCTTTTACATCTCTTTCCATTAAGAGACCCACAGGAATTCCTGAATTTCAAGGTAGGGAAATTTCATTATAAGTTCACTTCCCTCCCTTTAGCTGTTTCTCAGCACTCATGCATTTCCTCACCTTCTTTGATCCTCTCCTTGCTTTCATTAAAGTAAAGGTTGTTGAAATGTTAGTGTCTTTAACACTTATGTACAGTCATACAGTTGCCTTGGAATCCACAGCACGTGCTGCATTTTTTTGTTTGCACATTTTAAGGCATGCTCCTTAAATCAGAATCATTCTTAAACCTTACATTTTCCCTCTGTGATGTCACCACAAGGTTAGAGTGTGCATGCAGAGGCATCTATAGATCTTAGGCATATAGACATCTGTAGATGTTAAATGGCACACCACAGTGCACTAAAGTCTGTGGATGCATCCCATGTAAGTCCTTGACTGACATCAGCATTGATTCAGTTGATCTATATGGTAGTTTTCTTAATAATAAGTTTGCAAAGTTTTATTAAGAAAAAGCACACGACTTCCAAAATGGCTGCACATTGAGTAATAGCTTAATTCTTACTCTGTCAGTGTGAAAACAGAAACTCAGCAGAGAAGGCCAATAGACTTGGGTTTATGGGTAAATTTCAGTAACTGGCTAATAAGTGTACTGCCTGGATGCTAGGAAAAAAAAGAAATACAGAGGACCTGTAAAAATCGGCTGCAAAAAGTGATGACGAAACACTGACTGTGGAAATTCTGCAGCTGTTCAGCAAAAAGCAATGCAACCTCCAGACATGAATTCCAATAACCTACAGGAAGATGTAAGACAACTGCACACAGACCTGGTTGATATAAACGAAACACTGATGGAGTACATCCGCACAAACAATAAAAAGCTGGAAAAATGGAAGAAGCTTTAAACAGATACTCAGTTGAGATGATAAAGCTGCAAACATCAGAGATCGAAATGAAGAAAAGGCTGACTGAATATGAGACTGCTCAGGAAGAGATTTTCAAAAAAAAATAATAGAATTTGAGGACAGAACATGTAGAGAAAACCTGAGATTTTCAGCTATACCAGTGAAGCTGGAAGGAACAGGCGACATTAATTTTATGAAAGCACAAATAAGCAATTGGACTGGTATTCCATAGCAGGAGTTGTTAGCTATAAGGGCATATTGTGTGTATGCTTCAAACTGGGCTATGAGAAAGCAACCTAGACCTTTAATAGTAAAGATGCAATCCTACCAGCAGGCGTTGTTGATTTTAACAAAACTCTAATCATAGGTGACTCTAGTCTAGTCTAAAACTAGTCTAAAACTCTAGTCATAGGTGACTCTATAGTCAGGCACACTGATGTTGCACTCACCAGGCTAAACAAGGAGAAAGTTACTGTCAGCTGCCTGTCGGGTGCCAGGATCCGCCACATAATGCGCGCACTCAGGTCACTCCACAAGTACAAATATGACTCTGTCATTGTCAATGTTGGTGTGAATGACCTGAGACGTATCTCCCTGGATGACACAGAGGAGCTTTCCGATCTTGTAGCCCAGGCAGGTATGACCCTAGCCCTGAGTAGCATCTTGCCATCACCCAGAATGATACCACAGTACAAGGACAAAATGATTGAGTTCAACAAATGGCTAAGCTTCTGGTGTCATTCTAAGGAAATTCAGTATCTGTCTGCCTGCGATGACATGATCGACAGACTACCCTGCTTTGCCAGAGATGGCCTGCACCCATCGCCCTTGGGATTTCGGATACTGGCAAAGGCTCTTGCTACCCCTATAGTGCCTTTTTTAGGCAAGGTTCAAATGACAAATTCACCACTGTAACAGGTACAAGCAAGCAGTCTGAGGGTAATGCTGCTCAATGCTAGAAGTCTAAATCTCAAAATGCACTCACTCGAGGCACTCCTTAAAATGGAGAACATCGACATCTGTGCAGTGACAGAGACCTGGTTCAAAGCTCCAGAGAGCACCCCTGCATTATTGTTGTTTTTCTTTCAGCTTTTCCCGGTTGGGGGTTGCCACAGCACAACTCCGGTCCGTTAATGTTTGGCAGTCGATTTTTATGGTGCCGAGGTGCCAGCCCATTGCCCAACCTTTAACAAAGGCACGCCCATTCACGCATGTCTTTCAAATGCCACTCGACCACAGGGAGATGCAGACTCCACACAGAAGGCGCTCCAGCCGAGAATCGAATGGTAGAACCTCTTGCTGTGAGGCGACAATGCCACTGCTGCACCACCAGGTTATAATTCATACCACATCTTTCGGTCACCAAACCCAGACCAAAAAACTAAAGGTGGAGGCATGTCCATATTCATTAAGGATATCCACAACTCCAAACTAGTTACTCAGCATAATGCATCCGAGATTATCCAAGTTCAGCTAACTGTGGGCAAAACCGCAATCCAGATTGTAGCTTGCTACAGACCCCCCACCATGCCCCAGGATTCCCACTCTTCTTTTCTTGATACACTGGAAAATATTAATGTACAACCCAACACCCTAATAATGGGTGATTTCAACTACTCCACCATTAACTGTGAAAACTACTCGTGTACCAACCCTTTTGCTCAACGTTTTCTGGAATTCATAAATTCCAGTGCCTTGGATCAGCTTATCCACACCCCCACCAGGGGCAGAAATATCCTAGACCTAGTCATCACCAACATGGGCAACCGGTGTTCCACACCAGAGGTCAGCTCCTTGTTGGTCAGATCCGACCACAAGCTAATCACCCTAGACATCCACATCCCGCCCCCACCCCCATTAGGAAAACAACCGTAAAAACTTTCTCCAAAGCCAACTTCACGCTTTTTAAGACAGAAGTGGCAAACATCACGACACCCATGCAGATGGACAATAGAGGTACGACTGCTGAGTCCTACACAAATGCACTTTATAAGTACTTACACGAGTACATGGATCATGCTATCCCTAACAGAAGCAAGATGCTGTCCTCCAAAAAAAGGAAGCCAATCTGGTGGTCTTCTGCCATAAACAAACTCTACAACAGAAGAAAGAAACTGTTGCAGAAAAAAAGTAAAATCCCATGATTGGAGGAACTCCCTGGTCAGCCTCAGTAAGAAGCTGAGATACCTCAAAAAATCCTCCAAAGCTAGTTATGAAAACAAAGTCGTCACTGATGCTAAAGACAACCACAAAGCATTCTATAGCTATGTCAAGAATCTCAATGGCAACACTCAGATCTGCTCTGAGTTGCAGCACAATGACACTAAATATACAGAACCAACTGATATTGCCAACATCCTGGCAGATAGGTTCAGTGCTAACTGTACCCCCTCTCACCCTCTAAAGGGCCCATCTTTATACCGGAAGAATGCTAAGTTCCTGTAATCACGGCTGCACAGGTAAAAACCTCACTCTCCAAAGCCAAGAACACAGCATCCATGGGACTTGACAACGTCCCAGGCTGCCTTCTACACGAACTACAGAATGAACTGGCACCCCACCTAAGTACCATGTTCAGTCATAGCCTCACCTCAGGCTTTGTGCCCATTAAATGGCACACTGCAGTGGTTATCCCACTCCGCAAAGGGGGGCCACAACAGACCCCGGGAACTACCGCCTCATTAGCCTCGTCTGCAAGGCCATGGAATGTATCATCATGGAACTCATAAACAAAGACATTGGAGATCTCCAAACTCGGGACCCCACACAGTTTGGGTTTGTAAAAAGCAGATCATGTCTCCTAAACCTGATAGACTTCTTTGAAGCAGTCACCAAAGCCATAGATGTGGGTAAGGTGGTTCACACAGCCCATCTAGATCTCGCCAAGGCATTTGACACCATCCCCCACTCTGGAATTATAGATAAACTCACTAAACTAGGTATAAATCTCTAGCTCACAAGATGGGTTGCCAACTGGCTTACTGACAAAACCCACAGTGTGAAAGTAGCAGACTCCAAATCAGACTTCAGACCAGTGACAAGTGGAGTATCACAGGGTTCAGACCTGGGTCCTCTCCTGTTTGGTATCTAGTTCTCTGAAGTACAGGCTAACACAGAAGTCTTTGGCTAACTAAATTCACAGATGACTGCAAACTAGGAACCATAATCAAAACTCCTAACGATGTGGACATCCTACAAAAGGCCCTTACTGAGACAGATGCCTGGTGTCAAAGCCATGGTCTCAAGCTCATTGCCAAAAAGTGCATGGTCATCCCCTTTGGTAAAAACTCACAGACCAACTCAAAAAACTCCAGCTTTACTTCGTTGCATGTCACCTACTCAGATGCAATCTCTGCCTAACATACAAAGTTATGTCAAACCCAGAGCTGTTGGACATGCTCCACTTAAAGAAATCCCAATCCCTCTGAGCTACACGCTCTAGGGACCTAAACCTTGTCACCACAATAAACAGAACATGCTGGAGGGATAGATTCCTGTCCCAGAGACTTCCTTTACTTGGAACAGACTACCTGTCTATTTCAGACAGAGCTCCTCATTAGCACTATTCAAGAAAAATCGTGATGATTGGATGGGTAATAGGAAATTCACCCCCGGGGATCACTTCTGTGGTTCTGCTTGACAGGGGCACAGGAAAATAATTTTCTTGGGTGGCGAAAGTCAGGGTACCTTTTTGGCTAGGCTTGTATAGGCCCTAGGGCCAATAGCCTAGTTATCTACCTGTGAACTTATGAACTGTGGCAGATGGACAAAGTACTAAAAGTTGGAGATACCAGAGTGTTTGTGGAAAAATGATTACTCATTGTACACCAGGCAGAAGAGAAGCACATTTATTCCACTCTTCAGATAATGTCAACACGCAGGTTTGAGATTCAAATTGCTGTACCCAGCTGTCTTCAAAATATTCATCCCTGGAGGGACAAAATCATTTTTTGATTAAGTACATGTTATGGAGGAGATGCAAAACAATGCCCAACAAAAGTTGAGCTGTGAAATAGAAAGAGATTCTGCTTCTTGTTCTTCTGGTAGTAAAGACCACAGAAAAACTGTACCTATGAAACTTTTTCCAGTGTTTCACTGGAAAATGTTGGAGTGAAGGAACAGAGCACGAGGGTTGACTAGAATAATTGAGAGTACTTTGGAAATGAAGCAGAGACAGGATTTAGGAGATGGAGATGAACAATAATAAAACAGTAACTTAATGTGGGATTACAATGACAAAACAAGAACATCTGGAAATATTGGATTTTTCAGAATTTGTTGGACCTGTGGAGGACTGTAAAGTATATGCCCTAGTTCATGTCATTAATGTTTAAAAAAATGCTATGAGGAGAGAAAGAGGAGGGAGAAAGTTAACTTTAAGTAAAGATTTTTTTTCTTACTAGCACTATTTTTGTGTTGTATGGTTTTCTTTACATGCTACAAGGTAAAGTTTTCTCAGTTATTTTAAGTATAATGGGGATTTGTAAACAGCTGCTGCGTTTTTTTATTGTTATCCCATCTCTCTTTCTTTTTGTTCAGTTTTAAGAAATGTAAACAATGCAATGAAAAGAAAAGCCTGCTTGGAAGAGCACGACAGAAGAAAAAGTAATGTGCTTTTTGTCATTCTTGCATGGCGAAATGTCTGGAATAAGAACCTTAGATTGATTTGGTAACAAGTTTTAAGAGTAAGCAAATGAATGAAAAAGAACATTGAATATTATGAGACTTTTTTCTAGCAAATACATGTATGCTCAATAGCAATTCTGCAGCTGGTCTTCATGTTTCCACAGAAACAGTCTGATAAAGAGAAACTGGCTGCCAAGTTCTCTTGTCTCTGTGGAGACAATCCAATAAAAAGAAACAGGCTACAGGTTCTTGGAGAGTGTTTGGCTGAAGGAAAAAACTGAGAAAAGAAATTGACTAGGACACAATGTTTTCTGAAGGCATTCAGGGGTTTTCCCAGCTGGGAGAGCTATAAAGAAGAGACCAAATCAGTTGTCACTTAGTAGAAGCACAGGCTGCACCATGTGTCTTAGCATGTTTAACCTTTCTTTTAGGTTAACTCAAGTCTATGGGTGTGGCTGTCTGGAATTTTTGTTCCTATTAGCATGGTAAAACTTCAGTATTTGAAGATGTTCATAGTTTTGTGTGTTAGTATTAAGTTAATAGGTTTTAAGGGGGTATTTTATTTATTTTTGTATTTATTTAGGTTCAACCTGTCAAACAGTTTATGCATGTAACACAAATGTGGGAACTACTCATTTAACAAAAAAGGCATTATATATAAAAGGTGGGAATAATGACTTTTTAATGGAATGATCCTTTCTGTAATGTCTTTAAATGCTAAAGGGCTCATGGATAAATGCAAAAAAGAAAGAGTAGTGATCTGTATTGCTATGTTACAGGAGATGCACTTAGAAAGGTCTGAACATGTGAATTTGATAAAGGAAAGGTTTTCAGGATGGTTATTCAGCGGAATATCTGGGGCAAAGGAAAAGAAGAGTGCTTATTTTAATTGCAAGATGAGCTCCAATAGTGATAGAAGAGGCTAAAAATGATAATAATGGCAGATTTGTAGTGATAAGAGGTTACTGGCATGTCTTTATATTCCACCTAAAGTTGCTATACTGGAGCTTAAGAAATTTCTGGGAGAAATAATCAGTTTTCAGGAAGGAATATCACTTATAGATGGAGACTGGAATGTGGTTTGCAACCGTGAAGATGTGTCTGGGGAGCCTAGAAGGGAAAGTATGACAAAGGAAGGTAGATTTTTCAAGAAATTTATGAAAATATTTGCCATCAAAGATGTGAATTCAGTAATGGGGAGTTCAAGTGAATTTGCCTACTATTCTCCAAGATACAAAAACTGGGCTAGGCTAGACAGAATTCACATTTCACAGGAACATGTGCATTTAATTGAAGGTCTTGATTACACACCCAGTAACTATTTTAGATAATGTGCCAATAATAACTAAAATAAAAACACAGGGTAATGAAATAAAAATGAGACACTTGTGTTTTACCCACATCTGTTGAAAAGATAGGAATTTAAGGAATGGGTAGTGGAAACTGTTCAGGAGTTATTAGAGAAGATATACATTTCTTTTGAAAATATAACTAGGGAGTTGGGTAAAATTAAGGTGGCATTTAAAAGTAGGGTGGAAATAAAAGAAAGGGAGCTATGGTTAAGAAGTAACAAGAATTAATTAGAGGGACTGACAAATGTTAAAAAGTATTGAAGAATAGGGGAATCTTGCAGAACTAGAAGAGGCTCAACTGCAAAATGCTAAGCAGAAAATAAGGGAATACCGTGATAGTATGGACAAGTTTAGAAAGATTACCGTTAAGCAACTGTTTTTGATAACAGTAGAGCACAAAAACGTTTAGCACAACGACTCAGGCAACAAAGAAAGTAGAAAGGGCTGTGTCAGTAAGCTTAGGGAGCCTGTAACAAGGAAGGTAACAAGAGATCCTGTAGAGGTGTTAGAAATATTTCAGAAATTCTATGAAAGTCTGTATAAAGCAGAGAAATATGGAAATCATGAAAAGATGCAAATGGAAATGTTCATGGAAGAATTAAATATGACAAGGTTAGAGGAAGATGAGGCTCAATTACTTACGGTTAGGATAAGAGGAGATGAGATAAAAATTGTGATGTTTAACCAGTCTACAGGAAAGTCCCCAGGAATAGATGGTATTCCTGTAGAAGTTTGGAAGCTAGGAAGAAAAAAATTGAAGATCTGGAAGGTTTTGTTTCAACAGTATTTTAAGAGAAGTACCACCAACATCCTGGAAGAAAGCATTGGTAGCTGTAATACCTAAAGAGGATAAAGATCCATCAGACCCATCTTCATACCGGCCCATTTCAATACTTAACCATGATTATAAAGTGTTCATGTCTATAATGGCTAAAAGAATGACAAAAGCAGTGCCAAAATTGATAGATATGGATAAGTATGGTTTTGTGGAGGGGGAGGCAAACATTTGACAACACTAACAGAACACTGATGATCCAGAGGGAAGCAGATTGTAAGAAGACACCATTGTTGTTGGTGGGTCTTGATGCAGAGAAAGCATTTGATAGAGTAAGCTGGGACTTTATGAGCAGGGCAATGAAACCATTTGCATTTCCTGAAAAAAAATATAAAGTTGATTAGAAGAATATATGATGGATTGGAGGTGAAAATTAAAGTGGGTGGGGTCCTCTCTGATACTTTCTGCTTGAGCAAAGGAACCAGGCAGGGGTGTCCTCTTTCCCCTTTGTTTGCATTATATGAAGAACCACTGGCAGAAAATAAGGGACTCAGAAATGCAAGAATGTAATTGGTATGGTAATCAAGAAAAGCTGTCTCTATTTGCAGATATTAATTTATACCTGACAAGACCAAAAAGAGATATTACAGTGTTGTGAAACATTTTGAGACAGTTTCATATCTTTTCGGGATACAAAATTGATGAAGCTAAAACAAAGGCAGTAGCAGTAAATTATGTACCCACACACAAATTGGTTTAGCAATATCCATATTTATGGGGACATGATAAAATGAAGTATTTAGGAGTATAGATTAAAAATGATTCTGGTGTGGCAGCTAAGGATATGTGGGATTAGACTAAACAAAGGGTAATACGAAAACTGGGAAAATGGAAGCTTTGATCTGATATTGTTAATCCTCGTTTATTCCTTACGTGTGGGTAGTCGGTTCCGACCTCAGAACCGAGCCAGCCATCTTCCAAGCTCGCGCCAGCCACAGCTCTCAAGCTAAATTCTTACCCAGAATTCCCCTCTCCCTGTTACCCCAGATTTCGTTTCCCGCGTCGCCATTCCGTCGTGTCAAGCTACTTCTCTTGAGCTGAGTACAATATTTTTCATCATACCAAAGTTCTAAGACAGCTTTTTTTCCACAAAAAAAGTCATTAGATAGTTATCTCTTACCTTATCGCATTTAGCGACAACCTTTTTCAATCCTTTTCAATTCTTCTTCTCTTCTTACTGCGAGGTAATTCCTTTTTTTACCATCTTTGGTAAACCCCTTTTCTTTTTACCTTCAGGCATTTCTTGTACCATTGCTGGTATCTTTCTGGTTCCTCTTTCTTTCATTCTAACATGGCAGACAAAAAAGGTAGTCCAGGGTTTAAAAGATGTTTGGATTGTGGCCATAAATTACCTACTTCAAATGCACATTCCCTATATGTGTACTGTGTGGGTGTGCCTCAGTTAACAGTTGACCCGCCTTGCAGGATTTGTAAGAACTTCTCTAACAGGACGTTAATTGAAAGGAAAAATAAATTAATATTGAAGGGGCTACTTAAATCTCCCTTTTCAGGGGCTATTTCTGGGTTGGAGGCTTCAACTCATCCAAGATCCCATAAGAAAAAGAGTGATGAACAAAAAAAATGGCCAAGTCTCTTCCTTTGTCCCCAGCTGGGGACTGTCAGGAACCGAGACCTAAGAAAGCTAAGCTTTACAGTTTGGATTTGACTTTTTCGGCTCCAGTGCTTTCGGTGCCTAGACCTTCAGCACCGAGGCCATCGGCACCATCTTCTACTTCGGCACCAACTAGTGTGCCCCATACTGCATTGGTACAGAGGATCGCCTTGGTTCAGACTCCCTTACCAGCACCGACTGTTCAGTCAATGCAGACTGTTATGATGTCGATGGAAGTTTCAACACCCATTCCTTTTTTGGCTCCAACAACTTATCCGGTACCGACCGTTCAGTTTTTGTCACTGATGTTTTCGGCTCAGGCCTTAGTGCTGACAACCACTTCGCTACCAACCTCATCGTCGGTGCAGAACATGCCTTCGGCACCGATGATTTCCTCAGTGCAGACACCTGTAGTTCAGACCATTACAGCTCTGTTGTTTTCAGTACAGACCACCCCCGTGGTGGGCACTAAGCTTGCTCCGTCCTTGGATAGACCTGACTCCCCCTCAGCCATGTCCGTGAAATCCACTAGAAGCGCCTCTGAACACGATGTGTTGCGTCTTGTGGATCAGTTGCTTTTGGACAGAGGTATCCCGCCCCCTAGGACCTGTCCTTCCTTGGGAGGTGATCATCCTTTACCAAAGACCCCTACTTATTCTCCTCCTTCATTGCCTTTGAAGCCCCTTGATATAGCGCAGACCTCACTAAGGAGCCACAGTTGCCTTTGTGGCAGGAGAGTCTTGCCATTGCCCAGGATGTCAGCTGTGGCATACATACTTGGTGTTTCACAGCCATCCAGGGACTCCGGGTCGGCAGGCTGAGCCACTTTGTGTGAGGGGTGACCCCTGCTGTGGGTCCCCACCCCTCTTCAGGTGGACCGGCCTTCCAGCTAATGGAGAAGGCTCTTGCATCAGTTGGCGACCCTGTGCTATCACTCTCCCCACCCTCCTCTGGACCGCAATGCACATAGGCTTCTCCTAGTGGACACCGGGTGCAAGGGCCTCAGGACATACTCCCATAGGAGACCCCTTTTGTGCTGTCTTCCCCAGCTTCTCCCTTTGAGGAAGATCATCAAAAGTGCTCGTGCAAGAGGAAGCCCATGGACGTCACAGAGGAGTTCCATACTGAAGACACGGACTTTGATGATGGGGAAGGGTCCCCTCGATCACCCTCTGAGGTTTCCTTTGGTGATATCCTTGAAATCCTTAAACAGAGAGGTGATTGGCAGCCCTCTAACCCGACCTCTGAAGAGTCTGTGTTCCTGCAGGCCTTTCATGCCCGGCCCCCTACCTCCTGGGTTACTCCACCTGACGAAGAACTTGTCCGACTCATCGTGCAGCGTGCGTGGAAGGCTCCTGACACCGTTGAGGCCATTCACCGGAGGCCAGATAAAATTTTGTCCCCTCCTTCTAGTGATCCCCATTGGTCCAAAGGTCTTCCTGTAGATGCCGTGGTGGTGGCGGCCGCAACTAAAAAGGACCTGGCGGAAGAAGAAAGCCAGACTGTCCATCCACCCAACAAAGAGTCTTGGGCTCTGGACAGAATAGGGAAGCGTACCTTTGCATCAGCGACCTTTGCAGTCAGGTCCCAGAACTATATGGCATATTTTACCAGGCTTCAGAGACTTAATTTCTGAGCTCTCTGAAACTTTGGCTGGAGCTGTGTCTGATGAGGTTCGTGACAAAGTGGCCTCTCATCTAGCCACCATCGAAGCAATATCTAACTCCTCCATGTGCCTGCTATCTCATGCATCAGAAGGCACAGCGGGTTCAGGCATTGTTCTGAGACGCCATGCCTGGATGCGCTTGTGTGATTTTGCGGAACCCTTCAAGGCTTCCTTTCTCAATGCTCCCATTGAAGCCTCTTCGTTGTTTGGACCCAAGGTTAAAAACACACTGGCTAGATGTGAACAGGACGTTAAGACCCTTTCTGCTGTGGGTATTCATTATTCTTCCCCTCAATGGGCTTTCTCCAGAAACCAGAATAATGGGGAGATATGGCACAAAAAGTCTCAAGGTTCTTTCCGTGACACACAGGCTGAGTTCTCCCCTAGAAGCAGAGGGGGAAACTCACAGGGAAGACGTCCCTTTCGGGGCAGAGGGGGTGTGCATAACCAGGGTTCTAGGAATTCTTTCCCTGGCCAATCCTACCAGTGCTTCTGAAGAGCGGCCCAACTACTTTCCTCTGGAAGTAGTTGGGGGTAGTTTCTCTTTGTACCCTTCTGCCTGGCTAACCATTACCACTGATTCCTGGGTACAAAGCATAATAACCAGAGGTTATCCTATCCCCTTCAACCTTTGTCCCACTCCCCTAACAAGCTTATTAGATGTTCCTCCCAGTTAAAGGGAAGAAGCTGCATTAGAGTTTTTAAAGCTGCTAAGAAAGAGTCATCCAGATAGTCCCTCCAGACCAGATAGGATCCGGATTCTACTCAAGACTATTTTTGGTGTAAAAAAAAACGGGGACTGAAGACCAATTTTGGATCTCATTGTATTGAACAAGTTTGTAAAGGTACAGAAATTCCGGATGGTCACAATACAGTCTATCCTTCCGCTTTTGGAAAAAGACGATTGGATGTACTCGATAGATCTTCAAGATGCGTACTACCACATAAAATTGGACAGACCATCAAGAAGATTCCTTTGCTTCTGTGTGGGAGCCAGTCATTACCAGTTCAGAGGACTGTCCTTTGGACTCTCTACAGCCCCCAGGGTGTTCACAAAGTGCATGGCAGTTGTCACAGCTCACTTGTGACTACAAGTAGTCCAGGTGTTTCTATACCTAGACGACTGGCTCATCTACGCTCCCACCAGACAACTATTGAAAGAAGCTCTGGCATACTCTCTTCTCACTACAGAAAGGCTAGGCATAACCATAAACTGGCAAAAATCCAATCTCACCCCATCTCAGTCCACAGAATTCATAGGGGTCATCTTGAACACACAGAACTGCAGAGCATCCATTCCAGAGCACAGAATTGTAAGGATAAAGCAGCAACTGATTCCAGTCTTTTCAAGGGAGAAATCCATAGCTCATTCTGTTCTCCAGCTGTTGGGTTCCATGGCAGCCTCCATTGCTATTGTCCCCCAGCCAGATTTCACATGAAGGTTCTACAATGGCAATGACTCACCCAATGGTATCCCTTTCAGTACCCTCTTTCAGCCAAGATTCGGGTAACTCACAGGTGCAAGCAAGATTTAAATTGGTGGATAGCGCACAGTCCGTCACGGTGGTCTCACCCCTTCTCCCCCCAACAGCCCAAGGTTACAGTGACCACGGATGCCTCCCTGATGGGGTGGGGGGGGCTATTTCAGGGACAGACAGTCCAAGGGACTTGGTCCGAAATGGAGGCCCAGCTGTATATAAATGTTCTAGAGCTGAGGGTGGTGCTTCTGGCGTTGCAAGCATTCCATCCCCTGCTGCCGTCTGGACTATTGTGATACAATCAGACAACATGGCAGTGGTCTGGTAGATCAACAAACAAGGTGGAACCAAATCTTACCCACTTTGTCGGGAGGCCATGAGGATATGGTAATGGGTGATGGCTACCAACCGCTTTCTTCTAGCAACGCACATTCCCAGGAGTTCCAGCGTGATAGCAGACAGACTCAGCAGGTGTATCCTACAACCTCACAAATGGTCCCTGAATCCTTTGATAGCGGCGGAGATTTTCAACCGCTGGGGTCTTCCTTGCTGCGACCTTTTTGCGTCCCTGACCAACTACAAATAATAAGCAAGAGGGGGTTGGAATTTATTGGAGAAAACTGGCAAAGGAACCAAAGTGTTGGGAGCAAATAACTAGAGAGGAAAAGGTAGTAGAACGGGAAGACACCAAAAATTTATTTGGATTATAGATTAGAGATTACCTTCCCTATCAAAGACTGATATCAGAGTATAGGCAAAGAGAAAGAAATAGGGGGATAAACGAAAGACCAGCACTGGTAGAGTTTTTAGTAGAATCTAGAACAGAAGCTGCCATCAAAAAATGAATAATTAGTAGAGCTTATAAAATATTGCATCATAACTCTTACAAATGAATTAGATGAGGTTAGAAAAGATTGGGAAGAGAGATTTGATAAGCAATTCACAAATAAACAATGGGAGGATATATGTATGCCTCCCAAATATGCAACAGAATCTAGAAGATTTAGGATTTTTGCTTGAAGTGATTACATAGATATTTTTATACCCCAAGTAGACTCTAAAGAATTTTTCCTCAGGTTGACAGCAAATGTTGGAGGTGAGATGGGTAAGAAAGAAGAACATATTTTCTAAGAGTGCAATGGGATGTAGGACTTTAAGGATTCCGTGCAGGATGCACTGTCAAAGATGCTGGATGGGCAAATTGGTGTGACGAGGGAGATGATTTTTCTGAGCTGTGATATAAAATCAGAATTGCCTAGATATGGTAAGGCCTTGCTGTGTCTAATTATGGTGGCTGTCAAAAAAGCAATTACTAGAAAATGGAAATCAAAATCTAAACCCACTATATTAGAAGTAGAGAATATCGTAACAGAGATAAAACAACTGGAGTTGTCATATTTAGAAAAGGGTAGGACCAAACTACATAGGAAAAATGGGAATTGTGGGAACAATACAGACAGAGGAGGAATGAGGTTTAAAAGGAGGCAAGACTTAAGTGAGCTGTGTAATGTTTGACTGAAAATGATTGAGTAGATTATAAGTGATTTATAATGTATGCAACTGGGAGTGTGTCAGTATGGTTTGTGATGTAAAGTGCTTCCAACTAGGACTTTGTCAGTGTGATTTGTTTTCATTTATATAAATGCATGATTGCTTATGTCATAAGTGATGGTTTAATAAAGCTGCTTCTTGTTTAAAAAAAGGGGGCAAGAATTGAATAGTTTATGCAGTATTGCTTAGGTTATATGGTATATATAGTAATAATGCTTTTAAATGTTAATTTGTTAATACAGTTTTATTACTTTTGGATAAATATAAATTTGCCTAAGTCACAAGTGATAATTCAGTGAAGGTGTGTTTAAAAAAACTGCACACACAATTGTAGTCAGATTGGGTGGAAAATACATAGCAGCATTTAAGTGTCACATTGTGTACCAAAAGTGGGACTGAACTCTTCAACTCCCACAGTTTAAACTTTGCTGAGTTGTTTAGCCAGCCATGGAATATGATATTTTAACAGTTAAACAAGTGGTTAGGCGTATCTTTTAATTTTAGGCGTATCTTTTAATTTTCCTGATTTGTTCTGTTATTATTTATAGGCACATCTGTTTCTTAAGTTTCATTTATTTTCAGCATTTCTTACAACAGTGGTGTTGATTGCAAGTCTAAAAGGAATTAGAATCAGTCCTGTGCTCTTCTGATATAAACTGATAGCTTGGATGCTGAATCAGTCCTGTGCTGTTGTGATATAAATTGATTGCTTGCATGCTGAAGATTAGTATAGCTAAATTAATTCATATTTACTTTGTATTCAGCATCAAGAGACAATCAATCCAGCTCATCCAAGCAAAAGAAAAAGACAAAGTCTCAGCAGTACAAAGGACCCAAAAAAGGTGAGTTACTTTATCTGCATCCCTCATTGCTTCCATTGATATTCTTGTTTTAATGTGCAGGATCACAGGGGAGTACTTAGAGCAGACTGAAGTTAATAGTAGTTTTGAACATATGATTTCACTAGTCCTCAAGATTTAGGATTTTTCCTTTAGTAGCCATCAACGTGTTTGAAGAAATAGTGTTTTGCTCTTCTGCAAATTACATTTCCTAGTCAATTCCCCATCTGCTTTTAAGTAACTTACTGGGGAAGGCTTGTTCATGGAATGAACAGTAGTGTGCAAAATGTATTAAAATGTCTTGTGCATTTATCAGAGCATTATCATCATGTGCTATTTCATTATACGTGTTATAGAAACTTTGTTCTTTGGAGGAGCAGTTCTTTGTGATTCTAAGATAGTATTCATATTTTATTTATTTATTTGTTTTGGGGGTTCACAGAGTTGTGCAAATATATTCTGTGTTATCCAGAAAGGTAATTTTTGTATTTGGGGGGTGGGGGGTCATGCGTTGTTAGAAGTTTGTATTTATAATGCTCTACAGATTGAGGTTAAGCATACTGAAAAAGTGCAGTGCATATTATTGTACTTATGTGGTGCAGGAGGGTTGGTATAATGGTTAAGGTGTTCACTTTACAGACACAAGGTACAGGGTTTGAGTCTCACATTTGAAAGGAAGGCAGTCTAGACTTAAAAACGGCTGACAACAGCAGCTAACCTGGTATTTATCTATATAATTTAAAAGCATCTCTGAAATCTAGGTATATCATGATTGTGTCAGATTTTTCTCAGCACTCGTGGTTTCACCTAGTGCTGTGAACTCTTGTCTTTTATAATTACATCATATGAGACAGTACTGCAGCATTTTTAATATTAGTTCTAGCCAGACTTCAAAGCAGTGGGGGGTCTGCAGGAAGCAACTAAATGGGTGGTGCTAACCACAAAGGGGTGGGGCTTTGTTACAACAGGTCATTGACCTTTACCTGCAATCAAACAAATGTGGTCATTCACTTTCATCCAAAGACCGTCTTAGTTTGCACCTACTCATTATTAGCCACTTTACAGACTATAGATATATATACCCCCACATGTCTGATTGCAGTCAGCAAGGCCAGTCTTAGGTGAAATGGAGCCCTAGAAAAGGACTCAGAGTGCCCTCTATTGCACACTAGTCTTCCTTCTACTTCCCTAGTGCCCCTTCCCCTGTTTTATTCTCATTCTGACCCTGCATTATCCATATAGATTGCTTCATCCTTACTTTTTCACACTTTGACTTACTTTTAGGTTCCTCTTCATGTTTTAACACACCCTAACTGGCCAGAATTCTACTGTTATAGGTCTGGAGGACATAAGGGAATTAAGCCAAGGGTCTGGGGACCACTGGGCACCTAGAAGTTATAGGATTCTAAATGCTTTGCAGTGCATCTTGAAGCTTTTTTTCCCAACTTTTTGGTTTAATAATAGCATTAATAAAAAATCCTGAGTAGGAAAATAAACTCTTATTTTTTTTCTTTCACTGAAAAATAAAATGTGTCTAAAGTTTAATATTCAAAGCTAACCAAACAGCAGATGTCCTTTCATATCACTGTTGCAGTATTCCTAACGCAAGGGCTCTTCTGCCAGGCATAGCCCAACATCCGACCAGTATACCAAAGCATTTAGTACTCTCAGGAGCCATACGTCACACAAATGCTCACCAAGCATAGTGTAGATCATAAAGGTGATGTATGGACACGCACACTCAGAACTTCTTTGCCATTAGTCCGAACACCTTCATTGAATGTCAGTCTGAACACCTTCCTGCAGTGCTGGTTATCGGGCCATATTTGAGATACGTGCCCTGTTGGGGTTTCTTCTTATCTTTCTTTTTTATTTAGTTTTGGTTTCTTTCATGTCATCCAGAAAGGGAAAATGTCAGTGTGGGAGGCAGATTTCCCATAAAAATCATCTTGACCAGTGTCTCTTCAATTTGGGTGTTTCCCACGACCACATGCAGTGTTCTGTCTGCAAAGCTTTTGTCCCCATGACTCCCCCAGATGTTGCTCTCAAAGCTAGTGAAAGGCCAGAGGATCATACGGTAGTTGCTTCGGATCACTCTGCTGTGACCCTCATCAGACTCTGGCATTGATCTGACTTCTTGCATGTCCTCGGAGGCTTTACAGATGTCCGATCAAGATGTTGAGGTGGAATCCCTGCTGACCGAGGGGGATTCTGCAGACCTTCGTGAGGAAGGAGATCCTCAATACACTTATTGAGTGTCGCCAAGGTTCTGACTGTCCCAGGATGCTTCTTGAAGATGTCCCACAGAAAAAGAAATAGATAACCAAGCTTATTTCACCTGCAGATAAGGATCCCCATCAAGAATGACAGGATTTTACTCAAGGGTTGTTTAATGTTGTAATGGCTTTAAGCCTCCTCAAGGGGTGTCTCTGCCTGCCCTTCCCTGGTCTTCTATTCCTTTTAAAAGAACTAGGGAAAATGGATTCCTCTGATGAGGAACAGGACTCTGGGGAAGAGTCCTTGGCCTACTCTTCTCATATCCCTTCCCCCTTGGACTGTGGTCCAGAGGAAGAGTATTCTGTTAGTCCAGATTCCCCTTTAGTGGAACTCTCCTTTGGGGACACTGTTACCAGTATGATGGAATTCTTTAAGTGGGATTGCTCTCAAGTCTCTGATATCCAGAAATGGTATTATGAGCTTCTTCTTATGGAGTCTCCCAAGCCTTCTGCTGTTCCCCTAGTTCTGGCTGCCCTCCTGGATACATTTTCAGCAGCTTGTGTGGCCCGCGAGTCTCAGCTCCCAGTTCCTAAGCAACCTGACAGATTTTACAAGGTGCCTGATGAATGTAAATTTTTGTATAAATGCCTTTCTGCTGATCCTTCTGGTGTCTCTCTTTTGACAAGCCCTCCAAGTTGTTGCCATCTACCAAGCTGCTTCCTTTAGACGAAGATAATAGGGTTATGGATATGCTGGGTAAAAAGGTTTATACTGCTGCCACTTTATCTTTTAGTGCCATCAACTACCAGACTAATGCAACCAAGTTTGTTTTGGCCCTCTTTTCTTATGTCTGTCCAGTGATTTCCAATCTGCTGACTCAGAGGACAACACATCTGCCCTTTCCCTGTTGAGTTCCACCTCTCAGGTTGCTCACCACTCTTTTAAATCCAGCTGATGCCTCCTGCATAGATACTGCATTTGATTTTGTTATGAGATGTTATTCCAGACTTTATCTTCAGGCTTTGCCTTATGACATTAAGGCCAAACTATTGGATGCCCCTTTTGGAAAGTAAATATCTTTTTGGTGCTGCCACTGCTGCTGAACTTAAGTCTCTTCAGGATAAGGGCAAAGCCTTGCAGGAGCTGAAACATATTTTTATTTCTCCTATTCCAAAGTTTCAGAGGAGTTACCTCCTCCAAATCTGCCGCTGTTCGCAGGCAGTCACACTCTCCACCCAAAGGTAAAAAGGGTTCTGTGGCTGCTGCTCAAGTCCACTCAAGCACCTACTTTTCAGGGTAAGCCAGGTTCCATTTGACAATTTGCTTCCCCTTTCCCTCTGCCAGGTTCAAGCCCTTATGGCTTGTCCTCCTTTTTTGGTGTTTCATAAAGACAGGGTATCTTTGCGTACTAATCCTTCTTTTATGCCCAAGATGGCGATGAGTTGTCCCTTAATCAGTCTGTGCATTTGCCTACTTTTTTCCTTTCTCCGCAGTGTACCATTGAGAAGGTGCTGCACACGTTGGATGTTTATGAACAATTCAAATTTTATTTTAATAAGACTAAGACTTTTTGTAAATCTTATCAGCTTTGTTCCCTTTCATCCTAGAGACTTAGGAATGGCTGTGTCCAAGCAAACTATTTCTTCTTGCATTTCTAAAGCCATTTCTTGAATGGGATTTCCAGAGTTAGAGCTTGTTTTGCTAGGGCCATCCTTCATGGCTTCCTAGACAGCTCTGCTGGTCCTTCCTCCTCTCTCTCTTCTTCCTGAGGTTTGGCACTCTCCCTATTGTAATGAATACTGCAACAATAAAATGAAAGGACACAGTACATTTGTGTAAAATTTTAACATAACAGTAGATGCCCTTCTCTTCACTGTTGCAATATTCACTCCCTACCTCTGCCCCCAGTCAGTTTCTCTTCTGGGATGTACTGATTACTTCTCTTGTCCTTGGCCTGGCCTTCCTACTGGGGCTGTCAGTTCTAGGGATGGTACATCCGGACGTCACCTCTATGCCTTATGCTATGTGAGGAGCATACGTGTGATATACGGCATACCTTAAAGCAATCTAAAGGCTTTGGTTTACTGGACAGATGTCAGGCTTTCCTAGGCAGGGGAAGAGGAAGAGAAGGACATCTACTGTTATGGTAAGATTTTACATAACTGTACTTAAACAAGACAAAGGGTCTCTTATCCATACTCACTTGTCCACTCTTCAGCTGATGCTGTGGGAGATGAGGTGTTGATCCCTTTTAGGCACCTCTTTTCTGAAGATGTGCTTTGGATACTGCAAGAGACCAGGAAGCCCACTACCAGGAAATCATATTTGTCAAAATGAAAGAGATTTTCTGTCTGGTGCCTCTCTCTCTTTCTTTCACCATCAGGATTCCCTATCTGAGCAGTTTCCTCTGGTTCTCTCTTATTTGTGTGATCTGCTTCTTGCTGGGGTGGCATATTCTTTAGTGAAAGCTCACCTGTCAGCAGTTTCTGCTAGTCTGTACTTGACTCCTGCCATAACAGTAGATGTTCTTTTTTTCACTGTTGCAGTATTTGCTGCCTCCCTCCTGCCCCTCTGCTCCTCTGCTCCTCTAGGCTGTTCTTCTTACCCTCCTGGCTGAGGGGCTTTTATGTCTTTTCCCCTTCTAGGGAAATTGTGCTCCTCCTAGGGCTTTTTCAGTTGTGAGTATGTATATCCATATGTCACCTTTATGTCCTACGCCATATGCAGGGAGAGTATGTGTGAAATATGGTGCATGCAAGTACTAAAGACTTTGGTATATTGGCTGAAACATTGGGCTATTCATGGCAGGAGATCACTCACATTAGGAATATTGCAACAGTGAAAAGAGGGATAGTCTAGTGTTGTGGTAAGGTTTTACACAACTGCACTTTCTTCCCAAAACTGTGAAGACATATGCAAGGATATACAAATGCTGTCTGGGAATAGTGCATGCCTTCCTGGCCCTCCAAAGACAATAATCCCCTCTGTACCCCATCAGGTGTTAGAATGGGGTAAAAGTACAAATTCCTCATTACCTAGAGGAAAACAGTTTTGGTACTTACTTTCCTCACTTGCTTAGAGAAAAACAGCTCTTGTACTCACTTTCCTCACTTATCTAGAGGAAAATAGTTTTTTATTCAGGCATGTCCAAGGGTCAGCACCCAGTGATGTCCTTCAAGGATGCATCTGCAGTCCTTACAAATGGGTTGTCCTGTCGTCAGGCAGCCCTTCGGTCGGCCGGATTCCAAAGTCTGGGTCTGGCCTCGGCTGATGTCGCACTTCACACGACGTCATAGCTGCAGTTATTCGGGTATAAAGGTATCAGCCGACGCCATCTTCCTCAGTCTTTCTTGCCGCGTGGCGCCCGAAGCAGAAGCTGTTCGCAAGTGCCGGTCGGTCAGAACCAGAGATTACTACTACCGAAGACCTCTAAAAAGCTAAGTACCCCGTTGGGGACTCTTTGTTGCCTCAGCCGATGTCAGAAAAAGTGAATAACTGTTTAACTTGTGGGAAACAAATACCTCATAAAGATTTCCACTCTTACTGCTTACCTTGTTTAGGCCCAGACCACGACGTAGCAGCTTGTCTAGCCTGTGCTTCTTTCAACCGACGGACGCTTAGACGTCGGTCGGAATTTGCTGAGGAGTTTTTCGGCTCCGCTTTTGCTTACATTATGCCGTCGGATACTCCGACTACGCAAATATCTAAAAAGCGCAAGGAAAAGGACCGACACTTTCATGGTCCGCGGTTTTGGCCGAAACCGCGGTTAAGCCAACCGCGAGTGTCTCGGTTTCGGCTGAAACCGAGTCCACGGTTCTTCCTTCGGCCGAAAGCTTACCTCCTACCGAGGCCTCTTCCAGCATGGTTGAATCTGCTACTGAAATCCCACCCGCTCTTGCAGGTTCTCAGGATTCATCTAATACTATCCCTTTGGATATTTCTACCCCTGCACGTGGAGCTGCTAGGCCACCTGCATCCATGTCGATTAAGGCCTTTGCCAGGGCTAAAGCAGCAACATCTACCAAAACTGTGCCTGCTAAGACCCCCTCTCACAGGCCTAGCTCTAGTTCACAAATGCTTAGTCTAGCAGAGGATCTAATTTCTTTGATCCGGGGATCCCAACCACACCCAGACAGGGCCTCTCACCCACCTCCAGAGAAGAGGCCTAGAGTAGAGCCCCCTGAGCCAGTTTCTTCAGATGACTCCTCTGATGAATCAGATAATTCTAACCCTCCAGAGGGCCCTTTTTCTCCTTATGAAGACTCTGATGCTGAAGAGTCCATTCCTTCTGCCTCTCCGCCTGAGGAATTTTCTTTTGGGGAAAACTTGCATGCTATGAGGGAACAATTTCAATGGCAGGGCCAGGATTTTTCAGACTCTAGGAAAAGGCTTAGAACCTTTTTGCATTTGCCACAGCATAGGCCTTTAGCCATTCCTCCAGTACTTACTGTTGTGGATGATGCATTTAATGATGCTTGTACTGCTCCTGATTCTCTTCCTCCGGCCCCTGCTAAGCCCGATAGGTACTACAGGGTTCCGGACACACATTATCATTTGTATAAGGCTCCTTTTGCAGATCCCGAAACTGTCTCCCAGGGACCTAAGGCTGTAGCAGCTACCTCTGCCAAAAAACCCCTCCCCTCTGAAAGGGAATCTAGGGCCTTAGAGAGATGGGGTAAAAAAGTTTACACTTCTGCTACTCTTTCAGCTAGGGCCTTGAACTGTCAATTCCACATGATTCAGTATCAAGAATTTATGTTAGACCAGTTAACTAAAAAACTGTCCTCGGATGAGCCATTAGACAAAAAATCTGTTTAGGAAATGATACATAACATTCAGCAGGTCAGTAATCATTCCTTAAAATGCGGCTATGATGCACTGGAGGCTTCCTTTAGATCAGCCATGACTGGTACAGTGATCGGAAGACATGCATGGTTAAAAGAGCAGTCCTTACCAGACCATGTTAAATCAAAGCTCCTAGATGCTCCCATGGATAAGCTCAGTTTGTTTGGCTCCCCTGCACAGCAGGTGCTGAAGAAGGTGGAAGAGAAAGCAAAATCTGTCCAGACAGTCAAGGATTTCTTGCAGGTCCAACCTCCAAGGTTTAGCAGGAACTGGCCTTCCAAGAATTGGTCCTTTCCAGAAACCTCCAGAGCTCAGAGAGGCAGGAATAGGCGCTCAAGAGGCAGGGGTCAATCCAGAGGTGCCTACAGGGGACGTCAGTGGCAGGCTAACAACCAGCGAGGTACAGCCACCGATCCAGCCACCACCACCTCCACAGGACAATCACAGTGACTTGGCTCTGGCACCGCCTACCAGGGAACAACTAGAAGCACCCTTAGGCGGAAAGCTAGCCTTATTTTCAGTAAACTGGCATTACATCACAGGAGACAAATGGATTTTACAGACAATAGACCAAGGTTACAGGTTTCACTTCCATACTCTACCAAGGAAGAGAGGAATGCCAAACCTACCTCCAAATCAGAAGACAGAAGCTCTAAAACAAATAACTCACTTACTAAGGATGAGAGCTGTAGAAAAGGTTCCATCTATGGAACAAGGGCAAGGATTTTACTCCAGACTCTTCCTGGTACCAAGAAAAGAAAACCAATGGAGACCTATTCTCGACCTGTCCGCTTTAAACACATATCTCATTGTTCCAAAATTCAAAATGCTGACCCTACAGCAACTTCTTCCCATGCTGGGCAAGGAGTCTTGGCTGGTAACTCTAGATCTCAAGGAGGCATACCTGCACGTCCCCATACGACCAGATTGCAGAAGATACCTCAGATTTCTTGCAGGATCAGAGCATTATCAATTCTCAGCATTGCCCTTTGGCTTATCTACTGCGCCCAGAGTATTCACGAAATGCCTGGCATCAGTAATTGCTCATTGCAGGCTTCAGGGAATTCAAATCTACCCTTACCTGGACGACTGCCTGTTACAAGCGGACAACAAAAACAAGTTAACAAAAGACTTGAAAACGGTCATTCATCTACTGCAAGCCCTGGGATACACAGTCAATATAAAAAAGTCAAGGCTGACACCATCCCAAAGGATAACCTTCTTGGGTGCAGAGCTGGACACATCAAAACAAATGGCATTCCTAACAGTAGAAAAACAGGAACAACTCCCTCTCTACTTCATGGCATTAACAAAGCAGAACCAGCTAACAGCAAGAAAAGTCCTGCAAGCCCTGGGTTACATGGCATCCTGCATAATATTGATTCCACATGCCAGACTACATATGAGAAAGTTACAGTGGTACCTAAGGAATTTATGGTCTCAGCACAAGCACAGCCTAGAAACCCAAATTCCAATAATTCCATGCCTGAAGCAAGAATTCCAATGGTGGGCTCAGGCCTGTCAATCAAACAAAGGACTGCCCTTCCACAGCACTCAACCAAGCCAGACCATCACAACAGACGCCTCAGACCTCGGTTGGGGGGCACACATGCTGGACAAGTGCATACAAGGCTTATGGACTCAAGATCAGCTGCACCTACACATAAATCAAAAGGAAATGCTGGCAGTAAAACTGGCAATTCAGACATTCAGACCATTTCTTCAACAGGGTCAACTGTTGATAAGGACGGACAACACCACAGTTATGTGGTACATCAACAAACAGGGAGGCACACATTCATACCCTCTATGCCGGATGGCAATGGACCTCTGGAATGTGGCCCTGAGCTTCAACATTCAGTTGCAAGCAATTTTTGTGCCAGGAAAAGAAAATATTCTAGCAGACATCCTAAGCAGAACTACCACAGATGCCCACGAATGGATGCTGCATCCGGACATCTTCAAAACTATTACAGGGAAATGGGGACTACCAGAAATAGACTTATTTGCATCCCCACACAATCACCAACTGAAAAAATTCTGCTCGAGGACGTACCACCCACTTGCTTGGAAAGTGGACTCCCTATCATTCAGTTGGAAAAACCTGACAGCATATGCATTTCCACCTCTTCCTTTGATGCACAAGGTGCTATTGAAGATCAAAAAAGACCGTCCAAGGATCATCCTGATAGCTCCAGACTGGCCAAGGCAACATTGGTACCCATTACTGAGGAGTATGTCTCGGGAACAAATATGGCCTCTGCCCCTAGTTCCCTTACTGTTAACACAGAACAACTTCAAAACCCTGCATCCAAACCTGAAAACTCTGCAGCTGACTGCCTGGAACATTGCATAAGACAAAATAACCCAGATTTATCTCAAAGGGTTAAAGACATTATCTTGGAGGCTCGCAGACCCTCAACAAGAAAAAATTATTCAGCAAAATGGAAAAGGTATCTCATTTGGAGTACTGCAAAAGGAGAAAATGTGTCACTGGTAAACATAGCTAACATCCTGGAATACTTGGCAGAGCTCTTCCACAATGGCCTGTCCTATTCTTCCATTAAGATTCATGCATCAGCTATTTCAGGAGAATACAACTCGGATCCTCCAGTATTCTCACATCCTCTGCTCAGGTAGTTTCTGAGAGGAATTAAAAATGTAAAACCACCTAGGAAGCCACCATTGCCAGCATGGGACTTGAACTTTGTGCTAGAAAAGTTGACACTCCCTCCTTTCGAGCCAGCAGCAACAGCAGAATTACAGTACTTATCATGGAAAACTGCTTTCCTGCTTGCAATCACTTCAGCAAGAAGGGTTTCTGAACTACAGGCATTAATGGCAGTACAGCCCTTCCTGATCTTCCATCAAGATAGAGTGTCCATGAGAACTAATCCTACTTTTATGCCAAAGGTGGTCTCCAGGGTATCTTTAAACCAGGCTATCCACCTGCCTACATTCTTCCCCAACCCACAGAACAGGGGAGAAAGACTGTTGCATACCTTGGATGTACATAGACAATTACGTTACTACCTGGACAGGACCAAGAGCAGTAGAAAAACTGACCAGCTACTGGTAGCATATGCAACAGGAATGGAAGGAAAAGCAATTTCAAAACAGACAATCTCTAAGTGGATAGGAAATTGCATTAGATTTTGTTACTCTTACCATGGGAAGAAAACTCCAGAAAACATCAGACCTCACTCTACAAGGACTACAGCCACTACCACAGCTTTTTTACGAGGAGTGGCTACCAAAGACATTTTAGAGGCTGCTACTTGGAGCTCCGTGCATACATTTGCCAAGCATTATAATTTAACCTTATACTCCAGATCCCGAGCAGGTTTTGCCACTGCTGTTTTGCAAGGGATCTTAACTACACCATAATCTTATTACTCCTCCTCCCCCCAGTTTGGCTATGGTATTCTACCCATTTGTAAGGACTGCAGATGCATCCTTGAAGGACATAGTACAGTTTTGTACCTACCATAAATGTAGATGTCCGATAGGCATGCATCTGCAGTCAGGATTACCCTCCCTCCTTCCCCTCCCCCTCTGAGGTACTCCTAGGGTATTTACCCATCTTCTAGCTAGCTGGGGGAATCTATTATGGTGTATTTGTTTGTATATATGTATATACATGTTTATTTTTATTTGCTCTCTCTTATTTGGAAACTTTTGCAATTATCCAAATTTAGCCTTCCTAGAGGGCACCTGGGGCAAGAAACACTGAGGAAGATGGCGTCGGCTGATACCTTTATACCCGAATAACTGCAGCTATGACGTCGGGTGAAGTGCGACATCAGCCGAGGCCAGACCCAGACTTTGGAATCCGGCCGACCGAAGGGCTGCCTGACGACAGGACAACCCATTTGTAAGGACTGCAGATGCATGCCTATCAGACATCTACATTTATGGTAGGTACAAAACTGTACTTTCTCTCCTGTCTATCTGATGAATCTGGGCATCTTGGGGCAAAGTAGAAATTGCCTCATGTACACAGACAACCCTCTCCTCCTACCACCCAACACTACAACCTGTGAGAAATGCACTTATCTAGCAAAACTGGAGGTAAAGTTCTCTCCAATCAAGACTGAATTTGACAGTCAAAAGGAGAAGGTAAACACTTGCACCAAACCACACTCATCACATAGTTTCACTAAATCTACACCACCAAAATCCACACATAGAAACACAAAAACATTCGCGGAAGCTCTCAATAATATCTGCTCAAGCAACAGAGACCTTCAAAGCAGAAATGCAAGCAACCTCCACCCCCCAACACAACCCAAATAGCCCGCAGACTCAGTGTGCCACTCAACCACAGCCAATAAGCCAAAACAACGTACCCAACACACTAGTCATAAGTGACTCTATAGTCAGCCACACTGATGTCCGACTCACCAGGCTAAACAAGGAGGTTACTGTCAGCTGCCTGTCGGGTGCCAGGATCCACCACATAACCCATGCACTCAGGTCACTCCACAACAAGTACAAATATGACTCTGTCATTGTCCATGTTGGTGTGAACGACCTGAGACGTACCTCCCTGGACTACATGAAAAGAGACATGGAAGAGCTCTCCGATCTTGTAGCCCAGGCAGGCATGACCCTAGCCCTGAGTAGCATTCTGCTATCACCCAGAATGATACCGCAGTACAAGGACAAAATGATTGACTTCAACAATTGGCTAAGCTTCTGGTGTCATTCTAAAGGGATCCAGTGTCTATCTGCCTGGGATGACATGGTCGACAGACCACGATGCTTTGCCAGAGATGGCCTGCACCTGTCACCCCTGGGATTCCGGATACTGGCTAAGGTTCTTGCCACCCCCATAGTGCCTTTTTTAGGCAAGGTTCAAATGACAAATTCATCACCGTAACAGGGACAGGCAAGCAAAAACTGAGGATGATGCTACTCAATGCTAGAAGTCTAAATCTCAAAATGCACTCACTCTCGAGGCACTCCTTAAAATGGAGAACATCGATATCTGTGCAGTGACTGAGACCTGGTTCAAGGCTCCAGAGAGCACCCCTGCACTACCAGGCTGTAATTCATACCACACTTTTCGGCCATGTAACCTGGACCGGAACACCAAAGGCCGTAGGTGTGTCCATATTCATTAAGGATATCCACACCTCCAGGCTAGTTGCTCAGCATAGTGCAGCCTATGGTTATCCAAGTGCAACTAACTCTGGGCAAAACTGCAGTCCAAATTGTAGCTTGCTACAGATCACCCACCATGCCCCAAGATTCCCACTCCTCTTTTCTTGATGTACTGGAAAATATTAGGGTTCAACCAAACACCCTAATAATGGGTGATTTCAACTACCTCAACATTAACTGGGAAAATTACTCATGTACCAACTCCTTCGCTCAACGCTTTCTGGAATTCATAAATTCCAATGCCGTGGATCAACTTATCTACACCCCCACCAGGGGCAACAATATCCTAGATATAGTCATTACCAACATGAGTGACCGGTGTTCCACACCTGAAGTCAACGCCTCATTGGTCCGATCTGACCATAAGCTAATTACTGTAGATATCCACATCCTGCCCCCCCCCCCCCCATTAAGGAAACCATGGTAAAAAATTTCACCAAAGCCAACTTCATGCTTCTTAAGACAGAGGTGGTGAACTTCATGACACCCATGCAGATGGACAATACAGTTACAATTACTGAATCCTACACAGTTGCACTTTATAAGCACTTACATGAGTGCATGGATTGTGCTTTCCCAAACAGAACCAAGACGCTATCCTCCAAAAAAAAGGAAGCCAATCTGGTGGTCCTCTGCCATAAACAAACTGTACAACAGAAGGAAATAACTGTTGCAAAAGAGAGTAAAGTCCCATGAGTGGAGGAGCTCAGTAAGAAGCTGTGATCTCTGATAAAATCCTCCAAAGCTAGTTACGAAAACAAAATCACCACTGATTCTAAAGACAACCACAAAGCATTCTATAGCTATGTCAAGAATCTCAATGGCAATACTCAGATCACCTCTGAGTTACAGCACAATGGCACTAAATATACAGACCCAGCTGATATTGCCAACATCCTGGCAGATAGGTTCAGTGCTAACTTTATCCCCCTTTCACCCCCTAAAGAGCCCATCTCTATCCCGGAAGAATGCAAAGTTCCTGTAATCACGGCTGCACAGGTAAAAACCACACTCTCCACAGCCAAGAACACAGCATCCATGGGACCAGACAACATCCCGGGCTGCGTTCTACACGAACTACAGAATGAACTGGCACCCCACCTAAGTACCATGTTCAGTCATAGCCTCACCTCAGGCTTTGTGCCTGCTGAATGGCGCACAGTGACTGTTATCCCACTCCACAAGGGGGGAGCCACCATGGACCCCAGGAACTACCACCCCATTAGCCTGAAGAGCCTGGTCTGCAAGGCCATGGAACGTATCATCATGGAACTTATAAACAAAGACATTGGTAATCTCCAAACTCTGGACCCCCACCAGTTCGGGTTTGTAAAAGGCAGATCATGTCTCCTAAACCTGATAGACTTATTTGAAGCAGTCACCAAAGACGTAGACAAGGGTAAGGTGGTTCACATAGCCTATCTAGATATTGCCAAGGCTTTCAACACCATCCCCCACTCTGGAATTATAGATAAATCACTAAACTAGGTATAAATCCCTATGTCACAAGATGGGTTGTCAACTGGCTGACTGACTGAACCCACACTGTGAAAGTGGCAGACTCCAAATCCAACTTCAGACCAGTGACAAGTGGAGTACCACAGGGTTCAGTCCTGGGTCCTCTCCTGTTTGGTATCTACTTCTCTGAAAGTACAGGCTAACACAGAAGGTCTTTGGCTAACGAAGTTCGCAGATGACTGCAAACTAGGATTCATAATCGAAACTTCTAACAATGTGGACATCCTACAAAAGGGTCTCACTGAGACAGATGCCTGGTGTCAAAGCCATGGCCTCAAGCTCAATGCCAAAAAATGCATTGTCATCCCCTTTGGTAAAAACTCTGTACTCATGAACTACAACATAGGCGGTAGTATAATTAACACCAATAGTGTGATAAGAGACCTTGGGACACAGGTGGACAGTAGTCTGTCCTTTGATAATCACATCGCCACAGTAGTCAGGAAATCCTTGTACATGGCACACCTCATCACAAAAGGTTTCTCATCCAGAGAAAAAGAGGTCATTCTTCCCCTCTATTCATCACTTATTAGACCCATTATGGAGTACAATGCCCCTTTTGGTATGTACCTCACAAGACATCTACAACAACTGGAAAGGCCGCAGAAATACCTCACAAAGAGGGTTACCAGCCTCAAACAGATGCCCTACGTAGACTGTCTCAAAAAACTCCAGCTTTACTCCGTCGCATATCGCCTACTCAGAGGTGATCTCTGCCTAACATACAAAGCTATGTCAAACCCAGAGCTGTTGGACATGCTCCACCTAAAAAAATCCCAATCCCTCTGAGCTACACGCTCTAGGGACCTAAACCTTGTCACCACAATAAACAGAACATGCCGGAAGGATAGATTCCTGTCCCAGAGACTTTCCATACTCTGGAATAAACTACCTATCTATATCAAACAAAGCTCCTCATTAGCACTCTTCAAGAAAAATCTTGATGATTGGATGGGAAATAGGAAATTCTCCCCAGGGATCACCTCTGTGGCTCTGCTTGTCAGTGGCACAGGAAAATAATTTTCTTGTGTGGCAAAAGCCAGGGTACCTTTTTGGCTGGGCTTGTATAGGCCCCAGGGCCGATAGCCTAGTACCTAGCTATGAACCTATTACCAAAGACATGTATTATACAGCTGAAGGTCTGGTAGAAAAAACAAAGTATATGAGTAAAACCTAAACAGAGACAGGAGGGAACATGCAGATTCTGCAAACAATGAGTCACAGCAAAAAACTCAACCAGAGATCCAAGTGCTGTTAGATGGCAATAGTGTTCTGTATGACACTCTACCAACGATCTCCTGCTACCATAGACAAACATTTATTGAGTACAGTGCTGATGTCTGACTGTGATCAAGAGTGAGAATACTTATGGCCAACTTGCTACTTTTAGATGCACAGGAATTTTCTTCTCTGCAAACTGTCAGAACACAGTGTGCAAACCCCACTCCCCATATATGTCTGAACTTCTTATCTCAAGAATCAAGGAAGAAACCAAAAATAATGGTGAACAAACTACCAAAATTAGGTAAAACCGTTGCCTTTATTTGCCTACAAACTTAGCTTGCTTTAGTGTACATTTTTGAAAGCTATTGACTCTTAAACTCAAATGTCTGTCATCATCAATTATTGACTGCAGTCCTTATTGATCTGCCAAGTAAAGCACAAGCTTTATGGACGGTGCAGCGGTTTGCGTTGTCGCCTGATAGCAAGAGGTTCTCTTGTTCGATTCTTGACTGGGGTACCTTCTGTGTGGAGTCTGTATGCCCTCTCTGCTTTCGTGTGGGTTTCTTCCAGGTGCTCCGGTTTCCTCCCATGTTACAAAGACCTGCATCAGGAGCATTTCTACCCAGGCCTCTGCTGAAAATTGGCTCATTCCAAGTCGGACTTTGCCTGTTAACAAATGTTAAATAAATACATAAATAACTTTACAAGTAACGGATCAAGGTATGACGCAAAGAATAAGGGACATTCTGCAAAAATCAGGGACAGTTCAGAGCATCTATGCCCCCCCACCAACCACACAGTGACCGTCGATCACAGCCACTTGTATGACGGTGACTGTATAAATCAGGTGTTTGCATCAAATAAGTGATTAAATAAATTCCTGTGCAGCAGATTTATGTATCTTTTCAGCTCACTGTTGTCAAAATGTCGTGTGCAACAAGCCCCCGCACGCGCGCGCACACACACACACACACACACACACACGCGCGCGCACACAGGCGCACGCACACACTTAAATGAAGTACTTGCTTTCTTCCCCTGTTCAAAGGTAGGTACTAGACTAACTGGCCTTGTGGGCTGTTTTGAGCCTAGCCAATTTTCTGTGGTCAGAATCAAACAAAAACCCTGTACTTGCCTGTGAGATAAACATCTTAACCATTATGCCAGTAGTAGCAAGCAGAGTGCCAGTACACACAAAAAAATGTATATGGAGTGAAGTATGCATTTTTTAAAAAAAACTTTCTCCCACTTTTGTACCTCTGCACTTTACTCAGCTCCTTTTAATTTCAGTCAGGCTGTTTCAGTCAACTGAGGTAGACTGAGCCAATCCCTCTCTTCGTTGCTTCTTCCCGCAGCCTGGAGAGACTAATCTTGTGACATTTTGGACATCCTTGAGGGCTCTGCTGATTTGCAAAGTAAAGATTATATACAGTTCGTGTGTAAGACTCTGTTGATACTTCTTCCAGGGCTATCGCCACTGGTATTGTTTTGAAGAGGGTTACAAGGCTGCATTCTCAGAACTTTTCAGATGATGATAAAAGTGAGACTTTAGTTTCTGTTTTCAATAGAGATTTAGTTTGTGGTCCCTCTGCTGCAGAAATGATCAAAAAGTGTGATGAAAAGGGGTAAGCTTGATGCAGGGAATCTTAAAATTTCTCAGACTTACTTTTCCAAGTTTTCCAAGGTGTTCTCATCCAATTTTGGTAAGAAACAAAGTAAATAATCTCAACAAAGTTCAGATAAACATCAAATGTTTAAGAAGAAATTGTAAGCGGGTTCTAAGAAGAATTCTGTAAACTCCCAAAATCAAGGGCAGTCCAGTAAGTCAGGATGACTATTTAAAAGACTGTCCACACCCCCGACAGCCACATTTTTTCTTCCAAAAATTTGAGTCTCCACCTTTATCTTTGTCAACAGATAGTTTTGGACAAATAGGTTCTGAAGGTCATTCATTAGGGTTAGAGATGGTGGAGGAAATTCTTCTTTCCAGGGGGTAATTCCGTAGCCTTCAGACCAGACTGTTTTGTTTCTACCTGTTGTTCATATGTTGCCCCAGGTGGGGAAAGGGTTGTTATTCAAGGATGTTTTTAGCGCCAAAAAAAGAAAATGCTTGGAGACAAGTTCTGGATATTTCTTTCCTGCACCTGTTTTTGGTAGTGCCCAAATTCAAAATTATCTCAATTCCCAATGTGTTACCTTTTCTTCCTTATTCAAGTTTCATTGTAGTATTGGATTAAAAAGAGGCTTATCACATTCTTATTCATCCAGACTTCAAGCATTTTTTAAGGTTCTGTTTGTCTAGATACATTATCAGTTCTCTGCCTTACCATTTGGACTCTCCACTGCACCAAGAGTGTTCAAAGTGTCTAGCTCCAGATGTCCTTCAAGGATGCATCTGCAGTCCTAACAAATGGGTTGTCCTGTCGTCAGGCAGCCCTTCGGTCGGCCGGATTCCAAAGTCTGGGTCTGGCCTCGGCTGGTGTCGCACTTCACCGACGTCACAGCTGCAGTTCTTCGGGTATAAAGGCATCAGCCGACGCCATTTTCCCCAGTCTTTCTTGCTGCGTGGCGCCCGAAGCAGAAGCTGTTCGCAAGTGCCGGTCGGTCAGATCCAGAGATTACTACTACCGAATACTACTTCGAAGACTTCTAAAAGCTAAGTACCCCGTTGGGGACTCTTTCTTGCCTCAGCCGATGTCAGAAAAAGTGAATAACTGTTTAACTTGTGGGAAACAAATACCTCATAAAGATTTCCACTCTTACTGTTTACCTTGTTTAGGCCCAGACCACGATGTAGCAGCTTGTCTAGCCTGTGCTTCTTTTAACCGACGGACGCTTAGACGTCGGTCGGAGTTTGCTGAACAGTTTTTCGGCTCTGATTTCGCGTATATTATGCCGTCGGATCCTCCGACTATACAAATTGCTAAAAAACGCAAAGAAAAGGACCGACACTCGCGGTCCGCGGTTTCGGCCGAAACCGCGGTTAAGCAAACCGCGAGTGTCTCGGTTTTGGCCGAAACCGAGCAAGCGGTTCTAACTTCAGCCGAATCCATGCCTTCTACCGAGGCCTCTTCTCACCTGGTAGAATCGCCCTCTGAAATCCAACCTGCTGCTGTGGTTTCACAGGAATTATCGGACACTATCCCCTTGGATGTTTCAACCCCTGCACCGTGGTGCCGCTAGGCCTCCTGCAGCCATGTCCATAAAGGCCTTTGCCAGGGCTAAAGCAGCCAAAATTTCTAAGTCTGTGCCTGTT
The DNA here is from genome assembly GCF_019279795.1 of Protopterus annectens. Taxonomy (NCBI): domain Eukaryota; kingdom Metazoa; phylum Chordata; order Ceratodontiformes; family Protopteridae; genus Protopterus; species Protopterus annectens. Next base: position 6,234,933 of record NC_056744.1, read on the forward strand.
AAGCCCCCCCTCTCACAGGCCCAGCTCCAGTTCCCAAATGCTTTCTCTGGCAGAGGATCTCATCTCTTTAATAAGGGGATCCCAACCTCATCCAGACAGGGCCTCTCAACCTCCTCCAGAAAAGAGACCTAGAGCAGAGCCCCCTGAGTCAGTGTCCACGGATGATTCCTCTGATGATTCAGACAATACAGACCATCCAGAGGCTCCATTTTCAGCTTATGAAGACTCTGATGCTGAAGAGTCGATTCCTTCTGCCTCTCCACCTGAGGAATTTTCCTTTGGGGAAACCTTACATGCCATGAGGGAGCAATTTCAGTGGCAGGGACAAGATTTCTCAGACTCCAGGAAAAGGCTTAGGACTTTTTTGCATTTACCACAACATAGGCCTTTAGCCATACCCCCAGTTCTTTCTGTTGTAGATGATGCATTTAATGATGCTTGTACTGCTCCTGATACTTTACCTCCAGCCCCTGCTAAGCCCGATAGGTTCTACAGGGTCCCGGACACACATCACCATTTATACAAGGCTCCTTTTGCAGATCCAGAGACTATCTCCCAGGGGCCTAAAGCAGTAGCATCTACCTCTGTTAAAAATCCCCTCCCCTCTGAAGGGGAATCCAGGTCCTTAGAGAGATGGGGTAAAAAAGTATACACCTCTGCTACTCTGTCAGCTAGGGCATTGAACTGTCAGTTTCATATGATCCAATATCAGGAGTTTATGTGACACCTCTAAGCATTGAATATAGCTTGTTCATATTTCAATTATTTAGATTTCATCTTAAGGCTTACAGAATAGCAAACACAACTGTATTGATATTTGACCTTTGTCTAGTTCTTCTAAAGAGATATTATTGCCCCTGTAATATTTAGTTATGTTGTCACAAATGTAATATTTTTCTAAATATCTCGCCAACCAAGTAACATAGACAGAACTGCTTAGTCATGTATGAAAGTTCTCAGCTGGATGAAGAAAGTGCTGCTTATAGTATGTGTGTAACTTGAGTGGTTTCAGAGATACTGTAAGTTGTTTACTAAATATTACTAACTTAACAGTTACTGTGACATAAAATCTAGTTTAAGACCTAGAATATAAAGAATAACACCACTATAAAAATACTTTGTACTGAAGAGTCTGCCATTTACACTTTTTTAGTAACCCCTATGGTTCCAGAGATATGAACATTTATTTGAAATCTGAGGATATAATGTGATTCTATCAAAAAGGTTAGGCTCTGTCCATTAGAAGTTACAGTGCAAACTTCAGAGCACCATTGAAGTCTTTTTTAAAGTAGCAGGAGTCTCTCTCTCTCTCTTAGGTCAGAGTTCTCTTACACAAGCTGAAATTCTACGATAACATTCAAAAGACATTCTTGACTCCCTGTCACAGGATTGTGTTTCTGAGATGTCAGCTGGATACCTTGGTTAAAAGAGCTTTGCTTCCACACGAAAAAATTAATCTATGTGTAAATCTATTTCTAAGGTTTTCCACTCGCACTACACTGACAGCTAGGGAATACCTCAGGATTTTGAGTCTCTTGACATCCATGACTCTCATGATACCCCTGGCAAGACTCCACATGAGAAAGATACAGTGGTAACTAAAATCTCTTAGGTCTCAGCACCAACATTCTTTTGTCAGAAGAGCAGTCACTTGATGGAGATGGCAAATATCCTTCAGTCCAGGTCTCCCCTTCGCCCTCAGTGTAACAAAGCAGTCAATCACCGCAGACATCTCGGACTTTACTTGGAGAGCAGTTTCAGGAGGGATAAAAAGTGTATAGTGTATGGGACAACCAAGGACAGATGCAGACACATAAATATAAAATAGATGCTTGCTTTGATCAAGGCACTGAGCTCTCTGAATAATTTTTGCTCTCTAGGACCTCTTCAAGTTGTTACAGACAATATCACAGTCCTGTGATACATGACCAAGCAAGGGAGATCTGGGTCATACCCCTCTCCAGGCTAGGCATTTTAGCTTGGGACATAGCTTCACAGCACAGTTGCACACTACAGGCATTCTGCATTCCATCAGAGGTTAGCAGTGTAGCAAACATGCTGAGCAGGACAAGGGCAGGCCCTCATGAATGGAAACTAGATTGGGGTAATTCAAGATTTGATCCATCTGTGGGGAGTTCCTCAAGTAGACCTGTTTGCCTCCTCTCTGAACAATCAGCTGGCAAAATTCTGCACCTGGGCTCTATGCAAGAAAAACTGGAAGGTGGATGCCATTTCTTTTCCTTGGATAGGAATGTTCCTGTATGCTGCTCTTATAGTTTCATAGGTGTTTACTAGGCTAACGACCATAAGAGGCTTTTAAGCCTAGCCATGCATCCCAAATCTCTGACAAGTTCTGGTACTCTCGATAAGTGTAAGCAGGGGATTGGGAGATGAAACATTTACAAGCAGGGGCTTGGGAAATTAACCTTTTACAGGTTGCTTGTGACCATTAGAGACGTGGGTGCCGAGCCAGGGATGAATTTCCTGTTCCCCATCCAGTTGTCTAAGTTACACTTGTATTGGGTTAGGGAAGAACTCTACTTCACATGGGTGGAGAGCCTGTTCCAGAGACAGGGTAGTCTCTGGGATATGTACCTGTCTGTCCAGAAGGTCCTATTTATATCACAGGCAAGGTCTAAGTCTATAGAACAGGTAGTTCTGGTACTGTTTGTTTTGTAGATATGTAGGATGTCCTTCAGAGTGGGGTCTGACAATGCCCTGTATGCCAGACATACATTTGCATAGGACTTTTTACTTATAACCTGTATTCTTTCAGTGAGGAACCTCTTTGGATATTCCAGATGTCCTTCGTGTTTCACTGTTGCAGTCATCACATTTAGGGTTATCTGCCTGCAGGTAGCCCTCAGCCGGCCTGAATACCAAAGTCTTCGGATTTCTGCATCGGATACTGTCGCTTCTTCCATGACGTCAGGTTGTCAGGGGTATAAAACATGCAGCCAACGCCATTACATCAGTTTTTCTTGCCGTGGGTGCCCGAAGCAGAAGCAGTTCACAAGTGTCTGTTGGCTGACTCCTGAAATTTTCATTTTTGGGTTTCAGACTCGAAGTCTTCAAAAAAGATAAGTACCCCGTTGGGGATCCTTTTTTCTTGCTCTAACTGATGTCAGAAAAAATTAGCAATTGTCTTGTCAGTAGAAAGCAAATACCTCATATGGATTTTCATTCTTACTGCATCATCTGTTTAGGCCCAGACCACGACATCCCTCACTGTCGTTTTTGTGCCTTGTTCAACACCCAAACTATTCGTCGGGCTATTTTTGTAGCTAAATACTTTCATTCTCGATCTTCATACTCCGAAATGGCTTAATTAAGCTATCCGACTACTGATCTTCCGAAAAAACATAGGGGTAAAGACAGAGACAGACTGCATAGGTCCAAAACTGCCGACGACGCTTCCATTAAGCTAGTCGCCAGTCCGCCGGTACTCAGTGAGGCACTTTCACAGCCTCTGATACCCACTACTACAGATTCGCAGGCCTCTACTGAGACCCTTTTGGAGTCCGGTATGCTGCGAGATGCTTTTTCGACTATGGAACCTGCGGATGTCTCTACCTTGGATGGGTCCAGAGCTGCTGTACAGGCACAGGCTTCTGAGGGTGTATTCAGGCCTACTGATTTTCATATTAAACTGACTGCTTCATTTCCAACTAGAAGTACCAAATTCCTCAGGCCTAAAACTCGCATTACACCTAGATAACCCACAAAACAAAGGGGAACAGATACTGCACTCTTTGGATGTGTACTGACAACTTAGATTCTATTTGGACAGGACTAAGCCTCTCAGAAAATCTGACCAGCTGCTATTTGGCTTTGCTGCAGGGGCAGAGAGGAAGGCCATTTCAAAGCAAACCATTTCCAAATGGGATAGCCCATCGCGTTCATTTCTGCTACAAGCACCATGGAAAACCTACCCCACAAGGGATAAGATCACATTTCACCAGGGCTGCATCTACCTCTATGGCATTTCTCAGAGGAGTCCCTAACAGGGACATCGTGGAAGCTGCTACCTGGAGCTCTGTACATACCCTTCACCAAGCGTTACCACCTGCCTATCTTTTCTAAATGCAGTGCTGGATTTGCCACAGCAGTCTTGCAGGGCTTAATAGCTGGCCCTAATGCTCTTTAACTACCTCCTCCCTTTCTTAGAGTTGGGAATCTACCCAAATGTGATGACTGCAACAATGAAACACGAAGAACATAGTGCAGTTGTGTACACTTACCATAAATGTAGATGCTCAAGTGTATTCACTGTTGCAGTCCTGGTTACCCTCCCTCCAGCTCCCCTGACTTCTCTTGGCTCTACATTTCCTTCTTTTTTGGTATAGGTATATTTTTTCATGTGTATTTGCTTTTTGATGGGGGTGTACCATACCATACAATTGCTTCCTGTTGTGGGGGCACCTGACATCTGGGGCAAGAAAAACTAATGTAATGGCAGCGGCTGCATGTTTTATACCCCTGACGACCTGACGTCATGGAAGAAGCCACAGCATCCAACGCAGAAATCCGAAGACTCTTATATTCAGGCCGGTTGAGGGCTACCTGCAGGCAGATAACCCTAAATGTGATGACTGCAGCAGTGAATACACTCGAGCATCTACATTTATGGTAAGTGTACACAACTGTACTTTGTTGGATATGCCTGATTAGGTACATACTAAAGGGGACATTGCACTCAATAATAGGCTCATAGTTAGGTACTAGGCTATCAGCCCAAGGGCCTAAGTAAGCCTAGCCAACAAGATTCCTTGGCTTACGCCACCTAAGAAAGTTAATTTCCTGTGCCCCTGTTGAGCAGAGCCACAGAAGTGACCCCTGGGGTGTATTTCCTATTTCCCATCCACTCATCAAGTTTTTTCTTGAAGAGTGCTAATGAGGAACTTTGCTTGACATAGATGGGTAGCTTGTTCCAGAGTATAGGAAGTCTCTGGGACAGGAATCTATCCCTCCAGTAAGTCCTGTTTATTGTGGTGACAAGGTTTAGGTCCCTAGAGTGTGTAGCTTGGAGGGACTGGGATTTCTTAAGGTGTAGCATGTCCAACAGCACTGGGTTTAACATAGTTTTATATGTTAGGCAGAGATCTCCTCAGAGTAGGTGATATGCTACAGAGTAAAGCTGGAGTTTTTTGAGATGGTCAGTGTGGGGCATCTCTTTGAGGCCAGTAATCCTCTTTGTGAGGTACTTTTATGGCCTTTCCAGCTGCTGCAGATGTCTTGTAAGGTACATTCCAAAAGGGGCATTGTACTCTATAACGGGTCTAATGAGTGCTGAGCAGAGGGGAGCAATGACCTCTTTTTTCTTGGATGAGAACCCTTTTGTGATGAGGTGTGCCACATAGAAGGATTTCCTGACAACTATGGCAATGTGATTTTCAAAGGTGCGACTACTGTCCACCTGGGTCCCAAGGTCTCTTATCACACATTCGGCGTTAAGTAGACTGCCATTTATGTGGTAGTTCATGGGTACAGAGTTTTTAACAAAGGGGATGACAATGCACTTTTTGGCATTAAGCTTGAGGCCATGCCTCTGGCACCAGGCATCTGTCTCAGTGAGGCCCTTCTGTAGGATGTGCACATCATTTGTCGACTCTACTATGGCTCCTAGTTTGCAGTCATCTGCGAACTTCATTAGCTAGAGGCCCACTGTGTTAGCCTGTATTTCAGAGAATTAGATACCAAACAGGAGAGGTCAGATGAATGCCGAATACAGTGGAACAGTGACTTCCTTGGACCTAGATGCCTTACCTTTGTTTATAAGTTGAGCAACATTGAATTATTCCCTCACTTCTGTAGACACTTGATGGTCAAAGGCTAGATTACTGTCTGTGTGTGTCCCTAAGTCCCTGACTACTGGGTGAACTCTAAGGGTTGTGTTGTCAATATAATAGTTCACAGGGGTGGATGACTTCTCAAAGGATACTATTTATGCATTTCTTGGCATTTAGTTTGTCCATGGGTCTAATACCAGTTGTTTGTCTGTGTCAGCCCTTCCTGGAGAACATTGTGTCAGTGTGGGATTCAGTGACATTTCCTAATTTGCAGTCATCTGCAAATTTAGTCAGCTAGAGACCGTTGACATTGGCTTTGACTGAGAAGTAAATGCCAAAAAGGAGCAGTCCATGGACCAGTCCCAGAGGGACTCCACTTGTGACTGGCCTCTTAGAAGAGGTGGACTCCCCAGTTCTAACTTCCTGGGTCCTGTCTGTGAGGTTTTTGGCTATTCACAGGGTGACATGGGTTTATACCCATCCTCCTGAGTTTGTCAACAATGCCCAAATGGGGTGGGGTGTCAAATGCCTTGGCCAGGTCATGGTAGGCAGTGTGAAACCATTTTGCTGTCATTCATTGCTTTGGTGACCTTCTCAAAGAGGTTCAACATGGTGAGTTGGCATGACCTGCCCTTGGTGAAACCAAACTGGGTTGGGTCCAGTGTCTGGAGGTTTACTATATCATTATTGATCATTTCCATGATAATTCTTTCCATGGCTTTGCATATAAGACTAGTGAGACTTATTGGTCTTTCCATTAATATCCAGGGTGTTTCTGAAGATTAAGAAGGAATCCCCCAAGATCATTGCAGTGACTCCCTTCTGGCCCAGGCAACTGTGGTTCTTTCTTCTTTTGGGAATGGCCAGGGATAATTACTACAAGCTTCCTCACAGAATGAATCTACTCACACAGGAACAGGGGTATTTGATACACCCTGACAGCAATCAACTTCAGCTAACTTTATAGGTAATAGGGTCTTAGTTCGCATTAGACACCTGTTTACTGAGAATGTCCAGCAGGGACTAATGGAGGCAAGAAACCCTGTTCTAGAAAATCATATATTAGCAAATGGAAAGGGTTTTCTGGTTGGTTCCAGTAACATAAGCAGCACCCGTTCAGGGCTACTTGGTCAGTAGTTTTACAATATTTGTGTGCATTACTATCCTGTGGCCTTTCTTATTCCACCAGCAAGGTTTATCTGTCATTTCAGCATGTCTGCCCATAGATCCTCCTCTTTCAATGCATTCTCATTTTGAAATGTTTTTGAAAGGAGGTTTGCATAAGAAGCCTGCAAGAAAACCACTGTCCCTTCCTTAGTTTTGTGTTAGAGAAGCTAACACTTGCTCCATTTTATCCAGCTAATCTGGCTGACTTGAGGTTGTTAACACAGAAGACAGTTTTACTGATTACTCTAACCTCTGCAAGAAGGGTGTCTGAGTTGGAAACTCTTATAGTGAATCAACCCTATCTCATTTTCCAAAGGGACAGGGTTTCTTTGAGAACTAATTATTCTTTTATGCCTAAAGTGGTATCTGTGTCTACTTTAAGCCAAACTAGCCATCTTTCTGTTTTCTTTCCTGACCCCAAAAAATGAAGGAGAAAGGATGCTCCATGCTTTGGATGTACATAGACAGCTAGGGTACTGTCTTGATGGAACTAAATCTTTCAGATCTTTGGATCAGTTATTCATTTCTTGTGAGGGTAGGAAAAAGGGGTGACCTGTGTCAAAACAGACTGTTTCCAAATGGTTGTCTAAGGCTCTTACCTTCTGTGATACTCACCACAACAAAACTATTTCAGGCCGGGTCAAGGCTCACTCTTCCAGGGCCTTGACTTACTCTATGGCTTCTTGGAAAGGGTTGGATTTTAAAAGTATTATAGAAGCTGCTGCTTGGTCCTCAGTACATACTTTTATAAAGCACTATATGTTTAATTCCTTCTTTAGGTCTAGATCCGGCTTTACAAGGACCATTCTCCAGGGTTCGTCTCCCTTGACTTCCCAGATTTAGTAAAGTAGGATAACCTACCCATGTAGCTTAGGCTACTGCAGCAGTGATCAATAAGATGAACATAGTACATCTTTGTAAGTAAACCTACCATAGCAGTAGATATTCAAATGATCACTGCTGCAGTAGCCACTCCCTCCCATCCATATCCTTTGTTTTTTTGTGTGTTGTTTATGGCAGGGTGTGGTTATTTATTTTATTTTTTTGTTTTCCTAACAGTGGCCTTTCACGGCTCAGCCTCCCTTTCTGTGTTGGAAGGAAAGCTCTGAAGGGCTTGGCATCAAGACTTTTCTTTTAATCGGCTTAGCTTGAGCTGCCAGACAATTTTGATGCATGGAGGGTACCCTGAATCTTTGGAAGGTCGCCAGCTTTTGTATCATTGGGAGGATATAACCCATATTGCTAATGCTTCTTGCAGCAGTGATCATTAAAACATCTACTGTTATGATAAGGTTACTTACACAGCTGCATTTCTATTTTCACAGAATCAGAGCATTTCAGAAAGATTTACAGTTGTTCAGTTCCTTCCCTTAAAACAAGTCGGGGAAAAACATTTCTAAATTCTAAACAAACCTTCTCCAAATGGTTGTCGGATTGAATAATCTTCTACTCAGGTAATACAAAGACTATCCCATCCAACCCAAAAGCTCATTCAACTAGATTGGTAGCTACCTCCATCATCTTTTTTAGAAATTTTTTGGTGGAGGAAATTTTCACCTCAGCTCCATGGTCCAGTTTATATACCGTTGTCCACCATTATAAACTAAATGCAATGTCCAGATCCAGGACTTCCATTGGAGCTTCTGTTCCAAAAGGTATCCTGCCATGATGTCATATGGGGAAAAAAAATAGCATGGGATTCCATCCCAACAGTCTGTTGGGACAAATAGATGAAGTATGATACAGAAGTTATGTACTTACCATAATGCTGGATTCTTTTCATCCTAGGCCATCCAGTGTAGCATCCCTCCCTTCATCCCCTTTCAGACTGTTGCTATGTTCCCAGTTATCTTTATACAGTATTATTATGCAGGCACAGTTTTATAGTTGGCAAACTTGATATGAAGCTAAGAAGGCACAAGGCATTATCAGAGAGTAAAGTTCAGGAGTTCTTGGCAGAGAGCAATGACAGATGGCTGAATTGGATCCAGTAAATGGCTCCAGTCCTAATATTCATATCAGGCAGACAGATAAAATAGTATACTTTTTCTACTTGCCCCTCCCCCGAGTCCAGTCCTTGCCCCTCCCCCCACAGTCCAGTCCTTGCCCCATGGATTTTCCACCTGTTCCTACTTGATTCATTTGTTCCACTGAAGCAAAAGCCCTATGGCCCGTTAACATATTTCTGGGGAGCCTTATCAAATCATTTGTTCACTCTACCGGCAAGATGCTGGTGATGGGGAGCTGACCTGCTTTTAGTCCTAAGGAGTGGTGTATCTGTTCTTCCCACAGACAGCTCACAGACTCAGTCAGTGCAGTGGGTATTCAGGAGGAGGAAGAGGCATGCATGCTTCCATAACGTTTTCCCTTGCCTAACAGAAGAGAACTCCATCTTAAGAGCATGAGTAGTCAGTACAACTGTCAAAGCCCATCCTCCCTTGCCCAGTCTTTCTGGCAGTCAGATATGGGTTGTAGTCAGGGCTACATTTGTCTACATCACAATGGCTAACCAGTTTGCTTTTATTGTTAGAATTAAAAGGAAAGACAGCACAGATAATGAAAGTTTGTTATGATGATAAAGGCCTTTTGGAAATAATGCAGTGGCACGATGAGTACATTGCTGTGATATGATAGTGTAAGCTGAGTTAAGCAGTAATGATATGGCAGTGTTACATCTTGTTGTGTTCCCTTGATAAATCATTTGTAGTAATTATTGGATCCAGTCAGAACCCCCCCCCCCCCATTGGCTTCACTATACATATTGCAAGATAAATGGGAAATAAATAAGGGAGAATGTAAATATTTTTGCCTCCGTTTGTAAGATGCATCGTTTGTCTATTTAATATTGGGAGAGAATGAGAAATGATATAGTGTTCTTTTACAGATGAGAGCTTTAAGAGTCCGTCATACATGTAAAAGAATTTTCCATTAAGAAGACTTGTGAAAGACCTATACTGCAAACAAGCCAATTTATTTCACTTTAGAACCTGTCCCAACATCAACTATTAAAAAATACATTCAAAACCTGAAATCCACTACCTTAGCCATTGATAATCTTCCAAATTAATGTATTAAATGGCAGCACATGTACTGGTTTTGCCATGTTTTTATCTTAATAAAATTGATCCATAAAAAGAGAACTGTGTCACCACACTCTGGGGGAAAAAACATTCATCATTCCCTTGCACAAAGGTGGTAATTCTGCAGATTTCTTCAGTTATACACCTGTAGCTGTCCAATCACCACTTTTAAAGGCTCTCCAAAAATTGCTTTCATACTCCATTTCTAAAATGTCTTACTGGGACTCAAACATAGTATGGTTTCTGTTCTCACCAAAGAACAAGCACCACCATCCTCAGTTTCACTAACACCATAAACCTTCACAGAAATGCAGGCAACCTTGTCTCTTTTCTTTTCCTGAGTGGTGGCGCAGTAGTGCAGTGGTTAACACTGTCTCCTCACAGCAAGAAGTTCTCTGGTTCAATTCTCGGCTGAGGTTCATTATGTACGGAGTTTGCATGTACTCCCTGCATTCGTGTGGGTTTTCTTCAGATACTCCAGTTTCCTCCCACATTCTAAAGATATGCGTCTGGAGTGTTTCTCCCCAGGCCTAAGCTGAAAATAGGCTCTGTCCTATTTGGACTTTCCTGGTCAACAAATGTTAAATAAAATAATAAACATTTTGACCACACATCTGTCTTATGGTTGCAGAACTATGTATCTAATAGGCAGAAGTCTGTAAAATGGTAATATGAATTCTCACCATTCATAGGTTCATAGGTTAGTACTAGGCTAACTGTCCTTGTGGGCCATTTTAAACCTAGCCAATTACGCCCTGTGAGAATCAAACCATGCACATTGTGTCTTTAAGGTAAATACGTTAACCATCATGCCAACCTCCCACTCCAAATTTTCCTACAAGGAAAAGAGCAAGTCTTTGTATCTCGTTCAGCAATCAACTCAAACTTAGAGATATTTTTGAATTAAAGTGTGGTAAACCTAATTTCTGTAGTCTAAGTCATGCAGATTGACAAAATTATTTTTGAAACAAGATTTGAAATAGCTGAAAAAATCTGCTGCACCTTCATGAAACTGGAACGTGCTACAACCTAAGCAATAAGCATCCAAGTGATATTACAGAAAAAAATATAACAATAATGCCAGAATAAGGTTAACATTGGAGGAATGAGGTTTCCTTCATATTATTTACAGATGCCCCTTTAGTTATGATTGCTATACATTAGAACTTGGACTTGGGTTTCAAAAATACTGCTTTACAGGGTACTACCTTGCATTAGAAGAAAAATGTCAACACTATGCTTGTACTCCCACTTCATATTTGATGGCAAACATGACTGTTTATAGCACTTTTCTGCTTGTGCAGAAGCAACAGTCAGTGCCCAAATCCAAACATCAAATTCATGTAAGAGGTATACAACACACTAAAGTATGAAAATCAAAGTAACAGTATCAAAAATAAAGCCCTCACAATGTGTATATCAGCTCTTACCTCTGGCTCCATCCTCCCCCCTAAACTAAACTATCATAGCACTAGTCAATGGCTTCAAGGTAGAAGCAAGGAAATGTAAAACTAATAAAACTACTGGCTGGTAGTGGCCCAAGCAAACTGAAGGAATGGATCTAAAACCCCCTCAAAACAAAAATGCCTTGTCATACTACTGACTTCCAACCAATTCATCCACATTTCTTTGCTTATTAGGTAACGGAATAAATACACTAGTCTTTAAAGTCTTCAAACTATAAACAATACATAACCACACTCATAGTAAACATGACTATAAACAAAGATGTTAAAAATATGATAATTTACTGTAGTCAATCAAGTACTTTGCTTTGTTATAAGAGGAGGAAACCAAAATACAGAGAAAATCTAGGAAAACAAGTATAACATGAAAAGATCATGACCAGTGGTCAGAAGCAAAGTTAAAACACTGCAGCTATCAGGGAGAGATCCTATCACTGAGACACTGTTGCCTAAAGGCGTTGGCAAGGCTAATGAAATGCTATCACTACAGTCCACCAAGAAGTACTGTGACAGAGTGGGGCAATCTTTTGGTGGCTGGAAGATTTTTTTTTTTTTTTTTATCTTTTCAGTACATGCACCACTAAGATGAGTTTCTCCAACACTCAACCAGCTGAACCATCTGTTCTTCTCAGGGAACAACCTAAAGAAACCCTTGCAGATGTCTTCTGGCCCTCAAGGATGATGCACTCAAACTCAGTGGGGTCCCTTGGCCTTCAAGTTGATGAGCTCCAAAATCCCCAAAACCTGATATACTCTGACTACTGCAGCGGTGAAGACAAGGATATCTACCATTATGGTAAGATTTTACACAACTGTACTATGTCCTCACATTCACCACTGCAGTATTCCTTATGAAATGGGAGAGTGCCAAAGCTCAAGAAGAAACTTGGGAGGAGGAAGCAGCAGAGCACCTCCCCCCCCCCCCCAACAGAAGCCATGAAGAATGGCAGTAGCAAAACCAACTCTAGCTCTGGATGGGGATAACATCCAACTGGTAATGTTTGGTACAGGTATGCACAGAAGTCCAGGTAGCAGCTTCAAGAACAGAATTAGTGTCCAAGCCTTTGAAAAAAAGCAACAGAAGAAGCCACAGCTCTAGTGGAATGAGCCTTTACAGAAGGAAGGAAGGCTCTTGCCATGAAAAGTGTAACAAAAGGAAATAGCATTTGAAATGCAAGTAGAAAGAGTTTGCTTTGAAACAGCCAAACCTAAAGACCTAGGATGAAAGGAAACATAAATGTTCAGATTTTCTGATAGCTTTAGTTTTATCCAAATAAAATCTGAGCTGTCTATGCACGTCTAAGGTATACAGCACCCTCTTACTGTCAGATTGTGGAGAGGGGAAAAAGTAGACAAATTAATAGACTGAAATAGAAGTAAAAATGCAATACTGCACCAAAGTCCTAACACACGAACCAGCCAACGAAATAAAATAAAAACGGTGTAGGACACTGGTAAACTGTATCACTTTTATTGCATAAAAACACAAGATAAAACACAAGATGAGCGCTTTCGGGATATTCCCTTCATCAGATACTATTCTCATAAAACAAACACTTTTTAAAATGATGAATAGCCAATAACAGTCAATGAAAAACCCGCCTATTTTGGAGGGTGGGTTTCACAGGAATCACATCATTAAGCCCTGGATTCCTACTAGCCAGCAGCTCAATTATCCACCTGGATTCAGTTAACTCTGTTAAATGCTTCAGATTGCCTCCTCTATTATTCACCTTAACATTTACAATGGCCTTAAAAGTAAAACTATGGGTAGGATAGTCCATCACATGTCTACTTAAGGCATTATTTATATCATTATTCCTTATACAGGATAAATGTTGCAAAATCCTTTGCTTAAACATTTGATTGGTCTTACCCACATAAAAACTGGGGCATTGGACACATTCTGCCAGATAAACAATATCTGTGGTACGACATGTTGCTCTGCCTGGAAAAATAAACTTCCTATGTGTAACTGGGTGTTCAAAATCAGATGATCTCTTTATATATGAACAGGCTTTACAACCTCCACAAGGGGCTGTTCCTGTCGATGTAACTGTTGTTTTATTTTCATTTATTTTCTCTCTACAAAGTAGGTCCTTGAGGTTTTTATTCCTCTTGTACCTAAATCTAGGATATGTGCCTACTACTCTACTTATACGTTCATCACCCATTAAAATGTTCCAATTTTTACGAACAATCTCACAAACATCACCAACATTCCCACTGTAAGTGAGCATTAATTCAGGACCATATTGCTTCTTCGAATCACCCGTAGGGGTGGCAGTGTTCGGTGTATCTCGTTCTATCCAAGGTTTATACTTGGTATTACGAAAACTTCTGCTATGATCTATAACCCTATCCACCACCTTACCCTGGTAACCCCTCTGTAATAAACATCCCTTTAACTTAAACAATTCTGATTCGTATACTTCATCATCCAGGCATAATCTTGAAACCCTGCTGGCTTGCCCTTGTATTATGTTGGTGTACGTGTAACGTGGGTGCATACTATCATAAGCTAATAATGTGTTTCTCCAACAATCTTTTCTAAAAAGTCTTGATGCAAAACCCCCGTCATTCTGTTCTATATGGACATCTAAAAAATCTATTGAGTGGAAGGAAGATTCCACCTGAAATTTGAAAAAGGTGGTTGTCGTATGCAGAAATTCTACAAACTGATGTAATAGATCCACATCCCCTTCCCACAGGATGAAGACGTCATCCACAAAACGTACATACATCTTGATGTATACCTTCCACATCTCATTACCCAGCACATGTATCTGTTCCCATTGCGATAAAACAAGATTAGCATATGTATTGGCACAGGGGGTGCCCATAGCTACCCCCTGTGCCTGCTTGTAAACAGAGTCAGCTCCTAATAAAATATATAAAAAGCAAGTTACAACGCTTACAATGGCAGACTTTTCACTTAGAAGCCTGCATTGATTATGGCATTGTTCCCAGGGGAATGAGAATCCTGTGCATGCCAGCACAGGGGGACCGTTACCCGGACTTGCTAGCCAAATGGCAGTCCATTAATATTTGTACTAGTTTCAAGTACATGGAACTGTTAAATGACTATTTTTCACCAAATATTGAACAGCTTAAGAAAGAAGTCGCTGACATACAAATGAAGCTGGAGAATGAATATGTTGATCCAAAGAGTATTGAGCGACTGGGGCAACTATTTGGAACTTTTGCAGCTAGCGACGAACGTTTGAAGAAACAAAAGTTAGGCAAATTACAAAGAGACTTTGAAGATTTTACACATGGTAACATCTTCGTTTGGCCTAGACTGAACGCCACTCAGTCCCAAGGCATCCAGGTTCCAAACAATACACGCAGATGGGAACGCTCACATATGCCAGTTAGCGTGAGCCGGAAACCTAGTGAGGCGGAGCCGATTCAGCTTGAGAAGGATGCACAAGTTAGTGTGAGTCGTACAATCAGCGAGGCAGATTGTTTCCAGCGAGAGAAGCCTTCAGCGAGGCAGATTGTTTCCAGCGAGAGAAGCCTTCAACACGACCATCTGAAGCTCAACGTACAGCTGCCTCGTTCTCCACTGTCAACAGGACTTTTTCTGGACCTCTGTCGAGTCAGGCTGACAGGGACATGCTACCAACAGAGTCCACCAATGGGTTTAGTCTTGGATCTAATCCCACACTGACCACAGGGGCTGTTACCAGAACTGAGATTTCGCCAGCAGTCATCTCAGAGGTCTTGGTACATGGCGATACCAACACAGGGGCACGTCCCAAAGAACAACGAGGGAAGCAACGTTTTTTGGAAATGCTGCCTGCCCCTGTGAAGAAGAAAGGGGCATGGAAGAGGTCATCGAGCGAAGATCGGATTGTGGACAAGAGGAGGAAGGTGCTGGACTGACTCATAGCCATATGGACTCTGGTATTGTGTATAATTTGTCTACGTATGTTTTAAGCGAAGATGAGCTGGTGGTTTTAAACAAGGGATTAACTTTTGTCCCTAGCAATAGCAGTATATACAATGAAGTAGTGATGGATATAATGTTATTTACCCGCAATGTGGCTTTGCAAGTTATGTTTGGAGGGAATGGACTGCATGATAAAGTACTAAGGAAACCAAGCAGTTATGTTCCACCTTTGACCCCAGCCTTAGGTTTATTTATTAATAGTTGTGAGCAAGATTTGATTAGGTATTTTATGCAGGACAATAAAAGTAAGTATTATAACTTAACACCATCACAAAGGGCAGCCCTACAAGGTCTAATGAAGAATAGAGAAATAACAATAAAATCAGCTGATAAAGGAGGGGCTATTGTTGTGCTAGATACAACATGGTACATTGAAAAGTTAAGGAAAGTATTGTCTGATGAGAGCACATATGTCAGCATTAATCCTTTGGGTGTAAAGCATGCTACAGATAGGGTACATCAAGTTCTGCATAGGTTATTAACAGAGTTAAAGATCAATGAGACAACTTTTGAATTTCTGTGGGTGGAAAAACCTGTAACGCCTATTTTTAAGGCACTTCCTAAAATTCACAAGTCTTTGATTAACCCACCCCTTAGACCCATAGTTTCGGGGAGGGGATGGGTTACAGAGAACATATCATTATGGCTTGAACATTATCTGAGACCCTTTGTAGATGGGCTGGATAATGTATTAAAAGATACAGGTGATTTTCTGATGAAACTGGGCAAAGTGAAATGTACAACTAAATTATTAATGGTCACTATGGATGTTAACAACTTATTCACTGTGATAAATAACAACTATGGTGTCAATATGATAAGTACATTTTTAAGGGAGTCAAAGGCAACAGAAGATAAGATTAATCTAGTTAAGGAGTTGTTAATGTTGGTCCCTGAAAATAATATTTTTTTTAGGAGCTGATTCTGTTTACAAGCAGGCACAGGGGGTAGCTATGGGCACCCCCTGTGCCAATACATATGCTAATCTTGTTTTATCGCAATGGGAACAGATACATGTGCTGGGTAATGAGATGTGGAAGGTATACATCAAGATGTATGTACGTTTTGTGGATGACGTCTTCATCCTGTGGGAAGGGGATGTGGATCTATTACATCAGTTTGTAGAATTTCTGCATACGACAACCACCTTTTTCAAATTTCAGGTGGAATCTTCCTTCCACTCAATAGATTTTTTAGATGTCCATATAGAACAGAATGACGGGGGTTTTGCATCAAGACTTTTTAGAAAAGATTGTTGGAGAAACACATTATTAGCTTATGATAGTATGCACCCACGTTACACGTACACCAACATAATACAAGGGCAAGCCAGCAGGGTTTCAAGATTATGCCTGGATGATGAAGTATACGAATCAGAATTGTTTAAGTTAAAGGGATGTTTATTACAGAGGGGTTACCAGGGTAAGGTGGTGGATAGGGTTATAGATCATAGCAGAAGTTTTCGTAATACCAAGTATAAACCTTGGATAGAACGAGATACACCGAACACTGCCACCCCTACAGGTGATTCGAAGAAGCAATATGGTCCTGAATTAATGCTCACTTACAGTGGGAATGTTAGTGATGTTTGTGAGATTGTTCGTAAAAATTGGAACATTTTAATGGGTGATGAACGTATAAGTAGAGTAGTAGGCACATATCCTAGATTTAGGTACAAGAGGAATAAAAACCTCAAGGACCTACTCTGTAGAGAGAAAATAAATGAAAATAAAACAACAGTTACATCGACAGGAACAGCCCCTTGTGGAGGTTGTAAAGCCTGTTCATATATAAAGAGATCATCTGATTTTGAACACCCAGTTACACATAGGAAGTTTATTTTTCCAGGCAGAGCAACATGTCGTACCACAGATATTGTTTATCTGGCAGAATGTGTCCAATGCCCCAGTTTTTATGTGGGTAAGACCAATCAAATGTTTAAGCAAAGGATTTTGCAACATTTATCCTGTATAAGGAATAATGATATAAATAATGCCTTAAGTAGACATGTGATGGACTATCCTACCCATAGTTTTACTTTTAGGGCCATTGTAAATGTTAAGGTGAATAATAGAGGAGGCAATCTGAAGCATTTAACAGAGTTAACTGAATCCAGGTGGATAATTGAGCTGCTGGCTAGTAGGAAACCAAGGCTTAATGATGTGATTCCTGTGAAACCCACCCTCCAAAATAGGCGGGTTTTTCATTGACTGTTATTGGCTATTCATCATTTTAAAAAGTGTTTGTTTTATGAGAATAGTATCTGATGAAGGGAATATCCCGAAAGCGCTCATCTTGTGTTTTATCTTGTGTTTTTATGCAATAAAAGTGATACAGTTTAGCAGTGTCCTACACCGTTTTTATTTTATTAAATTAATAGACTGATTAAGTGACAACTCATTAACCACCATGAAAGAAGGATTAGTACACAAGGACACCCTGCCCTCATGAAATATCAAAAAAGGTGGACAAGCCATAAAGGCTTGCAACTCAGACACCCATTTGGCAGAAGTAAGAGCTAACAAAAGAAGTGCCTTCCAAGAACAATGTTGCAAGGAAGCTAAAACAGCAGGCTCAAAAGGAGCCAAAGTCAATTTTTCCAGAATAAAATTAAGATCCCAGGAAGGAGGAACAGGCTTCCCTGGGAGGTCTAATGTTAGGGATGCCTTTAAGAAATTGTTAAGCCTCACATCTAGAAGCTAAGGGGGGAGTTAAAGGCAGACAAGCAGAAAGAGCTGATAAGTGGGCCTTAATAGAAGAATAGGCCAAACTAGCATTGAGAAACTCACGCAAATAAGAGAATCAAAGGAGCATCCGCAGAAAGGGGTCCAGGTCATGACAAAAGACACCAAATAGAAAATCTCTTCCATTTCAATCAGTAGGATTTCTTAGTAGTACGTTTCCTTGCCTCCTGTAGGACCTGCAGCACGTCCTCAGAAAAAGGTGTCTATGAGGAATCAAAACCTATCACCTACAGTGTCAGCTGAAGCGTGAACAGGTGGGGGTAGATGAGAGACCATGTGTCTGGTGTGAGAAGATCCATTCTGATTGACCCTTGCTAGATGCAGAAGTAGAGGGAACCAGTGGTGTCACGGCTAAAAGGGAGTCACCAACAAGATTTTGGGAGCATCCTGTTGAATCTTGAACAGGACTCTCAGAATGAGAGGAAGAGGAGGGAATGCATAAAGAAACATCCCCTTCCAGGAAAATGAGAGGGCATCCACCTTCCATACCAGAGGACCTGAGACTCTGGCACAAAACAGAGGAAGTTGTCTTTTCAGAGGGGGGGGGGGTGCGGAGAGATCTACTTGAGGAGTACCCCAATGGTGAACAATGTCTAGAAACACATCCTTGTGAGGCATCCATTCTTGGGATTGAGTGAAGGACCTGCTCAGACTGTCTGCCACAATGTTCCAATCTGAAGCAATGTAAACCGCCTGAAGAGTCGCTCGATATCCCATACCAGAAGTGCCAGCAGGCAAAGATGATAAGATCTCGTACCCCCTGTTTGTTGATATACCACATGACTGTGGAATTGTCTATGAATACCTTGAGAGGCCCTGCAAAGAAGAGAGGATGAAAGGCCTGAAGAGCCAATATAACAGCCTTCATCTCTTTGATGTTGATGTGCTGACAAGGCAACCACACTCCCGGAACCCTCAGGGAGTCAAACGTTGCTCCCCATCCCACATCTGACGCATCTGTGAACAGATCCCGAGAGGGAAGAGGAGGCTGAAAAGGGAGCACCGGATTCAGAGACAACTGCTGAATCCACCACAGAAGTTCCTTCTTGAGACACAGGAAAAGGAGGAACAGTAGAAGTCTAGATGATGCACATGCTGAAGCCACACAGACTTCACAAACTACTGGAGCTTCCTCATGTGGAGTTTGGCCAGAGGAAGCATCAGAATGGTAGAAGCCATGAATCCCAGAACTCTTAGAAACTCCCTGGCTGTAATGGAGGCCAGGGGAAGAAGAGTTTGAAATAAAGAAATGAGAGTTAATGCCTTTGGAAGAGGCAGGGATGCCAGCATTGGCACTGTTAGAAACCTTCAACACAGAAAGACATGATCCTGAGGAGTCAAGGAAGACATGAAGTTTATTGTGAACCCCAGGCTCCGAAGAAGAGAAATGATGAAATGAAGATTTTGCAAAAGGACCTCTGGAGAAGATGCCTGAATCAGCAGGTCATCCAAATAAGGAAAAATTTGGATCCCTTGAAGCCTGCAAATAGCAGTCACAGGTCAACACCCTTAGGGCAGTAGATAGGTCAAAGGCCAAAGCATAGAAGTGAAAATGCCAGGAAGCAACAGAGAAATGCAAAAAAATCTCCTGAAAAGAGGATGGATCGGAATATGGAGAATAAGCATCCTTGGGGTCCAGAGACACCCAAAAGGCCTGAGGGAGCAAGAGAGGAAAAAGGGACTGAAGGGACAATATCCAAAAGGAAGGCACCTTCAGATGAGAGAGGTCTAGAATAGGTCTCCAAGTACTTTCTTTTCTGGGCAATAGAAATATTCATGAATAAAACCCTTTTCCCCCCTTTGGGACACAGGTACCTCTTGAATAGTACCCAGAGACAAAAGGTCTCAACCTCTGGGGAAAAAGGACGCTGTTCCTGAAGAGACTGAGCAATACCCATAAAAGTAGGACGGGAAATCCAGACCATGAAGTAGCCTTGCCAAATGACCGACAGAACCCAAGAATCCTGGGTAATTTGGAGTCAAATAGGAAGAGAAAGAGAAAGGTGAAGAGAAAGAGGAATGTGGCTGGGGACAGGTGGATAGTCAGACAGCACCTGGTTTGTCAGGAAAGGAAGGCTTAAGAATCCCTACAGTCTGTGTGGCCTTAGCAGGAGGAGTCCGTTTACTACCCTTTTTACCTATAGAAGCAGAGCGAGACTGGCTACGAACAAAGGCTGGCATAGAAGGGTAGTTTTGCTGAAATTTAGACACAGGAGAAACAGACATGCTTAAGCTCCTGTAAAGCCTTCCCCTTGTCCTGAAAAGACTTAAATAAGCCAGCAACCACTTAACCAAACAAAAATAGTATTATCCAGGGGAGCATCCATCAACTTTGCCTTAATATCATCGGGCAAAGGTTGAAGCCGAAGCCATAAATATCTCCTTAGAACTCAACCAGAAGCAGCAGTCCTAGAAGAGGCATCTGCTGCATCATAAACTACATTTGATAGAATGACACACTACTTGAGAGGGAGTCCCAAACAAGGAAAGAGCATAAGATTTACTCTGAGTATGGAAGATCAGAAATAATTTGACAAGCCTGGGAAAGAATAGCCAAGACATATGTAGAGATATGTGTCTGATAATTAATAGCCCTAAAAGCTAGGGTAGCCAGAGTATAAAACCTTCTTACCCAGCCTATCCATGGTTCTACTGTCCTTGTCAGAAGGCAGTAACTTGGACAAAGAAAGCAACTGAGATGGCTTATCAGATACTAGACACTGCAGAGGGGTCAGCAGCAGGACATTTAAACGAAAAGGAACAATCCTCAGGTACCCTATAAAACCTGTCAGACTTCCTGGGAGTAGAGGGGCAGAGAATCCGTTGCTTTAGAGGCAGTGGAAAAAACATCCAATAAAGCAGGCAAGACAGGAGGAATGGCTGCAGGTTAGGAGATTCAGTTGTAGTAACTCACAGTACCTCTTATGGATATCTGAAACCTGGACACAGTCCCACTTAAAAAAATTCCATCATCCTAGAGACCGTGTCCCGAAAGGAAATTTTCTCAGAAGGATTACCTAGAGTATGAGAACCCTCTTCCTCAGACCCATAAGTCTAAAGGAGTAGGAATCTGGGTAGAATAAGAAAGGGAGTCATCATCAAAATCCACCTCAGAAGAATGCAATTCTCTGGGCCTTTTAGGGGAAGAGGAGGACCAAGGAGCAGCAGGAAATGAAACCCCTTGAGGAGACCGCAATGACAATAAAGCATTAAATAACATCTGGGTAAAGGCCTGCCACTCACTTTGTGGATCCCTAGGGGCAGAAGAAACATAATTAGTTTTCTGTTTCTTTTTTTTTAAGGGTTCTTGCCAATCTCTATTGGAGTCCCTCAAGGAGAAACCCTAGGACCATTCCTAGTTAACATTTTTATAAGTGATCTCCACACAGCAACCAGTCATGCCAGCATAGTGCAATATGCAGGTAACTTGATAGGTTCATAGGCAAGTACTTGGCTAGCTGCTCTTGTGAGTTATTTAAGCTTAGCCATTTTCCCTTCCAAAGATGCGAACCTCATAGTATCTCACTAGCACTCTTTGAGGAACCTGGACGACTGGATGGGAAACAAAATATACCCCTGGGATCCCACCTGTGTCCCTGCTGGAAAGGGAAAACAGGTGCTGACTTTGTGGGAACATTGGTGAAATTCTTGGCTAGGTTTATAAGGGCCTCCAGGCCAATAGCCTAGTATTGTCTTATGAACCTGTTTTGCTCTCTGTTCTTCAGACATTTTTCACATATTGAGGTCTACATTCCCTGAGTAATCATTAACTGTTTGAGTTTTAGACTTCATAAAATGTATGCCAAGGCAAAATGTATTTTTTTATCAAATTTCAAAGTGTATAACAATATTTAAAATCTGTAAATTTGTCTCTTTTTTCTTTCATCCTTGATTCTTAAACCAAGACATTGTCAGATGCTTACATAGACACCATACTTCTCAAGTGTCCAGATCTTTGCCTCATATTTTTGTCTTTTCATAGGATCATAGGAGATTACTAGGCTATCGACCCGGAGGTCATTTTAAGCCTAGCTGTTTCCTCCCAATGTAATACCATAGAAATGCTAGTCAGTACCCAAGATTCCATTTAGTGAAGACTTCCCATGTCCATGAGGGTTCCACTCATTTAGGTTCCTGTTGAACAGTGTTATAGAGGTGCTCTGTTTCACATGAATTGTTAGCCTGTTCCAAAGACGTGGCAGACACTGGGAGATAAATCTGTCCCTCTAGCTTGTCTATGGTTTTCTGGCAAACCACTGAAGGCTGAGTCCACTCAACAGTAACATACATTTGAGTTTCAGTTTTATATCCTTCAGAAAATGCATGCTATCACAAATCCTGTTATTCTAATTTCTAAGTTTATAAGAGCAATATTTAAAATTGGTTCCTTTTTTGGGCTTTTGTCACCCCCATTAATTAAGGCTGTGTCCAGATTTTCTTGGCTAGGAGGTTAAGAGCTGTCTCTCTCTCTCTCTCTCACACACACACACACACGCACTTGTCATACCTCTCAACTGCCCAGAATTTTGCAGAATGATGACATTTTTGCCTCATATTTTTGGTCTGTTCCTCATAAAATATGTAGATTTCTGGAAAATTACAGAGGAATGAAATAATAAGATAATGACAGAAATGTGAGTTTCATACATCATATCCGTCAAATATGCATGGTGACACAAAAGTGGTTATTTTAGCAACTTTCTAAGTTTATAAAAACAATATGTAACAATTGTCCCTATATTTGTGGCTTTATCTCCGCATTATGTTTGTCTGTTGGCTTTGTCCAGATTTCTTACTGTAGGAGGTTGAGAGGTATGCGTTTAAAAAGAGGGGAAAAAGTAAAATAGTAGCAAAACAATGCCAAAGTAAAAACTGCAATACCAGCAGTTAAAAGGATTAATTTTAACTGCTGGTATTGCAGTTATTAACTTTGATACTGTTTTGCTTCTATTTTATTTTTTCTCTGTCTCTTTAAATGAGTTTGCCACAACTGGATTTAGCAAGGGGGAAGGTGACAGAAGTTTATTTTCTCTCTCATTGTTCTTGCTTCTGCGGTATTGTTATAGCAGCCCTGATGCCATGGACATTTACTCTGCATTCTGATTGGCTGCTTAAGGTCAAATTGTTCTCCGATTGGCTCCCTTTCTCTCTCTTTGCCGATTGGCTATAATTATGATTTGGGAGAAAGAAAAGCGGAACCACCACTGTCAAAAGCATAACAATGGAACACTGCTTCACTTCAGTGTCAGATGCTAAGACAGTAGCATCATCCTACCTTCTTCCTTCACATCTTTATGCATCTCCCATTCTTACTAACCTGCGGTTTTCACATAAGAAACTAGACATGTGCTATAATAAGACTGCTGACTTTACAGCAAACTTTCTCTACAAAACATATTGTGTTGCCCTTAAACAATTACACTGGCTTGAACTACCATGTTATCTGTCCAATACGTACCATTTTACCGTACACAGTCTAGTCTGTAAACCCAAACGTTGCCCATCTCTAAACAGCATTCTTCAGAATTTCACACCAACAAGAGAAGAGAACTGCACTTGAGAAATAAATCTCTCCCAATCACTAGTAGATTTGAAAACACAGCAGGCAGTGCAATTTGCTTAAGTTATGTAACTAAGCAACATACCAGTCAAATTAAGACACTTATACTAACTGAAATGTTTTACAGTTAAACTTGAACAGTACCTGCTTAACTCATGACTGTGCCCCTGATGTACTTCTGGTTAAAGATGCCATCTCTAACCATACAACCAGCAGCATCCTTTTCTAAGGTAATCATGCCAACTCAGCAAACTGTACATCTTTTCATCCACCCTCTTCCTAGCATGTTAACTAAAACTAATCTTACAAATCTGAATAAATTAAACCCTTTTCCTCCATCTTTCCATTTCCTTAGTTATATCTCCACAAAGTAATGAAATACCTTTGTCATCTTTTCCTTTGGTACCTTTACTGCTATTTTAACTAACATCTCCTTAATCTTCTCCTTCCTGTCCCATTCCTAGCAATACTGTATATCACTTATAGAATGTATGTTATAGCTATAATGTACCATGTTCTTCCTTTTTGTCTACAAGTCATTACTGACATGTTTTACTTCATCTTGTTTTAACCACTTACCAAGTTTCACTTCAGCTATAAATGTTCTCTTGTTTATAGCCAGTTTGTAAGTATAGTCTTTATTTTTGTTTTTTGGGTTATGTGTACTACTTGAACCTTTTTGTTTCTCAGCTCCATTGCTGCAATTTTCAAAAATTGTTAAATTATGTATATAAAATAGTAACAAAATGTGTGTGTATGTATGCATGTACACACACACACACACACACACACACACACACACACACACACACACACACACACACACACACACACACAAAATGTATAAAAGCTGGCTGTCAGATACAACCTCTGTAATTAAAATAGCATGTGTCCCTCAGAACTTATAAAGGTGACAGTGGTGCTCCTCAGACATAGTAATTGGGACCCTGTCATTTCAGCATCTGCTACACTGATCTATAAAATGTTAGCCAAGGCATATTGCTAATATTATGCTAATGAAGGGGGTTGTCTTTCACTCAGTATCATGTACTCTTCTAATATAGCAAGGCCTAAACCACACAGATCAGTGATATTAGAAATGGGCTCAACTTAAGCAGTATACAACAGTTGTTAACTTCAAAAATACAGTAATCTGCCTTTTCAACTTTGTGAATCTGTGTTAACAGTGTTAATCCCCAGATTCCCCTCTCCATGATTTTACATCTTAGACAGTACTCCTGCTGGAATTGGATGTTAGATTCTACAGTATTTTTAAGGAGGCCATAATGGATCTAGAGATTGCTATGTACACTCTTGTTTCCTGGTCTGTTGTGACTCCATTTTGTGTGCTGTATTCAATAGACAGAAAGAGGCAAAAGAAGCAGGAGAGGTGTTATGGAGTTGGCAGATAGTTCTTCCCTGTGATATAAATATAATTTGTACATTTTTGAATATTATCCCAACTCTGAAGTAAAATATTTTATCAGATTGGCCTGTTTTGGTCTTTGAGTGCAGTGGGAATTTCACTGAAATGATGACAGGTGCCTGTTAACTAGTATGTGTTCTTGTGAGCTGGTGACCATTTGGTTTGCTTTTGGGTGGAGGGGGCGACAGACCTTGCCAATGATCATTCACAAGTTTTTGGCTTCATTGATTGATAGAAGGTGATACCATGAAAGGGTATATGAATGAGCTTGAGTGGTTAAGCTTGCTTAGTCCTTGTATTTGGGCTTTGAGATGCAGGCTTTCTTTATACAGGTTCTACAGGTGAGACAGAAATAAGTAGTTAAAGTTCACCTCTAATACATTTTCTTCTACTTGGCCATGATAAGATACTGTAAGGCTGAAATGCAAGTTTGTGTATCTGTACTGATCCAGTGTTGCTTCTTAGTTGTGTGGTGTAGGAATAGCTACTTTATCTCATTCTGTAAACTTTATTGATCAGCATTGATGGCTGTTCAGGTATTGCTACATTTTAAGCAGTATAAGCTTTCTAGTCTTAGTAATGTCATACAATTGTATTGCTACTAAAAGCTGACGTCACCCCCAGTAATGTAGTATATATACTTCTATATATAAAGTTTCCACAGGCTCTAATACTTCAGTTAAAATCTGTTGAAGAAGGCTTGTTTTTGTGTTGCAGAGTGGAAACGTGGTATATGGGTTTGAGCAGTCGTTTCTAAACAAATCAGTGCCACTGCACTTTGATTTGTGAAGTCAGGTGTTTGCTTTAAGTTTCTGTTTGGATTATTTGATATAAGATGGGCAGTGTTATTACCTAGCATCTTATATTAGTGGTCTTAACAGTAGATCCTTGGAGTGAGGAACTAGCAACTTCAATGTTCTCGTTTTCATTGCCCTGTTGCTTTTAAGTATTAACATCTTATGTGGGTAGAATGACTGAAGAATATAATAATGTGTAAACAATTCTGTCCTCTCACATTGCATATGATTTCTTCAAGAAGGTGTAGATGGGCAGTCAGGAGGAAGTTCATTTATCATAAGCCCATACATTGTTATCCTTGTTGTTTGCACCAGTTTCCTAAAAGTTAATGTCCAAATCCACCATTGTGCGTGGTCTTTAGGTAAATAGGAAGTGAACACACCTTGTATGCCAGATGAATATTAATGCATGTCTCATACAAGTGACTCACATTTGTCCTTCACAGTTTGAGGAATTCCACATGTCTTTGCCTCTGTTAAATCTACCAGTAGTGTAATGGTAGCAGTTATGATCAAAAACATTTTTCCATTCCAGGAGATGGAGGTAAAGGAAGATACAGATGTTAAATTCACAGTTCTGTCATATACAAAATCCTGTGTTACCTCTTGATTTTAGTCTGTGTTTATGCATTGTGATGTGAAGGGTATTTTTTACAAGATCTTTTTCATAATGTTTCTGTCTTTGAGAAACAACATATAATTCTAAGGGGGATTGGAATTTGAGTCTGTGTGTACCTTTAGGTAAACAGGTCACTCCAAATTTGCATAGTAAATGCAGTATCCTATTACTGCAAGTGAATGCTTATGATCTTTTTGATCTCTTTCGGATAGTATGGAAGGACTTAATATTTTTTTCATCTCTCCTGGACCTTCCCTCTGTAGCTAATAATCAGCTGCTACCAACTTTTCTTCTTATTGTCCAGGTTTACGGACCCACCTTGACTTCCCTCAGGCTCTGCTTGACCCATATCTGAGGCCAGTGACCTGCAAATAAAATTAAAGGGGTTAAAACCATTTTCTCTACTTTTATCTTACTCTTCTTCATATCCATAATCAGTTTCTCAGTTTTTGTATTATCTTTGTTTAGTCTCTTCCCACATATCCCTAGCTGCCATAAAAGAATCCGTTTTAAGACATACACATAAATACTTAATTTTACTGTCTCTCTCTCTATATATATATAAATATATATATATATATATATATATATATATATATATATATATATATATATATATATGGATGCTGTTGAACCAATTCATGCGTGGGTACATAGTTAACAGTTATAGCCTTTGTTTTATATTCATTCATTTTATATCCTGAAAAGGAACAACTGCCTCAGAATGTTCCACAGTACTGATATGTCCTTCTCTGGTTTTATCAAGTGCAAAACAATTAATATCTGGGAAAGAAAGCCAGCTTTGCTTGAGCATACCATTGATATCCTTGAATTTCTGAGTCGGGTATTTTCTTTGCCAGTGATTTTAAATACAATGCAAGTAACAAAGCAGAAAGAGGACAGTCCCGCCTGGTTCTTATGTTCAGACCGAACCTCAGCTGTACGTTTCTAAAGACAAGTTGAAATGTTTATTGCTTAAGTAAAACATTTTGCTTTATTCAGTGTTCTCTTTTTAACTTATTTTCTCTTAAAACTTGTTTTTAGATTAAGCCAAGGGTCTTAATCCAGATTTTCAGCCATACAAAAGAAAGACAATCCTGAGCAGCATCTTACCCTCACCAAGAATGATGCCACAGTACAAAGACAAAATGATCAATTTTAACAATTGGCTTAATTACTGGTGTCATTCTAAGGGGATCCAATGTCTGTCTGCTTGGGATGACATGCTTGACAAGCCACGCTGCTTCGCAAGGGATGGCTTGCACCTGTCACCCCTGGGCTTCCAGATATTGGCCAAGGCTCTTGCCACCCCCATAGTGCCTTTTTTAGGCAAGGCTCAAATGACAAACCTACCTCCCTAGAAAACACAAGTGGAAAAAAACTAAGGGTAATGCTGCTCAATGCCAGAAGTCTAAACCTCAAGATGCATGCTCTCGAAGCCCTCCTCAATATGGAGAACATTGATGTCTGTGCAGTGACTGAAACCTGATTCAAGGCTCCTGAGAGCACCCCGGCACTATCAGATTTTACCTCATATCATGCTTTCCGGCCCCAAAACTTGGACCGAACCACAAAAGGAGGGGGAGTATCCATATTCATCAAAGATACCCACACCTCCAGGTTAGTGGCAACGCACGAAGCATCGGAGACCATCCAGGTGCAACTAACCATAGGCAAAACTGCCCTACAGTTTGTAGCATGCTACAGACCACCCTCTCAAACTCAGGAACCCCACACAGCCTTCCTGAAGACACTGGAAAGTATGAATGTCTCTCCAAATACCATCATATTGGGAGACTTCAACTACCCAAACATAGACTGGGAACATTACTCAAGCCCCAACACCCTAGCCCAAAGGTTCCTAGAATTCATAAACTCAAATGCGATGGAACAACTAGTCACCATTCCCACAAGAGGAGATAATATACTAGACCTGATCATCACAAACATGGGGACAAAATGCTCCACACCGGAAGTATATCCCTCATTGGTGAGATCAGACAATAAATTAATCTCACTGGAAATCCACATCCCGCCCCCACCCCCTGCACAAAAGACCACAGTGAAGAACTTCTCAAAAGTCAACTTCACACTTCTTAAGACTGAAGTGGTATCCTTCAAGACCCCTGGGCCAGTGGAAACCACAACCCACACTGCTGAATCCTTTACAAATGCCTTCTATGGGCACCTTCAAGAATGCATGGATCATGCAATCCCAAATAAAACCAAGACCCATTCCCCCAAAGGCAGGCACCCGGTTTGGTGGACCCCAGCCATAAACAAACTTTACAACAGGAGGAGGAAGCTACTACATGACAGAGCAAAATCCCTGAAAGGGAAGGCATCTCTGATCAGTACTAGCAAAAAACTACGATCACTCATAAAATCATCCAAGGCCAACTTTGAGAGAAAAATCGCAAAAGACACAAAAGACAAACACAAGGCCTTCTTTAGCTATGTTAGAAACCTGATATGCTCAGAGTTAGTTCAAAATGACACAAAATACACTGAACCCACAGACATTGCCAACATTCTGGCAGACAGGTTCAGTGCAAATTTCTCCTCCCCCTCCCCCCCAAAAGGAGAAATATGTATCCCAGCAGAGTGTAGCCTCCCTAACATCTCAGATGCCCAGGTGAGAGCCGCCCTCTCTAAAGCTAAAAACACAGCATCAATGGGACCGGACGGTGTCCCGGGCTGTGTGCTACATGAACTCCAAGAGGAACTAAACCCACACATAAGGCTGCTGTTTAATCTTAGCCTTACTACAGGATACGTACCCAAAGAGTGGCTTACGGCAACAGTGGTCCCACTCCACAAAGGCGGTGCTTCTACGGACCCTGGAAATTACCACCCCATAAGCTTGAGCCTGGTCTGCAAAGCTATGGAGAGGATCATTATGGAACTCATAAACAAAAGACATTGGGGACCTACAGACATTGGATCTTACCCAATTTGGCTTTGTCAAGGGCAGATCCTGCCTTTTGAACTTGGTCAACTTTTTTGAAACTGTCACTAAGGCCATTGATGAGGGTAAGGCAGTTCACACAGCCTACCTTGACCTTGCAAAAGCCTTCAACACAATACCCCACTCGGGCATCATAGACAAACTCACCAGCTTAAATGTAAACCCATATGTCACAAGATGGGTTGCAAACTGGTTCAAGGACAGAACCCACAGGGTCAGAGTTGCTGGAGCCATGTCAGACTCTAAGCCGGTCACAAGCGGTGTCCCACAGGGCTCAGTCCTGGGACCCCTCTTGTTCGGCATTTATTTTTCCGAGGTGCAGGCAAACATAGGAGGATTGTGGCTGACAAAGTTCGCAGATGACTGCAAACTGGGCGCCATAATTGATACTCTAGCGGACACAAGCATCCTTCAGAGAGGCCTCATAGAAACTGATAATTGGTGCCAGAGCCATGGCCTTAAGCTGAACGCCAAAAAATGTATAGTCATACCCTTTGGGAAAAACAAGGTACCCACAAATTACCACATAGGTGGTAATCCATTAAGTACGGAAGAGGTAATCAGGGACCTAGGGACCCAAGTTGACAGTAACCTCTCATTTGACACTCACATTGCCAAAGTGGTTAGGAAGACCTTCTATATTGCCCACCTTATCATGAAGGGATTCACATCTAGATCAAGAGAGGTCATTGTGCCCCTGTACTCTTCTCTTATCAGGCCAATGATCGAGTACAATGCCCCATTTGGGATGTATCTTACCCGACACCTGCAGCAGTTGGAAAGACCCCAAAAGTTCCTCACCAAGAGGATAAAGGGTCTCAAACATATGTCATATGCTGCCCGGCTGAAGAAACTCCAGCTCTATTCAGTCGCATACCACCTACTCAGAGGTGATCTGTGCCTGACATACAAGGCCATGTCCAATCTGGAATTAATGGACATGCTCCACCTCAGAAAATCCAAATCCATCAGAGCTACGAGAGCTAGAGACTTGAACCTCAACACAGAAATAAATAGGACGTGCTGGAGGGACAGATTCATAACCCAGAGGCTCCCTACACTCTGGAACAGAATCCCAGTCCATGTTAGGCAGACCCCTCACTAACTCTATTCAAGAGAAATCTTGACGAGTGGATGGGAGATCGTAGGTTTACCCTGGGGGTCATCTCTGTGTCACTACTAGACAGAGGCACAGTAAACTAAACCCTAAATGGGCGTAGTATTCTCATCCTAAGGGGTGGTGAAAGCCACACACACTCTGGCTAGGCTTATAAATGCCCTAGGGCAGATAGCCTAGTACGAACCTATGAACCTAAAACATCAACTATATATTACAATTTACCTACTTTTTACACCCCATCCCCCATTTAGTCAACCAAGATTACAGCCTTTTAACTTAAATATGCTTTTGTGTAGCCTTTTTCTCTTTTTGCATTGTACTGCCTACAGTTCTTAATACTAAAAAGAAGAGAAAAAAGGCACATTTTTACTTCAGTATCTTTATTACATACAAGAACAAAAAATGCTTTATTATAAAACATGCAATTTAAATACTGTTAAGAGCAGAAATTTTTACTTGGTTACCTTTTTCCTTCCTCTTCAGTTCCACTCAGTGTCCTTCCAAACATTAATAACATGAAGTGAGGTAAATGCCCTTCAGTTCCCATAAGTTTAACAAAGTCAACAAAAGTCTATTCTTTGCACTTTTTCTTAATACAGCTGTATTTCACAAAAGTTATTGATGCTTTGCAGTGTCACATTTATTACACTAATTTTGATGTTGCTGTTCTTCTTCCTGTTTATCTCTATCTCCCATTTCCAGGTACTGGTTCAGCTCTAAAGTCTACTCCCAATTCTAGTCAGCTGCAGTGCTTTCCTTCGTGTCTCAAGCATTTTCCTTTGAAACCATGGAAAAATGTTTCACTGGCAAAGTCTCTCTATGTGTTTTGTCAGAAGAATGAGAAGCAGAGCCCCCTTTTGCTTTATGGATCACTTTTTGTTGGACAAACTTTTGTATCTCCTCCTTAACCTCTTCTGCATCAAAAAAGTATTTTGATCTTCCGGGAAAAATATTCTAAACACAGCTGGATGCAGCAGCTTGAATCTCACGCATGCCTTTTGACATTCCCTGATTGCTGGAATCAGATTGTTTCTCTTCTGCCTGGTGTACAGTGAGTAATAATACTATAAGGAATAGTGTTCCTTCAGATTGCTCTGGTACAGCAGAAAATGTCAGATTTTTCCTACATGCTCAGTCCTCTAATTTTACCATTTTTTTCAACATCTTTTCTTGAACAGTCTGATATTTAGGCAGCCTTTTCTTCATTTTGACCTCTGATTTTTGCAGTTTTATCAGCTCATCTGAATATCTAAACACCAAATACCCAAAAGCGAACGTCACCTTGTAGATATGCAGAAAAATCCCAAATGAAGGAAACATGATCAAATAAAGGATGCAATTAGATAAAACACCAATCAAATTTATTTCTGAATGGCTGGTTTGAATTTTGAGCTTCAGAAATGTTATATAAGGATCTATGTTAGTTGTTACTCTTGGTCTGATGAAGCAATATTGAACTGTTGTGAAAGTGCTTACCTTATTGTTGTCAAGTATTGGAATAAATTTAGTTGGTGTTTTATCTAACTGCATCTTTTATTTGATCGTGTTTCCTTCATTTGGGATTTTTCTGCTCATCTGAATATCTGTTGAAAGCTTCTTCCATTTTTTCCAACCCTTTTTTATTTGAGTTGGTGTACTCCTTCAGTGTTTTGGTTACTTTAATCAGCCCTGAGCACATTTGGCTTATATTTTTCCCTGTAGATTGCTGAAAGCCATGTTTTGCACCAGAGCTGGAGCTTGAGTTGCTTTTTCCTGAAAAGCTGCAGGATTCTTCCCAGTCAATGTTTTCTCCAACTTTTCTAGTTGATTTTCTTTCAGGTTCTCTTTATTTGCTGGCGTCCATGCAATGCACTTAGTAGCCAGTAAAGG
This sequence comes from Protopterus annectens, assembly GCF_019279795.1. Classification (NCBI taxonomy): domain Eukaryota; kingdom Metazoa; phylum Chordata; order Ceratodontiformes; family Protopteridae; genus Protopterus; species Protopterus annectens. The sequence goes on from NC_056744.1 coordinate 6,267,493, forward strand.
AATTTACTAAAAGTGACAGTTCTTGGCCCTTGTTTTTCAAAATTTTTTTTTCACGCTGGGAGAGTTGAAGTTAAGTTGTTAGTAAGTGTGCAACAATTTTTGACCTTCCTGCACTCTACATTCCTTGATATAATTCAGTACTCTGTTTCTTTGTCTGTACCAGCAATGCCATATACATTCCATGGTAATGGGGAGGAAGTAGCCATTCTTATAGAAAGCTGTTACTCCCGCCTATTATACTTTGTTGTAGTTTTGAATCTATATTTCCGGCTTTTAGCTTAAACAGGCACTTATGTCTGGCAGGCTGAACTCGTATGAGTTGCTTCTTGTCATATCCATTTGAACCCATGTCACATTTTTCAGAACTTTTTGCTTCAGTGAAAAGACTTACAAAACTAAATAGATTTTAAAACTTCCCCCATCCCCTTTAAAATTAATACAAATGCACAAAATTATACTTACAAACATGTTTACCCCCTCATGTAGGAGCAGATGCCCCCAAGTCAATGACTACACCCACAGGCATTGCCTTATCTAAAATTAAGGTTATCCATGCTAAAGCACATTTTACAGCCTATGTTCCTACTTGCAATGATTGTTATCTTTTCCTTTATTAGCTGTATTCCCCTCCCAGATGTGAAAAATGGTTTACATGTTTTCACTAAACATTAGCTGTTAGCTCAAAGAGAAAGTGCACTGGCTACCTTTAAATGTATACATTGTACAGTGTTATATTAAATGCATTGATGTATTAAGGCTGCTGGGAGGCAACTACTTGTATATCTTATTCACTGCCCACAGTTTATTTTTTATTTAACTACTTGCCAGTGTACCTTTAAATGTTAATTACACTGCTGAGAGAAATATACCAAGTACAGAGTGTTCAGAGGTCTAATGATTCTGCAGAAAGCTCTCTCCAAGTAAAAGCAGCTGGTAAAGAGAAAAAAAATAGTAACTTTACAGATGCATGAAAGACATTTTGTAAATTTCACTCAGAACACACTGTACGTACTTTTCCTGATTAATTGCCTGAACCTGTAGAGTTCTTGTCTGCCACTTATATGATTTGCTAATGACTTGGCAAATGCAACAAAACTACGCGCGCACACACACACACACACACACACTTCATCGTCTCAGTCCAAGTTTATTTGTAGCCTTCTGCTGGCATTGTGTGTTTCATCCTTAACTGCATAGCTCTAAAGTATCCATTCAAATTAGTTCATCTGGAACCACCTTGTTCTAATGAGAAAAATCAACTTATCCCAGTTAACTCTTGCTATCTGCCCCTCCAAAATACATTAATTCAGATGTTTATTGTTGTCATAATTTATTCTTTATTTATTTATTTATTGACATTTGTTTACCAGGAAAGTCAGACTGGATACATTTTCAACAGAAGCCATGGGAGAAAACCACCTCAAATAAAAGGACAGCAAATACATATACATAGATGACAGTTGACATCGTATTGCAATTTACTGTAAATACACAGACTGATACAGCTATGACATATAGAACAATGTGCATATACCATCATTAAAACATATAAATACAATATCATGTAGCACTGAAACATATTGATATGTTGCAAGTGCAGGAATTTATTACTTGCTCAAAGCAAATGTCTTAGTGGAACATTCAAACAGTGGATAAGAAAGAGGAGAGGAAGGGATGGGAGAGTGAGAAGACGTATTTGTTAGAGGTAAAATGTAGTACATGTGGGAGAGAAGAGATTAAGTGAAACAAGAGTAACTGGAAAAAAATAAAAAAGAAAAGGAGAGAAAAGGTGCATTTTGGTATTAGAGGACAAGGAGCTGCAATTTTATCCAGGACAATAGCAAGTGCAAAGCCAGGATTGAGAGTGGAATTATTTTATTTGCAACTTCAATCAATGACTGTTATGTATTGCCCTGATTGGTGCAGGGATCGTATTCCAGACTTCCGCTACTCGATATGAGTACAGACTTTGACCACAGTTTTTGGAAGTGGATTTTTGTCAGAAGTGATGATTTAGGAGGTAGTGGTAAAGAATTGTACTTAAAGCTGGACTGGAAAGACGGGTGTATAATATCCCTGACCTGTATATAAAACTGGTAGGGAAGGCAGTCTGTAGCCTGTATATAAAGCTAAAGGGACTAAAACATTTTCACTGCTTGTATCTTACTAGCCATAACTATAAAAAAGGGCTTCAGGTTTCTCTGTTTTGAGAGCATTAAATGTAAAGTTGCACTTAGTTTTCAATGCAGAACAGTGATGATTAGTTTGAACTGCAAATCTACCTTGCAACAATTTTTATCTCTGTTACAGTAATCAATACTTACAATATAGTTGGTTTAGATATTGATTTCCATTTTCTAGTATTTGCTTTTTTGTCAGACACCAGAATTAAACTTAACAAGGCCTTTCGGTGCCTAAGCAATTCAGATATGGTGTCCTTAGTAATAGCCATTTACTCGCCCAGTATTTCTGATGGACTTTACAAAAATTCCATGTAGAGTACTCTACCAACTTATTCCACTCCTAAATCATATGTTCCAAGTTACCTCTTTCTTCCCCATCACACTTCCAACCTTTGCCATCTATCTGATGACAAATTCTTTGGAATCTAATTAGGGTATAAAAATACCTTTGTAAACACTTCCAAGCAAAAATCCTTACCTGTCTAGACTTTGTTGCATACTTAGGAGAGAGACATGTGTCCTCCCATTGTCCCCTTGTAAGTTGCTTATTCAGTATCTCTTCCTAATTTTTTCTAACCTCCTGTCATTGATTCTTATATTTATCAAGCTATATTTTATATGCCCTGCTAATTATCCTTTTTTAACAGCAGCTTATGTTCTAGATTCAACTGAAAATACTACAAGCTCAGGTCTTTGTTAGGATTTCCCTATCACTTCTTCTTTGCCTATACATTGGTATCAATCCCTGGTAAGGAAAGCTGTCTGTAGCCTGTAGTCCATGTTTTGTCCTGGCCTCATCTCATTATTTTACTTTTCCCTGTCTTTGTTGTTTAGCCAGTTTTCTCCAGTAAATTTCAGCCTCCTCTTGCCTATTCTTAGTACCCCTACTTGCAGTCATCCCTATTAGCAAAATCTTTTTTGTATTCTTGTGTTGGCTTAGTTCTTAAAATACTTTCTGCTACTTTATGAATATAATATGATATATGTTTGTTATTCTCCTTAAGGATCGACATCCATGTAGAATACTCATTTCCTGAATCAGCCCCTTCTCCAGTTTCATCATCTTCTCTTTCCACTTTGACATGTAACTTTCTGGTTATGTATATGAACTTTCATTTTGTAACTCCAAAATATCCTTTCAAACCAGGTAATCCTAAACCACGTTATTCTATTAGAAGGATCAACTTATCCCACTTAATCCTTGCCATCTTCCCCACCCAGATAAATTTCCTCAACTCTTTATTAATTATTGTTCACAACTTATCCTGTTTTTCACTGGTTGTATCTTACTATCCATATCCATAAACAACAGCTTCCAGTTTCTCAATTTTTGTATTATCTTTTGTTTAATCTATTCCCACACACATATCGTTAGCCACCATAATAGAAGCATTTTCTTATCATGGGGATGCACAAGCCACTGCATTTTTTGTGCCAGTCCAAACCCGGATAAATGGGGAGGGTTACATCAGGAAGGGAATCTGGTGTAAAACTTTTGCCAAATGACATATGAGAACAACAGTACAGATTTCCATACTGGATCAGTTGAGGCCTGGGTTAACGACTATCACCAATGCTATTAGCCAACATGGTGATGGTGGAAATTGGACTACTGTTGGCTGAAGGAGAAGAAGAAGCTGGGGGAAGGCATGTCCAAAGGCAGGAAGGAGAGGAGGAAGGTTAGGAGTGTGGTAGTGAGGGTAGCCACTTGGAACGTTGGCAATATGAGTAGCATAGGGAGATAGCTAGCTGTTATGATGGAGAGAAGGAAGGTTGATATATTGTGCATGCAAGAGACCACATGGAAGGGGAGTAAGGCCAGGTATATCAGAGGTGCGTACAAATTGTTCTATCATGGTGTGGATAGTGGGAGAAATGGGGTAGGGGTTATCCTGAAGAAGCAGTATGCCAAGAGTGCTTTGGAGGGGAAATGAGTGTCGGACAGAGTGAGGTTTATGAAGCTGGAAATTGATGGTGCAGTGCATGTGCTCCACAAGTTGGGTGTGTGATGGATGAGAGAAAAATTTTGGAGTGAGTTGGATGAAGTGATGAGTGTACCCAAGGGTGAGAGAGTGGTGATTGGAGTGGATTTCATCGGGCATGCTGGTAAAGGGAACAGAGGGGATGAGGAAGTGATGGGTAGGTATGGTGTTAAGGAGAGGAATGCAGAAGGTCAGCTGGTAGTGGATTTTGTGAAAATGATGGATTAAGAAGAGAGAGGAGCATAGGGTGACATACAAGAGTGAGGGAAGATGCACACAGGTGGATTATATCCTATGCAGGAGGGCCACTGTGAAGGAGATTGGAGACTGTAAAGTGGTGACAGGGGAAAGCATAGTTAGACAGCATAGGAAGGTGGTCTGTATGATGACATTGGTGATCAAGATGAGGAGGAGAGTGAGGGCAATGCCAAGGATCAAATGGCAGAAGTTGAAAAAGGATGACTGTAAGGTAGATTTCATGAAAGCGTTAAGACAGGCATTGTATGGCAGTGAAGAGTTACCGAATAGCTGGGTTACTACAGCAGAGCTGGTAAGGGAGATGGCTAGAAAAGTGCTTGGTGTAACATCTATGCAGAGGAAGGAGGACAAGGAGACCTGGTGGTGGAACAAGGAAGTACAGAAGAATATACCAAGAAAGACACTGGCAAAAAGGAAGTGGGATTGCCAGAGAAATGAAGAAAGTAGACAGGAGTATAAGGAGATGAGACGGATGGTGAAGAGAGAGATGACGAAGGCTAAGGATAAGGCATATGGAGAGTTGTATGAAAGGCTGGACACTAAGTCGGGAGAAAAGGACATGTACCGATTGGCTACACATAGGGACCAAGCTGGGAAAGATGTGCAGCAGGTAAGGATGTTAAAGGATAACGAGGGAAATGTACGTACAAGCGAGGAGAATGTGTTGAGCAGATGGAACGAGTACTTTGAGGGGCTGATGAAGGTAGAGAATGAGAGAGAGAGAAGGTTGTATGATGTGAGGATAGTGAATCGGGAAGTACAACTGATTAGCAAGGAAGGAAGTAAGGACAGCTATGAAGAGAATGAAGAAAGGAAATGCTGTTGGTCCAGATGACATACCTGTGGAAGCATGGAGGTGTTTAGGAGATATGGCAGTGGAGTTTTTAACCAGGTTGTTTAATGAAATCTTGGAATGTAAGAGGATGCCTGAGAAATGGAGAAGTGTATTGGTACCGATTTTTAAGAATAAGGGTGATGTGCAGAACTGTAGTAACTACAGAGGGAGAAAATTGATTAGTCACAGCATGAAGTTATTGGAAAGAGTAGTGGAAGCAAGGTTAAGAAGGGAGGTGATGATTACTGAACAGCAGTATGGTTTCATGCTGGGAAAGAGCATTACAAATGCAATGTTTGCTCTGAGAGTGTTAAAGAAGTATAGAGAGGGTAAGAAGGAGTTGCATTGTGTCTTTGTGGACTTAGAGAAAGCATATGACAGGGTGCTTAGAGAGGAGCTGTGGTGTTGTATGAGGAAGTCGGGAGTGGCAGAGAAGTATGTAAGAGTGGTACAGGATATGTATGAAGATAGTGTGACAGTGGTGAGGTCTACGGTAGGAGTGATGGATGTGTTCAAGGTGGAGGTGGGATTACATCACGGATCAGCTCTGAGCCATTTCTTATTTGCAATGGTGATGGACAGGTTGACAGACTAGATCAGGCAGGAATCCCAATGGACTATGATGTTTGCAGGTGAAATTGGGATCTGTATTGAGAATAGGGAACATTTAGAGAAGACCCTGGAGAGGTGGAGATATGCTCTAGGGAGGAGAGGAATGAAGGTCAGTAGGACTAAGAATATTTGTGTGTGAATGAGAGTGAGGATGCAGGGAGTAGAGATGGCTAAAGTGGATGAGTTTAAATACTTGGGATCAACAGTTCAGAGTAATGGTGAGTGTGGAAGAGAGGTGAAGAAGAAGCGTATAGGCAGGGTGGAGAAGAGTGTGAGGAATGATTTGTGACAGACTGGTACCAGTAAGAGTGAAAGAGAAGGTCTAGAAGAGGGCAGTAAGACCAGTTATGTTATATGGGTTGGAGACGGTGGCATTGACGAAAAGACAGGAGTCAGAGTTGGAAGTGGCAGAGTTAAAGATGTTAAGATTTGCATTGGGTGTGACGAGGATGGACTGGGTTAGTAATCAGTATATTAGCGGGTCAGCTCAGGTTGGAGTGTTTTTGGAGACAAAGCCAGAGAGGCAAGATTGCATTGGTGTGGACATGTGCTGAGGAGGGATGCTGGGTATATTGGGAGAAGGGTGCTAAGGATGGAGCTGCTAGGTAAGAGGAAAAGGGGAAAGCCGAAGATGAGGTTTATGGATGTGGTGAGAGAGGATATGCAGGTGGTTGGTGTGACAGAGCAAGATGCAGAGGGCAGGAAGAAATGGAAACAGATGATCCACTGTGGTAACCCCTAACAGGAGCAGCCAAAATAAGTAATCATATCCCCATAAGTATGGCTTTTTGCTAGACCAATTCATGTGTCAGTCCATAATTCATGGCTATAGCCTTTGTTTTTATCTTCATTAATTGTATATTCTGAAAATACTTGAAACTGTCTCAAAATGTTCGACATCTCTGAGATGTTCTTTTCTGGACCTTTTAGGTACAAAATAATATTGTCTGCAAATAAATCCAACTTTTCTTGATTAGCATAGTAATTATATACTTGAATTTCTGAGTCCCTTATTTTCTTTGCCAGTGGCTCTAAATGTAATGCAAATAAAGTGGAAAGAGGACTCCCTTGACTGGTTCCTCTGTTCAGGCACAGCTTATCAGAGAGGAACCCCCCCCCCCCCCCACACACACACACAAAAAACACACTTTAATGCTTGCCTCCAGTCCCCTTGTATATCCTCCTAATTTACCTTATCATTGCATCAGGGAGTGCAAATTTTTCCATTGCCCTGTTCATGAAATTCTAGCTTACTCTGTCATATACTTTCTCTGCATCAAGCTACATCACCAACAGCGTTATTTTCTTACTTTCTGCTTCCCTCTGGAACATAATTGTTCTATTAATCTTGTTAAATGTTTGCCTCCCCTCTACAAAAACACATTAATATTTATCAATTTTGGCAACACATTTTCCATTCTTTTAGCTAGCATAAACATAAACAATTTATAATCATGATTTAAAATTGAAATGGTTCTGTATGAAGTTGGATCTAATGGGTTTTATTTCATCTGTAGGTATTACTTACCACAGCTTTCTTTCAAGATGCTAGTACTTCCCCTTCTTTTAAAGTACTGTTAAACAAAACCTTGCAGATCCTTATCACTTTCTTCCCTCCTAACTTCTTAACTTTCTCAGGAATGCCATCTGTTCCTGGAGACCTTCCTGCAGCTTGATTATGCATTACCTTTTTATCTCATCTCCTCCTATTTTAACTGTTAATTGTTGAGCCTCATCAACCCCTATCTTTGGCATACTCAAGTCTTCCATAAATATATCCATTTGTACACTTTCTTGATTTCTACGTTTCTCTGTTTTATACAAATGTCCATAAAATTTCCAAAATATATCTAATACTGCTACATGATCTCTTGTTTTTCTTGTTATATGCTCCCTAAGTTTGGTGACAACCCTTTCTAATTTTTGTTGCCCAAGTCATTGTGCTAAAACTTTCTGTGCTCTGGAATTTTTATCAAAAAACAGTTGCTTAACAGCAGTCTTTCTAAACTTGTGCATATTATTCAGGTACTCCCCTTTTTTCTCTTTAGCATTCACATTTGCACCTCTTCTTTTTCTGTGAGATTCTCCTTATGCTGCAATAATTTAGCATTTGTCAACCCCTCTAAATGATTCCTGTTACTTCTTAACCATGTATCTTTTTTTTATTTCTACTGTATTTTAAACTCCATTTTCATTTTTAGTCTTGGCATTTTTCTTTTGCTCCTTTTCCGTTACCGGGGCAACACTTCTAATGAGCACTTTCCGTTTGACGCAACGCTGGTTATCTTTTAGCAAATAATCACCATCTGCTGTTAGCTGTACAAACAACTTATGTTAAAACTTTTGATACTCATTTAAGTAGAGAAAATAGCTTATTTACAATCTTTTCAAGGTCACAGCTATGTTGCAGTGTTGATTTCACTAACCTAGTAGTGGTCACAGAGGTTTTTCAGAACTTAAATTAGGATAGCTCATTTCCCACAGATTTCATTTGTCAGAAAGAATACTGTTTCACAAGCAGAGTACTTTCAGATTTAATTCGGTAAACGTGATGTGTTCACTTTAACTGTTTGTTAAGAACTCAGAAGCTTAAAGTGATTCTTCATCGAGCGCTGTACAATAAAAAACGCAACTTGGCATAACTTGCATTATACCCAGCATACATATCTTAACATGTTTTTGGAATGGTACTTTTCCTTAAAGTACATACATTCACAGTCCTTTTCAGTGAGGGATCACATTTTATAATTATCACTGACAGGAAAGTATGTGTGCGTGTGTCCCACTTCAGCAGTAGCTGCGAGATCACTGCGAGCGCCTGGTAAAATTCCAAGCGCTCATTTTTAAGTTTGCTCCGATAATGGAAAAGTACCTTTTTTTTTTTTTTATTATTATCTTGAACCATACTTTTCTTAGCAGCCATCACCTCTGCATGGATTTCAGTTTTCAAGCCATTAATGTTCAGAAAACTATAGTTTTTTTATACTTTAAATCTAAAAGGGAGAAGCTTAAACTTGCCAATTTCTGTTCCTTGATTTTTTTAATCCTCTCATCACATCTCCTATAGTAAATCATTTCTGGGGGCAAATTCTGTTTATGTGCTGGCAGTGATTCAGTATGTTTGGCCTGTTCTTTATTATTTCTGTTTGAGCAACCTTGGTGTGCGTGTGCGTGCATGGGTGCTCACATGTGTGTTCCGAGATAAAACTTCTGAATTTGAGAAAATCTACAAATAGCCTTTCCACAAGGGCAGGATTTCTTTAAGGAGTGGTTCTTTTTTTCTGTCCAAAATAGTAAAACTTCCCCACCTTCTGTTTATTCAGCTGCCAGTCTTCCATACTGATTAAAAAAAAGTCTGAACAGACCTTTTTTCAAAACAAATAAAGGGAAGGCATTTGTTTCTCACCATGGGTAAATATAGACAACTAAAATATTGTACTAACAAGACCAAGGACTTAAGGCAATTGGGCAACTTTTTTTCCTCTTCATGGTAGTGGACCAAGGCAGGCCAGTGACTAAACATTTAAATGTATGAATCCATTACCTTTTATTACTGCGTCTTTTGCAGCAAGTTAGAATCTAGCTCTGCCAGAATATCAGCTCCCACTGCAAATTTTAAGAATGTGTCAAAGCAAAGTATTTTTTACATTGCAGCAGCATTCTAGAAGCATATCATGTTCTGTAGCTGCAATGCTAAAAGTTATGCTGTAGATTACTTCATAGGTCTTCATTGTCCACCTTATACATCGTGCTTTTAATTCTATCATGAATGCAGTTTTAGAATAATCCTTCCTTATTGTGAACATACTGCATTTGCATGAGGGAACTTGCCATAGCTTTGGATATTGTGGGACAGGATTGTTGCAGTACATTTACACACACATGTCCTATTTGGACATGATCTAAAGTTGACAGAGGGAATGGAGTCCAGAATTCTGGCCACCTTTATGGAAAATGTATGTCATTTTTTACATGATTATGTCCGTAGAGATAGGGGGACTCCTAGGAATTTCCCTGGTGCTCTAGTTTGTTCTGTATACTTTTTAGCATTAATGCCTTGTGGTGTTGGGGAGTGTACTTGGATTTATTTATTACTGTGTCGTGTGACTCTAGGGTAAGCTAGAGTCTTTAGGATCTGGTTTATTTAAGAACTGGACTATGTTCTTCTGGTTAGTATGTGTGTATTTGTGTTGATAATGAGACTTGAGTACTATTGTTGCAATTTCTTGCTGAAAAACAAAACAGAGAAAAGTGTTGGATACTCTTCCAATTACATTCTACTTTTCTGTTTGCTGTTAGAGTTGGAGAAAGCCCAGCACCAAAAAGGGAGTGTTCATTTTACTCTAGAAGTCTTGCCACAAGACAGGAAGACAGAGGTCCACTTACAGCCAAAGTCACATTCGAAAGTGTATACCGAAGCACCTGACCTTATTCCCAAACATTTGCAGTTAGGGTGCTTGTTAAAGTTAGTTACTTCCCCTTTGGCTGCTTTCCCAACTGAGAAGATAAAACCATTTATTTACATTTGACACACCTTTGGACACATTGATGAGTAAGGATGTCATCTCTCAACAGGTGAAGAAAATGGATAGAATGGTGAAATCGATCCTAGGAACATGAATTTGGTTGCAAATTAGAATTGGACTATGTGATATGACTCATTCTACTGGTAGAGAAATGAGACAAATGTCATGACTGAATGTGATTTAAATGCTATTAATATGAAGAACATACATTATGACCTGGTAGATTTGTCTGGCTTGTTTGTATATATGAAGCACCTAAGGATGACTCTGCTTGATACAGTGGAGTGTCTGTATGACCAGCTGGAGCCTGGAAGTCATAAAATTAGACAAGCAGCAGTTGTCTATGATTCATAATATATAAGAGATGGTGAATCAGATTCAGCAGGTAAAACACTAATTAACTGAAATGGAAGACTAGGCACAAAAGCAAAATTAAAAAAATGAATGAAAATGACAGAGTGGAGTGTTTTTTGAAAGACTCAATGGAAGTGGCATGGGTGAGGTATAGAAAAACAAGGTTTATTGAGATTGAGTTTTGACATGGTATAAAAAAGCACAAATATTATGGATGTTATGGTGACTGGTGAGAAAGTTGGCTGAGGAGGTGGCATCTGTCCCATTTGTTTTGGGGCTATGATACAGGAATATAAATGGGGGAGACCGAAATTCAGTCTGTTGTTGTTGACTTTTTATCACCAGGGAAATGCTGACTTCCAGCTAAAGCTATTGGAAAGGAGAGAACTCCTGCAAATACAGATGGAATAACTTGAAAAGGGGATGTTGAGTCAGGTGAAATGGATATATCAGGAAGAATGCAGGATGGTTGGGAAGCAATGGCTTCATTTTAAGAGAGATACGTATGTATGTGCACTGTCCCAGGAACAAGATGACTGGGTAGATTAGAAACCACTGCATGTAGACATGAACTGGAGTATACTGAAGGCATACTATGTTAAAGTAATAAAACACTAGCCATTAATTTTAAGTGAAGATGAAATAATGGCCTGGACAATGTGGTAAACGTTTGCCTTGGGCACCTAGTTAATTTTGTATGGTTCGGGGAGGGTGGGTGAGATGATTTGGACATTTGGGCTTTATAAATCATTGGCTTTCAATAATAATGGTTGCTGGCATGTAGCCAATGAAAAAAAAATACAGTTATAAAGATTTCATTTATTTTTCTGGGTATTATGGAAGTACTCAAGTGTTCTTGTTCTGTTAAATATTTTGATTAATAGTTGCCTATTTGAACTTTAGTTTTTTTTTTTTTTGTTTGTTTTTTTTTTATGGTGCTCGACTGCGGTGATGGTGCTGCGGTAGTGTTGTAGCCTCACAGCAAGACGTTGTCCCGTTCGTTTCTCAGCTAGAGCGTCTTCTGTGTGGAGACGTGCGTGAATGGGCTTACCTTCGTTGAAGGTTGTGCGTCAGGGCTGGCAACTCGGTACGTAAAAATCTACTGCCAATCATTAGCGGACCAGAGTTCCGCTGTGGCAACCCCTAACCGGGAAAAGCCGAAAGACACAAACAAGCAAACAACTCATGAGTACTGTGAATAACCTTACTCTGAGGGCTTTATCTGTATAAATTGTACTGTATAAATTTCATTTGCAAACTTTAATATGGTATAGCTGGATTGAATGTCATGGAACAAAATAGAGCAACATATATATTGCATTTGATTTTCTCGGTAATGGACAAAAAGCCTGCATGTAAATGACACATATTGCATGTTTGATCCCATAGTTGCTTGACTGTATTTATTATTGTTGCCAGATGTCTGCTCACCTATATCCAGATTTAAGTGAATTTCTTGATTTTTTTTTTTTTTTTTTTTTTACTTTGGTAAAATACATAAGCAAAATTTAAGCTGTGTGTAGTCAAACAGATTTTTTGAGCTTTTAAGATGAATTCTGTTTGCCAATATTTATTTTATGGTATGTGCAATTTTCTTTCTTTTTACATGAACAAATGTTTAGGTAGTACAGGAACAGGTGAAGGGGATAATTTAAAATGTGAGCGATGAAAGCTGGATAATGATAAATAGAAGAATAGTTAATGGGCTGAAGGCAAAGGGACTGGCTTACATTTTGGGTAGATGTTAATGTCAATAAATTGTGTTGTGATAAGGGCCCTACATTTGAAGGAATTGGTACTTGTTTTTATGTTACTTGGATACAGAATGTGCACTAGTTTGGGTGATTTAACCAAAGTGTAAATACAGTAGTTAATGTTATTGGTAACATAGCTTTTTGAACATCATCACTTATTCCTTCTGGCTTTGTAAGGGAAGATGGTAAGCTTGACATCCTTGATAAATAAGTTGAAACTATGTGCCAGTTGTGGCTGAAGCATTTTATTAACCAGATGGAATATTTGCGAGCCTGATACTGAGAAAGATGGCTCGAAGAATTCTCCTTGACAGCTTTTACTAATGCTGATGGGTTGTAGATGGATGTCTCAGTCAAGGTAGAGGCAAAATGAGGTCTGATGGAATATCGGAATTTACCAATGTTAAAGTGGACATTGATGGGATAGTTGGAATGCTCGTTTATCTGTAATTGGCCAGTGATAACAGATATTTCGAGAACGGGTTGTAAGATGAGGAGTGGCAAGAGAGGGTAAGGAAGAGTACAAAGTGTGGTCTTCCTTACACCACAACATCTGGGTAGGTATTGCCCCTTCTAGTCAAATTCTAATCTCTGATATCAAACTCCCTGTCTGCTGTTCTCCATAAGAATTCACTCCAGGTGCAAATTACTTACAGAAGACAGACTGACATCTTGTTACTACTAGAACTACTACAATTCTCTCTTTTCCGATTCTTGTGTTTTGAGATTTTTCTCTTTTTGTGGTTATGTGATCATGGAGTTAATGTACATTAAGCATGGAAGATAAAGGGGGATTTACCTCTTACATGGAGAGGTGCCTGCCAGGTGCTTACTCCACACCCTGCCAAAATGAATACTTTCCTTTATTAGTCTTCATTTGGTTGTATTCCAAACCAGTTTAAATAAGTCAGTTGATTCCTCGACTTGCTGACACTTAAGGATACGCAAGTGAAGCACACAACACTTGTTATCTTTGGGCAGTGTTGTGGAAGTGAGTGTCTGCTGAGAGTGTGAAGTTTATGTAGCACTGTGAATGGACAGAGAATATAAGACTGTGATTGGGGAGAAATGGGGAAAAGATGAGATGTGTATGAAGGAGGTGCAAGTTAGGCATATTAAAGAAAGTATAAAGTATGCAAATGAGAGACTTGAGAAATCAGGGACATTCGGCTAATAGTGCAAAATGAAAATTACGTAAGTTTTTTTTCCGTTTGTTTGTTTGCACAGTTTGGTCTGTACTTGAAATTAGGTACAACATGTATGTTGGAAATATGCCACAAGAACAGTTCATAATACTGTTTTGAAAACTTTAAGCACCATACTGTACAGTGTGAATGCTGGTTACTGTGGTAAAATTATGGAATCCAAGGAAGACTGGGCTAGGTGGGTGATAACTTTTAAATGTAAATGTTGTTGTCTTTCGGCTTTCGGTTAGGGGTCGCCACAGTGGAACTCCGGTCTGCTAATGATTGGCAGTAGATTTTTACGAACGCCGAGGTGCCAGCTCGACGTTCAACCTTCAGCAAAGGCACGCCCATTTACACATGTCTTTCGAACGCCCACCCAACCGCGGAGAGGACATGCAGACTCCACACAGAAGGCACTCCCTGCACTCCAGCCAAAAATCGAACAGGAGAACCTCTTGCTGTGAGGCAACAGTGCTACCGCTGTACCACCGCGGCTGTGCAACTTGTAATCAAAATAAAACCTTTTTAAAAAACTTTTAAATGTAAATAATTTTTAAAAATGTTTTATTTTGATTACTAACAGAGGTGAAGACTGTTACAAAATAGTCCTGATGAGTGCTCTCACAATCCATGTTTTTTTACCATATATTTAAATCTCTGATTGATGCCTTCTTGTTAGGCCACAGATGCCCTCCTACTATCCTCCTCACCTTGTGCAGATCTCAACACCCAGCCTGGGCTATTGCAGTTCACTGTAAGTTGGACAACTGCATACTTGTTTATTACTTGTTATTTCCTGATTTGCAGAAAGTGTAATGGCTACTGAGTGAGGTGAGCTTTCTGGGTTAGGAGCTAGGTGTGAACACCTATGCTAGTTGTGTGTAGTTGACATATGAAGTTGTTGCTTTTGCAAGCAACAGGCATAACCAACCCTGAGTGTGAAATCCATCAAGAAGAAAAAATGCTAAGCATTCATTTATTTGCTTGCTTGTTAATTGGGTAAGTAAGCTGGTCCAGAGACTATTTTCACTTGTAACCCAGGCTAAATGCACACTAATGTGGAAAATATAAACTTTACAATTAACAATTCACAATTGGAGCAATATACATGTAAGCAAGTAGATATAATTGATTAAAAAGCAAAAAAAGGAAAAAAAAAAAACATTTTTATACTTGAAATTCTATAAGCAGCATTACCCGCAGGTGGATAGGATGGTGCCTTTCGAGGGAGTGAAATACAGTATGCATACAAGAACATAATGTGAAACTGCCAAGAATGGTCACGTACAGCATACGGGAAACAACTGAAGAATTCTGTATAATGGTGTCCTTTAGGAATAGGTGAAAATTAATGTACACAATTCTTTGTGCATACATGCCTTAAAATTGAGATTAGACATGTAACTAACTTGAGCTAAGGTAGTCGCAATTAAATATAAGTTATGAAAGTCGAAGTGTTTCTGGACAGTAAACATACAACAGGAGGTGTAACTTGGCAGGAATTAAACTGTACATTCTTACCCTTTATCAAAAGTATCTGTGTATACAATGATTTTTTTTCTAAATGCAAGATAATTTAATGCTATTTGACTGCTGTTGCATGTTCTGTGTGGCTGAAGATATTTCTGAAAAGCTCTTCTGCAAAAAACTAGTTTGAAAGGGGGCCATACACATGATGGGGATTTTTTGCTCTGTGACCTTGAGAAGGATATCTTTATGATCAGTCTGTTGGAGAAGGTGGGCAGTGGCTATCCTTTAGCAGTGTAGATATTAAGTATGAAAGTAAAGTGATTGCTGTTGCAGTAACTGTGAGCCAGGTAATTTCATTGGTGGTGATTACAGTCAGAGTCAGTGCTGCTGTATCATTTTATGAAGAATGGGAATGCGCTGCAGGTGGATGCCCACCCAGCGATCCTGACTTCCAGAAGTTTGACTATCCCTGACTTTAATAGTCTGGCATTAGGAGCTTGATGCCAGGTAGAAATGGGAGAGGAGCCCACAAAGTTTCTAGTTTTTCTGATGTGGTCAAGGCAGTTGGTCCAGCTATCTCATCAAGATGATTTTCAGAGTGATAAGTGCCCTTGCATTTTTTATTGGTGTTGCTTTGTGGTTGCTAATTATTAGGACTGCATTTTGCCTTTGAGTATTTTTGAGTATGTATTTTTTCCCCCTGAGGCTGTGGTGTACCTGGAAAAATCATCATCAGGTCTGCCTGTGGTGGAAAATTTCTGCTAAAGTTTTTCCATTGTCAGAACCCTTTCTGTTTCTGGAAGGGTCAAGCTCTGTCTGCTTTTGGTGAGGGTTACAAGTTCATGTCTTTCAGCAAAGCAGCACCCATATCTTTGACTTAGCAGAGACACATTCCCTTGTAGGACCAAAGAAACTTTGTCAGGCTTCAAAGCAAAAATAGAAAAACCCAGAAAACTGGTAGCTAAGGAAGAAAGTGGGTTACATGATGCCAGTGAGACCTGCATAGGTCTGAGGGCTCCAGTTCCACTGAAGCACCTGTACTTTGCCATAGTCCATTGCCAGGTATCCACCATGAACTAGTACATGGTGTAGTGCCTTCCTTCCAGTATCACCACTGTTTTGATAAAACAGCATTTTGTTCTTGGACATTAAAGTGTCATTTCAGAACTTACCCAGCAGTCTTCTCCTCAGACAGTTGAGGACCTGTCATCCCCGACTCGGGTATCAATTTTCTTAATAACTGCCACAGCCTTTTTTATCACAAAAAAGTTGCTAGAGTTTGTGGCCACCAGGCAAAGGACCAATGTTACCCTACTGCCTTCAGAAGGAAGAGATTTTCCTAACTAGATTCCTCATCTAGCTCAGACATAAGTGAGGAGAGCAAGTAGGACCCATCCTTTCCTTTCCAAATGTACCTCTTTTAGTATATTATATGGATGATACGTCATTGTTGTCTACTTCTGTTCTAGAGGATGTCTCCTTTGATGAGACACTAAATCTTGTATGTGAGCATTCCAGGTAGGGTCTGAATCAGACAACATTGTCTAACAAGAAGCACCCTTTCTCTGGGGATTGTGCAATCTCAGAGTTATATATATATATATTTTTGTCTATATATGGAACTACTTCAGTAGATCGAATTAACGTGCAACCAAAATTGAAATGATTGAGATTTTGGAAAGGCAAAGTAGCGAAACATTTACATTTCCAAAACTAAAAGCAACTAAACGCAATTGCACATGTCAAATACCAGCTGGAACTTCTGAATAGAGGTCATGGACACAGACAAAAAATAGGTACTACATTTAAAGACTTACCTTTAATAAAAAAATGTACCTTTTTCAGTGTTTAACAGAGATTGCGGTACAGTGAGGATTGGGAAATTTACCCTTTTCCCCACTGTAGTGCGATCATGGAGTTGGTAGGTATAATTTGCAGGGGGTGTGGGGAAGCGTTTGAAAAATGTATATGTGTGTGTTAATTTATGTATTTTAATGTAGTACCTGATTTTTGTGTGTGTCTGCGATCTCCATTCAGAAGTTCCAGCTGGTGTTTGACATGCGCAGTTTGTTTCTTTCTTTGTAATTTCAGAAATGTAAACTTTCCCTGTTTTGGCTTTCCAATCTTTTTGTCTCAATTATTTCAATCATGTGTTAATTCGATCTACTGAAGTAGATCCGTGTGTGTGTGTGTGTGTGTCTCTCTCTCTCTCTCTCTATATATATATATATATATATATATATATATAGACACAGACACACACACACATATATCTCTATAGATGTGTATAATTACCATGAGGTGTGGAGGCAGGTGGGCTTGCCCCCTTGCAAAAAACAAGGTTATTTATTTATTTTTTTCATGCAGTAAGGATTTTAGTACATAGTTTAGTGTCTGCGTTTATGATGCTGACCTTTTGCTGTCGACACTATGATGTTTCAACCTAGTGAGGTGTATATATATATATATATATATATATATATATATATATATATATGTGTATATATGTGTGTATATATATATATATATATATATATATATATATATATATATATACATGCATATATATATATATATATATATATATATATATATACATGCATACATACATACACATATACATACACACACACACTGGTTATAAAAAGTGTACACACCCCTATTAAAATGCCAGATTTTTGTGATATAAAAAAATGAGACCACAATAAATCATTTTAAAACTTTTCCCACCTTTAATGTGACCTATAACCAGTGCAATTCAGTTGAAAAACAAACAAATTTGTTAGGGGAAAAATAAAAAAATATGCATGTGAAGTTGTTCAATCTCGCCGTTTGTTCTTACACGTGGGTTCGGAGCCGATCCATCTGCTCCAAATCGGCCACTTTCCAAGCTTTCCATCTCTGAGAAGCTCGAGACACAGTCCCTATCCCATGATGCTCTGCTGCCAAACCCCAGATCTAGTTTGCCGCTGCAACGGATCTCACGCTCTTCACAAGAAGCTCGGGCCAGTACCCTTTTTTTCTTGTCTTTTGACAAAAAAAAATTCTATAACTGTGATAGTTTGGTATATATGTAGTGTAGTTGTCTAAATATTACTTGTTTGTGTTTCTTTTTGAGGTATTTAGTGTGTGCTTTGTGTGTTTTCTTAGGAGCGGCTGCTCCTAGGCTTTTGGCCATTTCTTTAGTTGAGTTTTCGATAGGGCTCTGTCAGTGATTCTATCTGTTGTTTCCTTTTTGTTGTGATTCTTAGTGTTCTTAATAGCTAAGTAGAGTTAGTGAGTGTTCAGGGATATGAACGTTTTGGGTGATTGCTAGTGTCCTAATATTTATAGAGTTCAGGGATCTGAACCTTAGCAATTGCGCTGTTTTCTCATTTTTTGAGACATGTCAGAAAAACAGAGATCAGGGTTCAAGCGGTGTGGCTGTGGACAGAAGATGTCCATCACCAACCACCACACCTCATGTGTTTATTGTTTAGGGCCTCTACACCTGCAAGAGGACTGTTCCAGCTGCCACTGTTTTAGAGGCAGAGTTGTGCTGGAAAGGCGTAGAAAGCTTATCGATAGAGGCCTCTTAAAATCAGACTTCCTAGAGGCTTTAGATAAGTCTGAACAGACCTCAAAATCTTCGAAGGGGTCGAAGTCTTCCAAGGTGTCATCGGAGCCCAAGTCATTGGCTCCAAGCACCTCGGGGAAGATTTGGTCGCCAGCTCCTCAGCCCTAGGAGCCGAGCACCGAACCTTTGCCTGTGAGCCAAGTCCCGAGTGTGGATCCGGTACCGGAGGTTTTAAAATCTCCTATCCTTCGGTCAGTGGATTCTTCGGCTCCTTCAACCTGATGTTCATCGTGTTTCACTGTTGCAGTCATTACACTTGGGTTATCCTGCTGGCAGGCAACCCACAGTCGGCCTGAATTCCAAAGTCCTGGTCCGGTGTCGGTTGCTGTCGCGTCTTCCCTGACATCAGTGCGCCAGGGGTATAAAAGATGCAGCCGACGCCATTTTCTTTAGTCTTTCTTTCCGCACGGTGCCCGAAGCAAAAGCAGTTCGCAAGTGCCGGTCAGCCGACTCCTGAGATTTTCGAAATCGAATTTCAGATCCGAAGTCTTCGATAAAGCTAAGTACCCCGTTGGGGAAACTTTTTTATTGCTCCAGACCGATGTCAGAAAAAGTTAACAATTGTATTTCTTCTGGGAAGCAAATACCTCATCAGGATTTCCACTCTTACTGTATTTCTTGCCTAGGCCCTGACCACGACATTGCTAGTTGTCGGTTTTGTACTAGATTTAACCAGTGCACTATTAAGCGTCGGTACGATTTTGCTTTTCATTATTTTGGCAGAAGGTTTAACTACATAATGCCATCGGAACAACCGACAACCGGAATTCATAAAAAACGCAAGGATAAAGACAAGGACAAGCATCCAAGGTACAAAACTGACGACGAAGCCTCTTCTAGGCCAGTCGCCGGTGCTCAGTGAGGTGCTTTTGCAGCCCCTGACTCCCGCTACCTCAGAGCCACAGGCCACCTCCAACACCCACGTGGAGACAGCTAGGCCTCTGGATACTCAAGGTTTTGGTCCTTCGGAAATTAATCCCTCAGATGGGTCTGGAGCCGCTGAGCAGGCATCTGCTTCTGAGGGTGTCTTCAGACCTTCACAACTTTATGTAAAGCCTACTTCAGCATCCAAGACAAAGTCTAAAACAGTTTTAAAGACAAGGAAACCAGTACAGCATTCTCCAGGGCAGGCTTCTATGCCTAAGAAACAGATGCTCAAAATGGCTGAAGACCTAATTACTTTAATCAGGGGTTCCCAACCCCCTCCTGATAAGAGGCCTAGGCAAGACACTGAATGTGATTCCTCTGATCAGGTTTCCTTTTCCTCTGATTCCTCTTCTGATCATTGATATTCTGTTCCTCCCTATGAGGATTCTGATGCTAGACAGAGATTCTAGGGCTTTGGACAGATGGGGGAAAAAAGTTTACACTTCTACTACCTTGGCTGTAAGGGCTTTAAATTGTCAGGTTCATATGCTCAAATATCAGCAATATTTAATGTCTTTGTTAAAAAAAATGTTGACAAATTCTGAATGTACTGAGAACAAAGATTTGCAGGATTTATTGCATGCAGCTGAACAAGTGGGAAAACATACTTTGCAATGTGGCTGTGATTCACTGGAGGCCTCATGCAGGGCTGCTGTTACAGGTTCTGTTATTAGAAGGCATGTTTGGTTAAAGGAACAGAACCTGCCTGATCATGTTAAAGCAAAATTATTGGATGCTCCATTACAGCATGATACTTTGTTTTGTGTTAAGGCAGAGGAGGTGTTAAAGAAAATGGAGGATAAGGCAAAGTCTATGCAGACAGTAAAGGATTTCTTACAGGTACAGCCACCCAGATTTAGCAGGAACTGGCCCTCTAAGAATTGGTCCTTTCCAGTGTCAGACGGACTACAAAGAGGCAGATTCAGACGACCTAGAGGCAGGCAACAGCCCCAGGGCTCATACAGGCCCAAACAATGGGGTGCTTCTACCTCCAAAAGCGGAGAAGACAAGTCACAGCCTTATAGAAAACAGTCCCAATGACTTCCCTCTGCCAATGCCAAGCACTTATTTTTTGGCAGCACCCTTAGGGGGAAAGCTAGCATTTTTTTCTAAAAACTGGCACAAGATCACCCAGGACAAATGGGTCTTAAATGTAGTCTCTCAGGGCTACAGGTTCGACTTTCACACCCTTCCAAAGGCAAAAGGTATGCCAGACCTGCCACGCAATCAGTGGCAAGAGGCACAAAAACAAGTTTCTTCTCTCATGGACATGGGGACTATTCAGCCAGTGCCACAACAAGAGCAGGGACAAGGATTTTACTCGAGACTTTTCTTAGTACCAAAAAAGGACAAAGCCTGGAGACCAATTCTGGACCTGTCTATACTAAATACTTTTCTGGACGTCCCAAAATTCAAAATGTTAACTCTACAGCAGCTTCTGCCAATGCTGGACAAGAAGGCTTGGCTTGTAACTTTGGACCTCAAAGAGGCATACCTGCATGTCCCAATCAGACAAATTTGCAGAAGATACCTCAGATTCATAGCTGGCTCAATGCACTACCAATTCTCTGCACTGCCCTTTGGCTTATCTACTGCACCCAGGGTCTTCACAAAATGCCTGTCACTAGTAATTGCATTTTGCAGACAAAGAGGAATTCAAATATACCCCTACTTGGACGACTGCCTTATTCAAGCAAAGTACAAAGATATTCTACTACAGCATCTGGCGTTTGTAAAAAGATTACTAATTTGCCTAGGGTACACAGTAAATGAAAGTAAATCAAAACTAGTGCCCTCTCAACAGATAATATTCCTGGGTGCAAGCTTAAATACAACTGCCCAGATGGCTTATCTCACACCAGACAAACATAGGCATCTGACTTCTTACTTCAAAGACATGGCAACAAAGACCCAGTTATCTGCAAGGAAAATTCTGCAGACTCTGCGCTACATTGCATCCTGCATTCTACTAATTCCATATGCAAGACTGCATATGAGGAAACTACAATGGTATCTAAAAAGTGTTTGGACTCAACATTGCCACAGCCTGGAAACAGTAATTACTCTCATTCCCTGCCTGCAACAGGAATTTCAATGGTGGGCACAGGCCTGTCACCACAACAAGGGACAGCCATTCACCTTACCCACTGCCAGGCAAACACTAACAACAGATGCATCAGATTATGCCTGGGGGGGGGGCGCACATGGCAGGAAAATGTATTCAGGGCACATGACCCACAAACCAAATGCATCTTCATATCAATCAAAAAGAGATGCTAGCTGTACAAAATGCCCTGACAGCCTTTAAGGACCTACTTCATCCAGGACAACTACTGATAAAGACAGACAATACCACAGTCATGTGGTAAATAAGCAAGGGGGCACACATTCCTACCCCCTCTGTAGGCAAGCCATGACTTTGTGGAACACAGCATTGACTTATCACGTATATCTGCAAGCACAATTCCTGCCAGGAAAGACAAATACTTTGGCAGACGAACTAAGCAGAAACCTCATGGATCCTCACGAGTAGAAACTGGATCCACAAATCTTCAACATGATAACAGGGAAATGGGGATGCCCAGACCTAGATCTATTCGCCTCCCCTCACAACTGCCAGCTACAGAGATTCTGATTGCAGACTTATCACAAGCAAGCATGGAAAGTGGACGCCCTTTCATTCAGCTGGAAAGCCCTTACAGTGTATGCCTTCCCTCCTCTGCCTCTCCTCTCCAAGGTACTCCTAAAGGTCAGACAAGAGAAGCCAAAAATGATACTGATTGCACCGGACTGGCCACGCCAGCACTGGTACCTAATCCTAAAGAGCTTGTCTCAAGGCCCAGCCTGGACATTGCCTGTGATACCTCATTTGCTGACCCAACAGAACAGTCAGATCCTGCACAGCCAACTTAGAACCCTAAATCTGGCGGCATGGCGGATTATGTAATCATTCAGAACACACCTCTCTCTAAAGCAGTTATGGATGTTATTTTGGAGACCAGGAGGCCCAGCACCAGAAAATCTTATGCAGAAAAATGGAAGAGATTTTGTGCTTGGAACCAAGCGCAGGGAATTGACTCGCTTGAATCAAATATTCCTCAGATTTTGCAATACCTAACTGAGATGCTGGACAAAGGACTATCCTTCTCATCAATTAAGATCCATGCCTCTGCCATTTCAGCTCATTACAATACGGACCCACCTATTTTTTTCTCATCCACTGCTAAGACAGTTTCTCAGAGGGGCCAAAAACATAAGACCTCCAAGGAGAGCTCCAATACCTACATGGGACCTCAATTTTGTCTTGGACAAACTCACACTGCCTCCTTTTGAGCCTGCTAATACAGCAGAGATAAAATACTTGTCATGGAAAACTGCTCTTCTCCTAGCAATAACTTCAGCAAGAAGAGTCTGAGTTACAGGCACTAATGGCTGTGGAACCTTTTATTATTTTCCATCAGGACAGGGTTTCTCTAAGGACAAACCCGACATTTATGCCTAAGGTAGGATCCAGCGTGGCTCTTAACCAAACCATACATTTGCCTACCTTTTATCCAAACCCACAGAATAAGGGGGAGAGACTTCTGCATACTTTGGACATACACAGATGGCTGCGCTTTTACTTGGACAAGATTAAAGCCTTCAGAAAGACTGAACGACTCTTAGTAGCATATGCTGCAGGTTCCCAAGGAAAAGCCATTTCAAAGCAGACTATTTCAAAATGGATAGGCCACTGCATTCGTTTCTGCTATTCACAACATGGCAAATCAGTGCCCAAGGCCATTAGGACACATTCTACCAGAGCAGCAGCCACTTCAGCAGCCTTCCTCAGAGGAGTTCAACCAAGGATATTTTGGAGGCTGCAGCATGGACTTCAGTGCACACTTTTACAAAGCACTACCATTTACCTCTCTACTCTAAATCCAGAGCAGGCTTTGCCACTGCAGTTCTGCAGGGCCTCATAGCCACTCCAAACTCTATTTAGGCCCAGTTGCCCAACCTCAGCTTTGAGATTCAACATAAGTGTAATGACTGCAACAGTGAAACACGATGAACATAGTACAGTTGTGTACCTACCATAAATGTAGATGTTCGAGTGTATTCACTGTTGCAGTCCAGGTTACCCTCCCACCATCCCCCTTTTTCTTTGCTGGGACTTATCTGTACCTATCTATTCTATACAACCTATGTGGTGTATTTGCTTGTAGATGAAGGTTATGTGCATGCTTTTTATGATCATAATTTTTACAGCCTACCCTTTTGGGGGCACCTGACATCTGGGGCAAGAAAAACGGAAGAAAATGTTATCGGTTGCATCTTTTATACCCCTGGCGCACTGACGTCAGGGAAGAGGTGACAGCAACCGTCGCCGGACCAGGACTTTGGAATTCAGGCCGACTGCGGTTTGGCTGCCAGCAGGATAACCCAAGTGTAATGACTGCAACAGTGAATACACTCGAGCATCTACATTTATGGTAGGCACACAACTGTACGTACTTCCAGGACCTTCTCAGATGTCGATGTGGACCGTGTGGTACAGAGACTCTTGGAGAACCCGGCCTTGGCCAAATTGCTTTCGGCTTAATTTCATATGGCATCGAAGCCCGACACCCCCCCCCCCCGTCACGGTTTCTGCTCCTCCTCCTCCGAGACCAATCGAGCCTTCGGAGCCGGAAGGTGAGGGCCTGATAGTTGTGGAACCCTCAGAGCCGAGGCCTATTCTGGTGCCTTCGGCCCCATCGACCTTGACATCTTCGGTTCCGATCCAAGGGTATCAGAGCCGACACTCTCTCACTGGGTCCGGGGGGGGGGGGAGGCGAACTGAGGCTTTGGTTCCGACTCTTCCTCTCGGGGCCTCGGCGCAGTTGAGCTCAGTTCCATCCTCTGGTTCGGAGCCCGTGGTCTCGGCCCCAAGGAGGCTGCCGTCTTCTTCTGAACCGGCGGATTTCTTGGACCAAGATACCGGTGCCTTCGAAGCCATGAGGAAGGTCATGTCTGCTAAGACATTTACCTCTTTAGGTCCTTCCTCTTCCTCCCTTAAAGGGCCCCGTTCTTTCTCTACATCACAGGTTACTGCCAAGCGCCGAGACCCAGAGCCCCGGGTAACCCCATCGGGCGACCCTTGCTCTACGGAGACTTCACCAGACGGGCCACTGATGAAGTCCCTAGGAAGAGACTGTGCAAAAGGAGGCACTTGGATTCCCCTCAGGAATCCTTGACATCAGACACCGACTTAGAGGAATCAGAAGGATCCCCACGGTCCCCCTCAGAGGATGTCTCATTTGCAGACATCCTAGAAATACTTAAACAGAGGGGTGACTGGCAGTCCCTTACCCCTACTGAGGATCAGCCGGTGCTCCTGAAGGCCTTTGGGTCTCAACCTTCCACCTTCTGGGTTACTCTGCCTTTCGAAGAATTAATGGACTTGATCGCTCGAAAGGTGTGGGAGTCTCCTGATTCCATGGAACCGGTCCCTCAGAGGCCCAACAAATTTATCACCTCCCCTCAGGATAAGTCCTTTCTTACAAAGAGAGTCCCCGTTGATGCCATGGTGGTGGCGGTGGCGGCCACCAAGAAAGAGATGTCAGAGACCTCTTCTTCTGTCCATTCTCCTAATAGAGATTCCAGGACGATGGACAGATATGGGAAACGCATCTTTAGTTCTGCAACATTTGCAATGAGATCGCTTAACTATTTAACCCACTTTACCCATCTTCAGCAAGATCTACTCAAAGAGCTTGGAGATACTCTACAGGGCAACACAGATGATGCTGTCTCCGAGAAAGTGACGGCACAGCTTAACACCCTTAATTCCATTTAAACTCGTCCATGCGGCTCATTTCTTATGCAGCCAAGGGATCAAGCCAGGCAGCAGGTTCAGCGATAGCTCTGTGGAGCAATCCCGGATGCGCTTATGCTCCTTTGCGGAAGCCTTCAAGTCTTCCTTTGTTAATACCCCATTTGATGGCTCTTCCTTGTTTGGGCCTAAAGTCAAGGAGACACTCACTAGGTGTAAGCAGGAAGGAAAGACTCTATCTGCCGTAGGAGTCTGTTTTTCCATCCCCACTAGACCATACCCCGAAGGGCAGAAGGGTGGAAAAATGTGGTTCCGGAAGTCCCAAGAAGCTTTCCAGAACACACGTGGTGAACCCCCCTCCAGGGGCAGAGGTGGGGGGTATAATGTTAGACGCCGCCCAGGTGGCAGAGGGGGTCCGCAGAACCAGGGTGACAGGGAGCAGTTCCTTGGAAAGCCCTATCAGCGCTCCTGAGAGGAGGCCCGACCGTCCTGCTCCGGAGGTAGTCGGGGGTCGCTTAGCTTTATATCCAGAAGCCTGGCTAGGAATTACATCAGATTCCTGGGTAAAAAGCATAATTACCAGAGGTTACATCATTCCCTTTTCAGAATCCCCTTCCATTCGTGCAAATATCCCAGACATTCCACCCAGTCTGCGGAATCTAGCAGCCATAGAAATTCAAAGGCTGCTGGAAAAAAGAGTCATCCAGCCAGTTCCAGCAGATCAAATAGGATCCGGAACTTACTCCAGGTTCTTTTTAGTTCCAAAGAAAACAGGGGGCTGGTGGCCCATCTTAGACCTCAGCAAACCAAATACCTTTGTCAAAAAGGAGAAGTTCTGGATGGTCACGCTTCAATCGATATTTACATTTCTCGAAACGGGCGATTGGATGTGCTCGATAGATCTCAAGGATGCGTACTACCACATCAAAATGGCCAGGCCATCCAGAGATCACTTGCGTTTCCAGCTGGGGGCCAGTCACTACCAATTCCGAGCTCTGCCCTTTGGTCTCACCACAGCCCCCAGAGTGTTCACCAAATGCATGGCAGTGGTCATGGCTCACCTGAGATGTTTAGGATGCCGGGTGTTTCCATATCTCGATGACTGACTCCTCAACGCCACCACCAAGCATCAACTGATTCATGCCAGGGATTACACTATCAGCCTGTGCTCCCAGTTGGGCATAACCTTAAATTTCGAAAAATCTGCTTTATCGCCATCCCAGCATATTTCCTTTATAGAAACAGTTCTAGACACCACCACCACCCTGGTCAGATTACCTCAAGAACGAGTAATCTCCTTACGAAACCAAGTATCCCTTTTGTTGATGGAAAAGAAAGTCCCTGCATTCCAAGTTCTAAAGCTGTTAGGCACCATGGCAGCGACTCTTATAGCGGTTCCTCTGGGGCATATGCACATGAGGATACTCCAGTGGTTACTCTTCACACAGTGGTCTTATCAACTTCCAATGTCACAGAAGATTTTGCTGACAAATACTTGCAAAAGGGACCTCCTTTGGTGGTTGAACAGCCACCAAGATATTGTAGGTCGTCCGTTTGTACGGGTCTATATTATATCCTCGAACACTTAAAAAAGCGAACGCTGAGTGATCAAACTTATTTTCGCGAAACTGCAAAATATCGAAGCAGCAGAAACTCAATTTTTGTCGTAGGGAACGAATTCGGTTGTCCGTTTCTGTTGCTTCGGTATTTTCAGTGTTATGGTGGAAAGTTACCGGTCGGATTCAGGTAAGTGTGCGATTGTGTGGATGTGAGTGTTAGGGTGATTTAGGTGAGTTAGGGTTAGGGCTCGGGTTAGGTGTGTGTGTGCGATTGAGTGGACATGAGGGTTAGAGCGGATTTAAGTGAGTTAGGGTTAGGGAGCGGGTGAGGTGAGTGTGTGATAGTGACGGACCTTAGGGTTAGGGTTTGGGTTAAGGTAAGTGGGTAGTTAGTGGTGTGTGCATAGTTTAGTGTAGGGTTAGGTATCAGATTTTAGGTGTATGTGTATGGATTTCTGTTTGTTTGGTGTGCTTATGTTGTGTGTATGTGTTTTGGATCAGCGATTTTTTTTCCCTGGGAAAAAAAAATCGCTGATCTGACAGTTCGAGATTGTAAGCTTTCGCTTAAATTAGGTCGATCAATCAGCTTTCACTTTTTTAAGCGTTCAATGATATAATATAGACCCGTTTGTACTCCCCCCTCCCACAGCCACAGTGACCATGGATGCTTCCCTGATTGGGGGGGGGGGCTGTCCAAGGTACTTGGTTAGAGATGGAATCCAGTTTGCACATCAATGTCTTGGAGTTGAGAGCGGTGTTCCTAGCGTTGCAACACTTTCACGACTCTCTGCCTTGAGATACAATTGCAGTACAGACAGAGAACATGTCAGTAGTCTGGTACATCAACAAGCAAGAGGGAACCAGATCTTACCCCTTATGCCGAGAGGCCCTGAGAATTTGGCAGTGGGCTGTATCTACCTGGCGCTTCCTGATAGCAACGCACATCCCGGGGTCATCCACCATGATAGCGGACAAATTGAGCAGAGCCATTCTGCTGCCTCACGAGTGGTCCCTCAAAGAAAGAGTGGCGGAAAGGATATTCCGCAAATGGGGCCAGCCTTGCTGCAACCATTTTGCATCCCCGATGAATGCCAAATGCAGAAGCTACTTTTCCCTGTACCCTCCACTGGGGCACATCCCAAGGGACGCACTCGTACACTATTGGCCCTCGGGTCTCCTATATGCCTTTCCTCCATCCCCGCTGAGCCCCAAATTTTTACAGAAAGCCAAAGGCCTGGGAAAGACTGTTATTCTGATAGCCCCATTTTGGCCTCAGTGGATATGGTTCCCCTTCCTTCAACAGTACCAAGTAGAAGAATGTTGGGTTCTGGAACCAGTGCCAGACCTTCTGACTCGTTCATCAGGAGTTCTTCACCCCTCTCTTGTATCCCTCAAACTGACAGCTTGGCTGCTCCACTTCCCAACCTAGCCAGGTCTCATGATTGGTCTCCCGTGGTTCAGCATATTCTGGTTTCCTCTCATAAAGTTTCCACCAGGAAACTATATAACAGCAAATGGAAACGATTTGGTCATTGGGCTTCTCCGCATGGTATCGCCCCTATTCATAGCATTCTGGAATTTTTGACTTCACTTTTCCACGGTGGTGCAGCAGCCACTACTATAAGGGTTCAATTGGCTGCCATATCTAACTTCCATGTGGGATGCGGAAGTTCTAACATTGTCTCACAGATTGTGTAAAGCCTTTTTGAAAGGAACTCATCACCTTCGACTCCTTATCAGACATCCGATTACTCCCTGGAATCTAAATTTGGTGCTGTCTCAACAAATGCTTCCCCTTTTGAGCCCGCATCTTCTTGTCCTTTGAAGTTCCTTTCTTGGAAGGCAATTTTTTTAGTGGCCATTACTTCAGTGCGTAGAGTTTCTGAACTTCAAGCACTCTCTGTTAGGCCCCCATATTTGGTCTTCCACCCCAACAGGGTGTCTCTAAGAACAAATCCATCCTTCCTACCAAAGGTTTGTTCCGAAACAAACTTGAACCAGTCCATTGAACTTCCCACTTTTTTCAGGCATCATGCCAGTAAATTGGAATACATGTTGCATAAGCTTGATGTTCACAGACAATTGAGATTTTATTTGGACAGAACAAAAGAATTCAGAAAATCAGATCAACATATATGTTTATTACTCATTATAAAGTGGACAGGGCTTCCTTTGGTTCCACTGTTCTCAGGAATGTACTCCCGTGAGCCGCCCAAGATTAGGGTGCTTGGGACGCTACCCACGTGTAAGAACAAAAACGGTGAGATGGAACAAGTTCACATAAAGAAGTTATGTTCTTACCATAACGTTCCACGTGAGTTGTTCATCTCGCCTTTGTTCTTACACTCCCTCCCATCTTCCCCCTCCATGTTCTGGAAGAATGGGTATGGTTGGTGGTCTGGTTGATCTTACTAGTATCCTCTTGTCAGCCAGGTCATCTTTAACTAATTGTAAATAGTTACTGTGTTATATTGGGTTGTTTAGTTGTGTTTTCTTGCTGGGTTCAGCAAACTAGATCCGGGGTTTGGCAGCAGAGCATCATGGGATAGGGACTGTCTCGAGCTTCTCAGAGACCGAGAGCTTGGAAAGTAGCCGACTCGGAGCCGATGGATCGGATTCGAACCCACGTGCAAGAACAAAGGCGAGATGAACAACTCACATGGAACGTTATGGTAAGAACATAACTTCTTTTTTGTTTAAACACCTTTTGATTTAAGTACACACCTGCCATCAATTAAAGAGACTCTGATTAACCCCAAATAAAGTTCAGCTGCCCTAGTATGATTTTCATGACATTTGCTAAGTTGCCTGCTACAGCAAAAGCCATGGTTCGCAGAGAGCTTACAAAGCATCAAAAGGATCTCATTGTTGAAAGGTATCAGTCAAGAGAAGGGTACAAATTTCCACAGCATTGGATGTACCATGGAACGCAGTGAAGACAGTAATCAAAAAGTGGAGAAAATATGGGACACCAGTGACATTGCAAAGAACTGAAAGTTCCTCCAAAATTGATGAAAAGACAAGACAAAAACTGGTCAGGGAGGCTGCTGAGAGACCTACAGCAACACTGAAGGAGCTTCAGGAATTTCTGGCAAGTACTGGTTGTGTATTACATGTGACAACAATCTTCCATATTCTTCATATGTCTGAGCTGTGGGGTAGGGTTGCTAGACGGCAGGCTTTTCTTGCACAGAAAAACATACAGGCCCGGCTAAAATTTGCAAAACAATACATCGTCTCTCAGAAGCATGTGGGAAAATGTGTTTTGGTCTGATGAGACTAAGGTTGAACTTTTTGGCCACAATTCCAAAAGGTACGTTTGACGCAAAACAACACTTCGCATCACCAAAAAAGCATCATCCCCACGGTGAAGCATGGTGGTGGCAGTATCATGCTTGGGGTTGCTTTTCTTCAGCTGGAACTGGGGCTTTAGTCAAGGTGGAGGGAATTATGAACAGTTCCAAGTACCAGTCACTTTTGGCCCAAAACCTTCAGCCGTCTGCTAGAAAGCTGAAGATGAAGAGGAATTTCACCTTTCATCATGACAATGACCCCAAGCATACATCCAAATCAAGAAAAGAACGACTTCACCAGAAGAAAATTAAAGTTTTGGAATGGCTCAGCCAGACCCCAGACCTAAATCCAATAGAAAATCTGTGGAGTGACCTGGAGAGGGCTGTGTACAGGAGATGCCCTCCCAGTCTGACAGATTTGGAGCGCTTTTGCAAGGAAGAGTGGGCAAATATTGCCAAGTCAAGATGTGCCATGCTGACAGACTCCTACCCAAGAAGAGTGAATGCTGTAATTAAATCAGAAGGTGCTTCAACACAAAGGTTTACTTTAAGGGTGTGCACACTTATGCATCCAGCTTATTGTAAGTTTTTTTATATTTTTCCCCTAACAGATTTGTTTGTTTTTCAATTGAATTGTAAAGGTTATAGATCACATTAAAATTGGGTAAAGTTTGGAAATTATTTATTGTGATCTAATTTTTTTATATCACAAAAACCTGGCATTTTAACAGGGGTGTGTACACTTTTTATATCCAGTGTGTGTGTTTATATATATATATATATATATGTGATGTGTGTATGTATAATATGTAAAGTGCAGAGTGGATTACCAAATGCATAGCTTCTTGTCAGTTATTTTCACTGTCACATGGTGTCAAATGCACTCTTAGTGAAGTACATTAGCTATGAAGTCTCGCAGGAGCAACTGTTTCCCTCTGCATGGATGGTGTTAGTGTATTTACAGTGGGGGGGGGGGCAATGCTGCCCCATTAAACATGTTTTTTTTTGTAATTAGTCATCTTATAAAAAATGCTGTTAGTGTTATGTTTTATCAGTACTGTTACAAATGAAACTCAGCTTTCCCTTTCCAGTTACCGTCCCACCACCGGTGCAGTGCATTTTTGTGTAAGGTTACATCTACCGAGGATAACATATTCATAGCAGAATAGATTATGTTGTACAATGATGATCTTGTTACTGAATGTTGCTTCCCAATAGTCATTTTTATTACTAGTGCAGGTCATTTTAGGCTAAATGCAGGCATTGAGCTCAGCAAAACAAATACAGTAGTGTTTCTTACTAGCATATTTGAAAACAGAACCCAGCATGAAATGGACATCTTTTAAGCCTGCATTTATGTAGTCTTACAAAACAAATGCATAGGAATAGTATAAGACTGTGCCGACATGATGAGTTTACAAAATTGACTTATTGTAAGTAATCTGAGCAGTTAACCTTTTGAAGTTTACAGTTGTGCACTTTTTTAAATTATATCACTGTATCATATTTGGTCAAATTATGAAAATGTAATTACTGTCGTATCTTAACACAGTTAAATGTTCCCCAAGACAATAATTCGACAAAGTAAAATGTAGCAACGCTAGGTAGGCTAGGTTCCAACGGCAATAAATACCAGTCCAAATTCCAAAGATAAAAATACAACAGACTGGATTGTATTAAAAAGATTTTACATATATATGATGGATTTAGCACTTTCGTCCACAAACAATGGACTTCCTCAGAATCAATTAAATGCACTGTTAATCACATACAAGTAAACACAACCTACCAATCACAGTAGTCTTGTAAATTCAAACACAGTGACATCATCTCATGAATAAACATACAGCTTTCTTTATCCTTAAAGTCACATGTAAAATATTAAATAAGTTAAAATGTTAAAAAATGTAAAACCACACTGATAATAAAGCTTATCATATCTAGAAAATGTAAAATAATTTGCTATTACCATCTTTAAGCATGAAATACAATCCTAGAGTGTAACTACACCTATGTAAACATTATTCCTTAAGCTCCAGTACTGGATTTATAGGTATAATATCATTAATACCGGGCCAGCTGGTGGCATTTAATAATAATTGCCACCTTACCTCTTTTTCTTCCAGTTTAGCTTTAATATTCCCCCCTCAAATTAATTCTAAGACATTCTGATATTCCAAATTTAAAATTTATACATGTTTGACTGGTCTCCAAATGTCTATATAAAGCATTGCTATCTTTTTTTACTTATGTGGTATAAATGTTCGTAAATCTTTTTTATAGGGGTCTTTCGGTTTTCCCGACATAGGACCCTGGACACTGGCAACACTTTGCTAAATATACCACATATTTAGTGTTACAGTTGCCTTTCTTCAAATATACTTTGGTTTTATTAATATTTTCCAAAACTAATGATTTCTCCACCATAATTGTGCTGCATTGACTGCAACTACCACATTTTTAGTGGCTTCACTGTTGTTGTCCCGTGAAACTATCTTAGAGTGTGATTCAAATGTATTTTTTAAATTCACTCCAGTTTTGTACACAAACCTAGGTTTATCCCCCAATAATTCATAAATATCACTATCATCTCTAAGAATATTCCAGTTCTTATGCACTATCTCCTTTAATTTGTCTGCAACCCCATTATATTCTAAGATTAAGACTCTGTCATAATTCCCAGTATTATTAGTCTGAGGGGTACTATAAGGGTGGTTACTGTGTTCCATTTCTGCATCTAATAAGGGTTTATATTTCTTATTCCATTCACTAATCACATATTGTGAAACATCCTTAATTAATCCTGGAGGATACCCTCTATTTGCAAACATAGACCCTAAATCTTTTATTTCACTTATCATATCATCATATTGTGATGTCATACGGGGAGCACAAATGCATTGCCCTTTTAAAATACTTTTTTTTCTGTGCCCAGGGATGAGAACTGAAATACTCAAGATATGAATTACTAAAAGTGTTCTTTCTGTAGATCTGGGATTTAAACCCATTGTGGGCATTGGAGATATACGTATCCGAATAAGCCATGCCTTCCATGCTATAACTATATGTAAATCTCAAGAAGGTACTGGCATTATTTAAATATCTAATAAATTCATCTACTTTGTCTCTTGAGACAAATAATAATTAAAAAATAATAATAAAAAAAAATAATTACTGGTGTATCTTGCCTGACAGCCACTATTCATTTTTCAACCACAGTATCATTAAATAACTGTTGTAAGTGAAAATACCCTGCAGAGCATTTTGTACTTTATGCCATTACATACTGTGGAAATATTGTCAATGTTGTGCACGCCAGGATTAAACAGAAGGACCATTATTCAAACAAACATCATTCCAGACACAAGGAAACTAGTTCAGGACTGAACCTTTTATGACATCTAAACATGGAAACATGAGCTGTCTAGCTGAAAGCAGGATAGGCTTTTGTTTACTTTAAAGGGGACAACATGGAGAAGACTCCAGACCTGTGTGCTGGAGTTATAGTATTAGTAGAATTAGGCCCCACGATCATGTATTTCAGTTTGATCAGTTGACCTAAGGTGATGTCATTCATATTACTGATAACAGGTTCATCATTTCTTGCCTATTTTATTTGATGGACATTTGTAATGGACATGCTGCCTGACCTTGACAGTGTTTAAAATAGAACCAAATTGAACACTTACAAATGAAAGCAAGCCTTTTAACAAACCATTTAGCACTTCCATTCAACAGTTGCAAACTGAATTTTATCAAAAATGAGAAAAAGTAAAAAAAAATAGTAGTCAACATTAAAAATCACATGATACAAAACTACCAATCAAAAACACATTAATAAAAACATAATTTCCCAGCTAGTAAAGACCTTAAGTAACAAATACAGGTCATGGCAACTATGATTTAAAATAGACCGTCAATTATTTTGAAAATAGACTTGTCAAATGTAAATCTCTTAAGACAATTTGTATTTGGATCAGTGAATTAAAGTTAAATAAGTCCTGCTCAGACTTGGAATATGTACGTTTCTGAATGGTTATCACTTCTGATTTTGTTTGATGCTGATTTGGTCGACCTGTTCAATGCGACTGGTCTCCATGTGATTAAACTTGTACAGAACGCAGTTTCAACAAAATGTACGTTTTGGAGAGGATTTTCATGATGGCTGCACACTGAGTAACAGCTTAATTTCAGCTCTCCCATTGGGAAAACAAACTCAGAAAAGAAGAGAGAGCCAGTTAATGTGTTGTTTTGGGTAAATTTCATTTACTGGCTAGTAACTGCACTGCCTGGATGTCAGCAAAGAAGAAATTTAGAGAACCTGAAAGAAAACCAAGCACAAAAGGTGAAGAGAAAACACTGGATGGGAAGATTCCTGTAGCTGTTAAACAAAAAGCAGTTCAAGTTCCAGCTTTGGTGCAAGACATAACTTCCAGTAAACTAGAGGACAAAATAAGTCAAATGTGCTCAGAGCTGATTAAAATAAACAAAACACTGAAGGAGTATATCAGCTTAAAAAAAAAAAGCTGGAGAAATGGAATAATCTTTAAACAGATATTTAGATGAGCTGATAAAACTTCAAAAATCAGAGTTTGAAATGAAGAAACTGCTGTTTGTGAGACAGCTCAAAAGAAATATTTCAAAAATGGTAGAATTAGGGGACAGAGCACATATTAAAAACTTGAGATTTTCGGATCTACCAGAAAAACTGGAACAGGCTATATTAATTTTATGAAACCACAAAATAAGTAATGGGGTCTGGTATTCTATAGCTGGAGTTGTTAATTGAAAGGGCACACATTATGTGTATGCTCCAAACATCACTTTATAAAAGCAGTCAAGACCTCTAATAGTAAAGATAGAATTCTGCCAGCAGAAAGAGTTGACACATTTGTGGCAGATGTTTGCAGTACTAAAAGTTGGAGACAGTAGAGGGTTTGTGGAAAATGATTAGTCACTGTAGACAGAGTAATGTTGTTGTTGTGTCTTTTGGCTTTTCCCAGTTAGGGGTCGCCACAGCGGAACTCCGGTCCGCTAATGATTGGTAGTCGACCTTTACGTGCCGAGTTACCAGCCCTGACGCACAACCTTCAACGAAGGAACGCTCATTCACGCATATCTGCACGCAGAAGACGCTCTAGCTGAGAATCGAACCGGACAGCGTCTTACTGTGAGGCGACAACGCTACCGCAGCACCACCACTGCGGAGTAAATGTATTCAGCAGTCAGGGAATGTCAAGAGCCGGGTGAACAATTCAAGCTGCCTTATCCAGCTAGCTTCACAATATCTTTCCTGGAGGATCAAAGTCATTTTTGATGCAGAACATAAGGATGAAATACAAAAGTTTGCCCAGCAAAAAGTGAGCTGTCAGAAGGGAACTCTGCTTCTTGTTATGATAAAGCTCATAGAGAGACTTTGCTAGTGAAACTTCTTCCAGTGTTCCAAAGGAAAATGCTTGAAAGCACAGAAGTTGACTAGAAGAACTAGGAGTACACTGGAAATGGACCAGAGACTGGAGTTGGTAGATGGAGATAAACAGGAAGAAAACCAGCAACTTAGAAATTATTGAATATATATAGGATTACAAAGCATCAGTCCCACTAGTGAAATATGGCTGAACAGGAAAACCAGGAAGTGGATTTTTTTTACTTGATAAACTTGTAGGGGGCATCAAAGCTTATGTCCAACTTCACATCATGAATGTTTGTAAGAGTATAAAGCAGTGGTGCACAACCTTTTTGTGGGGAGGGCCATTATACAAATTCTTAATGCATCTGCGGGCCACCTCAGAACATAGTAAGTTGTTACGAATTAACAATAGGTACAGGTGACTGGCATTTTTACGTAAGACAGCAGTTATGAAATTGCCAGTTTTCTACATCAACTTTGCATTTAACTTTATTCTGGCTTGCTGCCATGACTTATTACAAACTCTTGCAGAATGTTACTACTGTTTACAGAGAATTACATAAGTTATAAACAAGAAAAAATAGTTATTTCTGCAGCTAAAATTAGAGGTTTGCACAGCTGCAGTCAGTTATGTAAGTAAGCACATGGTGGAAAGTTTGCATGGCTGGAGTAAGGCATAGTATTTTTTCACTTTTTTAAAAATGTTGTGGTCACTCTGTTGGGGCCAGATGTCATTGCATGGAGGGACGGAATCTGTGTTTCTCTGGTGACAAGCTGATAAGAGGGCAATAATAGCAGAATAACTTTCTCTTTCAGTGGCTAAAAGGTAATCTACTGGATTCATTAAACTCGGTGTAGGCTTCATGTAGAGCCTACATGGAGTGTGTCCTTCTACATGACCACAATCAGTCCTCGTCAGCACACAATGCATATTAATGAAGCTTGGCACACCTAACTGAGGTTTTGCGGCTTGTGCCACTATTGCCAGCCACAAAACCTTGAAGCCCAACAAGGATATCGAGTCCATGTAAAGGAGAGAACAGATGGTCTTGCCCCACCTCCAAATGAAAAATACACTACTGGATTCATTAAACTCGGTGTAGGCTTCATGTAGAGCCTACATGGAGTGTGTCCTTCTACATGACCACAATCAGTCCTCGTCAGCACACAATGCATATTAATGAAGCATGGCACACCTAACTGAGGTTTTGCGGCTTGTGCCACTATTGCCAGCCACAAAACCTTGAAGCCCAACAAGGATATCAAGTCCATGTAAAGGAGAGAACAGATGGTCTTGCCCCACCTCCAAATGAAAAATACACATCACCTCATGCACACCATTCATCTCAACCTGTTAGGGCAACACATATGGACAAAGCCGTAAGAAATTGGGTGAGGAAGTGCAGAAATACGGGCACTTTTTAAATATTGCTATTGCAGACTTAAAAATTGCAGAGCACACAGGTTAAGACACCTGGACAAAAGGCATGAATCAGGGGTTGGAGAAAGGGACAGGCATAGGGATACTTTTTAAATATTGCTGTTACTAACTTACACAGAGCAGCTTGACTGACACCCCCCCCCCCTCCCAAGGCAAAGTACAGATCGTAAGCAAGGCAAAGCTGTCAAGTCAACCACTTAGGCCAAGACATCTGGACAAAGCATGACATAATGTGGGGACAAAGGGCCAAATATAGGGACACACGTTAAATATTGCTGGTATAAATGTGTAACTTCGATAGAATAACAGAATTTGTGTTCGCATACATTGTCTGAAGGACATGAAGCCTGAACTCAGTCATGTCATTATTTACACACTTTAATCCGCAGATCATAGTAGTGATTTGTCAGAAAACCATACAGTTTATAAGGAACAGGCCAAGAAGAAGAGACAAAAACCTGGACATTCCCTGGAAATCTGGACAGTTGAAAGGTATGC
Source organism: Protopterus annectens (assembly GCF_019279795.1). Lineage (NCBI taxonomy): Eukaryota > Metazoa > Chordata > Ceratodontiformes > Protopteridae > Protopterus > Protopterus annectens. The sequence continues at coordinate 6,305,195 of NC_056744.1, forward strand.
TAGAGATGCACTTATTAAATATTGCTTTTAGAAACTTAGAAAGTTGATAGAGTGACAGGTTGTGCATTCCGATGATTTGTCAGAATGGTATGAAGTCTGATCACTATTTTCTGACTTCATCACTCAATACTTTAACAATGATTTTCCAGAAAAAAAGCCACACTTGTATGGGAAATAGAGCAAAATATGAGGCAACATCTGGAAATTCTGAAGAAATCTTTACATTGGAGAGGTATGGCTGTACAAATAGCTGTCATTCTGTCAGTGGAACATATCTGCACAGAAGCCAGTTTAATGAGAGGACAAATAAACAGTAATTGACATATTTGACAGAGATGTCACATGGGAGTGTGTATTAATGTAACACTCTCAACCTCCTAGAGTGCAACATGGGGACAAAGGGCCAGAAATTGGGATAGATTGTCAATTTTCCATGTCCAAATTTATGAATTTGATAGAATAATATAGGTTATACATTAACATGAACTTTCTGAAAAGTATGAAGTGTGAAACTCAAATGTCATTCATCGGGTGCGGAATGCACCCTGCAATGACATGCCATTGATTTGCTAGGAAAACATGTTATGAGGAAAAGGTCACAAACATGAATCAGAAACTGGACATCCTGCACAGATCAGGACAGTTGAGAGGTATGCACCCAAATGTATGTAAGTCTGAGTCTCAGCAGTCCAGAGATGATCCCAGTGATATGGCAGAAAGCCACATATTTGAAAATGAAAATGTCTGGACATCTTGGGAATATCTGGGCAGTTGAGAGGAATGAGTGTGAAGTATATGGTCCAAACACAGTACAGTGCAGAGTATTGTAATATCCAATTCCTGCCACTCTGTAATGAATAAGAGTTAATGATCTGTAACAGGACATGAGACTGACATGTAAAATTGTCACCCAGGGCAAGTGTGTGTATTGAATATGGAGGAATGAGCACAGGAATGAGTACAGGTGAAATTGCCACATGTACATCAGAGGAGGGCATGTCAATGCAAGATGGTTGTAGCAGCAACACCAACCACATATATATGTGATACCGTACAGACTGAACAATGAAAATGTGTTGTTTGTGACTTTCACATAAGGTGCCAACAATGGGGAGGATGTGTGTATGAGATAAGTATCCTTCGTAAGTAATGCAGAGGATATCTGTCAGGAATCTGACATACAAGTGAGATAGGGTGCGTACTGGGAAGCTGTGCAAAATGATGTACCTGAATATGACTGTAGTCTAAAAAGAGATCTTCAGCATGGTGGCCACAGGGAAAGGATCATGGCAAACATTACAAGAACCAACCACAGTCGTGGACAGTATCTGAATGCCACCACCACTAATCCCATGCCTCTGACAGAACATATGTGATGTGGAGTGATAACAGATGAGCCTGCAGCACACACTGGACAACTAGTATGAGACATCCACAATCTATTAGGGTAACCATGCACACTGTCTTGGTACTGTAATATATGCAGGAGGTGTGAGGAGAGGCACTGCTATACCTGTATGTGACAGTATGGGCACTACAGACTTGCTGCCTTGTGTACATGGCATATATGAATGGCACAATTCACGGTGTCACAAATGATTTACATGCCATTAATGTTGTCAAACAATGATGTATGCAGTTTATGCATAAGGTGAACAGGTAGCACACATGCATCTGGTGCAAAAACTTGATTGGTGTTCTGCATCATCAGACAGTCATGTATATTCCACAGTAAGAATACCTAGGTATGGACAATAAGCTCTTTGATAGCGCACTATGACAAAGGTGGTACACTTCAATTACACATCACTCGAACATGTGTAAGGAGGTACATATAGAAAGGTGCATTGTACTCTATCGGTGTTGTGAATAATGGGAACCATGACATTATTATGCCCTCTGATGTGCATGTCCTTAACATTCCAGTACTTGTTACAGTCGGTGGAGGAGTCAGCGTGTTGACCACATGCTGCTCTTACTTCACAACCTTTTCATGCAGTAAATCAGGACAAAGTAAAATAATGGGTGGACAAAGGCACAAAAATATTGGCAGATTTTAAGTAGTAGTCTTACAAACTTAGAAAGTTACTGTAGTAATATGGTTTGTGTTAGCATGCATTTTCTGAAGGCTATGAAGTCTGAAACTCAAATTTACGCCACTATTTAGTCCTCAGTGATTTACTACAAAATCACAAATTTTAATTGGGACAGACCAAAAATCTGAGGCAAAAATATGGTCATTCTGCAAAAATCTGGACATTGGAGAGGTTTAATGCTGATGTATGTACCACTTACCCTCTACTCCAGGAAAGAGGTCACATACTTATTGGTGTGATTGTGTCCATATTATACTTGGGTGGTGTGTCTGTTTCCTGATGCAACAAATCCCTCCATGTGTCTCGTCAATTCAGATGTTATCATGACTGTGGCAGCAGTCTCTGGTATGTGTTGATACTGTGTGTATTATACTGATATCACAATTGTAGTCAATGACTGCCCACAAGCTGTAGTCCTTCAGGCAGCTGTTTGGACACAGCATGTGTATGTTATCTATGATGTCCATTAGTTAACTAAGGGGCATGCAAGGGCCTAGCAGACACCCCTGATGTACTGATCTGATCACTGGACCTGACGCATTTCAACATAGTGCGATGCAGCATATGTCATAGACTGGTCTAACCATTTGCTGATATAGCTGTTTCTGGACACATGTGACAGCGTTGATTGAATACCACAGTGTGACTTTTTGTCAGATGACTTTACCTGTTCAAGCTCCACAAGATGATACTGTTGCCGTCATGCATGCCCTCAGTGACCTCTTTGAGGACATCTGTCAGATGTAAGTGATCTGATGTAGCAATAACAACTCACACTGGTCTGTTGCATACACCTGGAATATTACTAGTGTACATGATGATATGTTGGTGTACCTCACAGTCAAGTAGAGTCAGGATGTCTCTATACATGCCCGCATCAGGTGCTGTTCTCCCCTCCCAATGCAGGTGGACGCATGTTGATGTACACCCTTGTATGGGAACATAGGCTGTGTGGAGGCTGTGCTGAACTGTGTATTAAACTGTATCAGGAAGGTGCATGTGCTTTGTCACACGACAGGTGATATGTAATGTTGTCACAGCACATTGATTCCATGTGATAGGCCTGGAGTAAGCTAAGACAGTGCATACTGCCTATTGTGATTTGCCCTAGGGTTATGACACAGTCAAAAACAATTCCCCTGCACGGAGAGTGTTGCACGGCCAAAATGAACTAAACCAAAAACGAAAAGCCAGCAACAAAAAGCTGTGGAAATAAGGTTTATTAGGTCATAACTTCAAATAACAGACCGGTTTCGGCTTGGATTTCACCTAGCCTTCATCACTGTAACTTTACAAAAAACAATTAAAGTCATATATACCTTTGAATTAATTAGCAACAAAAAATGATTGGAGAACTCATGAATATTAATATAACTATTCATAAATATTCATAAATGTTCATTCAATCCAGGATGAAAAAGTGAGCCCAGTTTAACAATCCATTTTTTCTCCTTAATATTCAATTTGCTATGCCAACCAGATTTATACGAACAGTCACCAATGATCTTATCAATAACCAAAAAATGGAATTTAGCTGTATTATGTTTGTGTGTGTTTGTAAAGTGCATTGCTTGTTCTTTTGCATTTAATATCACTCAGATGTTCTGAAACCCTTAACTTAAAAGGTCTAGACGTTTGACCAATATAGAAGGCATGATAGCTGCAACAAGCCATGTAGATGATACAATCAGAGTTACAATTAGCAAAAAACCTAATATATACAATGCTGCTGTTAGTGCTGGAAAAATGTTTGGTTCTTAAAACATATTTACAATTGTTACAATGGCCACTGGGCATACAGCCAATGAGCTTATCGACCATAATGGTAGTCTGTGCCAACTGTAAATGCATGGAATCAGAATGGTGCTTATGATGATTAAAATAAGCACCCAAATTTTTGCCCTTCCTGAAAGAAAAAGAACATGTTGGAGCAATAATGGAAGACAATGTAGGATCCGCTAGAAGAATATTCCAATTGCTTTTAATAATGTCAAGAAACTTATTGGTATTTCTCCCGTAGGTGGTGGTAAGACGTAAAATGTTGGATTTATGTACTTGTTTATGTTTGTATTTAAGAAGTTCCTCCCTGGGTAGATGTGATGCATAATTCCTGGCAATGGAAACATATCCTGAACTGTAACCTCTATTTTTGAACCTATCAGTCAAATCCTGGCTGTAAAGGCGAAAAGTATCATCATCAGAACAATTCCGTCTTACCCTGATGAACTGTGATTTAGGAATGTTTCTGGCTATATGTTTTGGATGAAAGCTGGATGCGTGGAGCAAAGTGTTATATTCAGGAAATTTCCTGTATATTTGCGTGTTTAGTGTATTATCAGGATTCCTGGTTACCGTGATGTCCAAAAAGGTAATCTGATGTTGATCATAAGTAATGGTAAAATGAAGTCCCCATTTGTGTCATTGAGATAATGAACAAACTCATGTAAGTATTCAATATCTGCCCTCCACACCATCCAGCAATCATCCAAATATCTTCGCCAAATGTCAATCTCCGGTAAATAAAGATTATGTGTATCATCATAAATTATGTGATCTTCAATAAATGCCATATATAAATCGGCATAAATAGGGGCAAAAGATGCCCCCATAGCAGTGCCCTTAATTTGGAGATAGCATTGCTTGTCGTAAAAAAACACATTTTTGGTAAGCACATGTTCTGTCAAAATTATCAAAAAAGTATTAAAGCCAGGTTTATACATGTTGGATTTGTGAAGCCAGTATTCAATAGCATCCAAGCCAGCCCATTGGGGTATATTCGTGTATAATGAAGTCACATCTAACGTACATAACCACCAATCATTCTCAATCTGCATTTCATTAATAATACCCAGAAATTGTGTAGTATCCTGTATTCTAGATCTTACCCAGGAAAGTAAAGGTTTTAGATATTTGGTCAAAAATTCAGATAAAGGTTCAGTTAAAGAGCCAGTCCCAGCCACAATGGGTCTCCCTGGTGGATGTAAAAGATCCTTATGAATTTTAGGCAAGAAGTAAGTATATTGCCTAATGGGGTCTTTAATGGTTAAGTGTCTTAAGGTATCAGATGTTATAATCCCATTTTCCAATGCTGAATTAAGAAATGTATCAATTTGTTGCTTAAACATGGATGTGGGATCTAATGGCATCTTAGTGTAGTACCTGGCATCATCAAGTTGTTTGTGTGCCTCGATATCATAATCAATCCAGTTCATTACAACAACTGCCCCTCCTTTGTCAGCAGTAGTGATTACTAATTCTTTGTTGTGCACTAATTCTGTTAAACATGATGATTCAGACTCTGAAATATTGTTAGACATAGGTGAAATAGTATTAGCAGAAAAATGCAAATCCTTGAGGACCCCATGTTGAAATAGGCTCACAGATGGATGCATGGGTGGTGTAAAACTGGAAGGATGATATCTAAAGTTATCAGATAAATGATGCTGTTCATTGTTATCCCGAAAATATAATTTAAGGTTAATTAACCTACAAAAAGTTACTACGTCTTGAGTAAAAACATCCTCAGACACAAAAAAAACAGGTATAAAAGACAACCCTTTATTTAACAAAGCAATCTGTTGTTCAGTTAAAACAGTGTTGGAAATATTGCATACATTATTGTGTGCAGAAATGTTTACTTGTTGGTCAATAATTCAATAAGGTTCTGTAGACTTGTGACTATTTTTGTGTTTCCTACCTCCCCTCTTGTATGGCCTAAAGGGGCCCCAAAATTATTACGCTTAAGGATAGGGGAGTCCGTGACTTGCTGTGAATCCATATCTGTACCAGAAGAGGTATCAGCATCTGTGGTGTCACTATGATTGCCATGTCTTTTCAAAATAGATCTCGGTCATTTGCGTTTGGGATTTGGATTCCTACTTCTGTGAGTATCTTCAAACCTGACATGTCTGGTTTGTTTAAACGGTTGGCCACGCTCATAATCTGTTTGGTCTCTAGAAAACTTTTTAAGTTTCCTTTCTTTCAACTGTGTTTCAAAACTAAGCAGATCAGAACTAAGTTTGGACAAAAAACTTTGAAAAAAGGTTTCATCTTGATATTGATTACATTGCTGTATAAGCTTGCTGACCTTAAATGTTTCCTGGTCAATAATCCTGACATAATAACTGGATAATGTCTGTACGAATCATTTTGGGGCCCCTTTAGGCCATACAAGAGGGGAGGTAGGAAACACAAAAAAAGTCACAAGTCTACAGAACCTTATGGAATTATTGACCAACAAGTAAACATTTCTGCACACAATAATGTATGCAATATTTCCAACACTGTTTTAACTGAACAACAGATTGCTTTGTTAAATAAAGGGTTGTCTTTTATACCTGTTTTTTTTGTGTCTGAGGATGTTTTTACTCAAGACGTAGTAACTTTTTGTAGGTTAATTAACCTTAAATTATATTTTCGGGATAACAATGAACAGCATCATTTATCTGATAACTTTAGATATCATCCTTCCAGTTTTACACCACCCATGCATCCATCTGTGAGCCTATTTCAACATGAGGTCCTCAAGGATTTGCATTTTTCTGCTAATACTATTTCACCTATGTCTAACAATATTTCAGAGTCTGAATCATCATGTTTAACAGAATTAGTGCACAACAAAGAATTAGTAATTACTACTGCTGACAAAGGAGGGGCAGTTGTTGTAATGAACTGGATTGATTATGATATCGAGGCACACAAACAACTTGATGATGCCAGGTACTACACTAAGATGCCATTAGATCCCACATCCATGTTTAAGCAACAAATTGATACATTTCTTAATTCAGCATTGGAAAATGGGATTATAACATCTGATACCTTAAGACCCTTAACCATTAAAGACCCCATTAGGCAATGTATTTACTTCTTGCCTAAAATTCATAAGGATCTTTTACATCCACCAGGGAGACCCATTGTGGCTGGGACTGGCTCTTTAACTGAACCTTTATCTGAATTTTTGACCAAATATCTAAAACCTTTACTTTCCTGGGTAAGATCTAGAATACAGGATACTACACAATTTCCGGGTATTTTTAATGAAATGCAGATTGAGAATGATTGTTGGTTATGTACGTTAGATGTGACTTCATTATACACGAATATACCCCAATGGGCTGGCTTGGATGCTATTGAATACTGGCTTCACAAATCCAACATGTATAAACCTGGCTTTAATGCTTTTTTGATAATTTTGACAGAACATGTGCTTACCAAAAATGTGTTTTTTTACGACAAACAATGCTATCTCCAAATTAAGGGCACTGCTATGGGGGCATCTTTTGCCCCTATTTATGCCGATTTATATATGGCATTTATTGAAGATCACATAATTTATGATGATACACATAATCTTTATTTACCGGAGATTGACATTTGGCGAAGATATTTGGATGATTGCTGGATGGTGTGGAGGGCAGATATTGAATACTTACATGAGTTTGTTCATTATCTCAATGACAACAAATGGGGACTTCATTTTACCATTACTTATGATCAACATCAGATTACCTTTTTGGACATCACGGTAACCAGGAATCCTGATAATACACTAAACACGCAAATATACAGGAAATTTCCTGAATATAACACTTTGCTCCACGCATCCAGCTTTCATCCAAAACATATAAATAGGACATGCTGGAGGGACAGATTCATAACCCAGAGGCTCCCTTCACTCTGGAATAAAATCCCAGTCCAGGTTAGGCAGAGTCCCTCATTGACTCTCTTCAAGAGGAATCTTGATGAGTGGATAGGAGATCGTAGGTTTACCCCGGGTATCACTTCTGTGTCACTGTTAGACAGAGGCACAGTATACTAACCTCGAAAAAGGGCATAGCAAAATAAATTTAAAATGGGTGGCGAAAGCCAAACACATTCTGGCTAGGCTTATAAATGCCCTAGGGCAGATAGCCTAGTATGAACCTATGAACCTATATAGCCAGAAACATTCCTAAATCACAGTTCATCAGGGTAAGACGGAATTGTTCTGATGATGATACTTTTCTCCTTTACACCCAGGATTTGACCGATAGGTTCAAAAATAGAGGTTACAGTTCAGGATATGTTTCCATTGCCAGGAATTATGCATCACATCTACCCAGGGAGGAACTTCTCAAATACAAACATAAACAAGTACATAAATTCAACATTTTACATCTTACCACCACCTACGGGAGAAATACCAATAAGTTTATTGACATTATTAAAAGCAATTGGAATATTCTTCTAGCGGATCCTACATTGTCTTCCATTATTGCTCCAACATGTTCCTTTTCTTTCAGGAAGGGCAAAAATTTGGGTGCTTATTTTAATCATCATAAGCACCATTCTGATTCCATGCATTTACAGTTGGCACAGACTACCATTATGGGTGATAAGCTCATTGGCTGTATGCCCCGTGGCCATTGTAACAGTTGTAAATATGTATTAAGAACTTAACATTTTTCCAGCAGTAACAGCAGCATTGTATATGATATTAGGCTTTTTGCTAATTGTAACTCTGATTGTATCATCTACATGGCTTGTTGCAGCTGTCATGCCTTCTATATTGGTCAAACGTCTAGACCTTTTAAGTTAAGGGTTTCAGAACATCTGAGTGATATTAAATGCAAAAGAACAAGCAATGCACTTTACAAACACAAACAAACATAATACAGCTAAATTCAATTTTTTGGTTATTGATAAGATCATTGGTGACCGTTCGCATAAATCTGGTTGGCATAGCAAATTGAATATTAAGGAGAAAAAATGGATTGTTAAACTGGGCTCACTTTTTTATCCTGGATTGAATGAACATTTATGAATATTTATGAATAGTTATATTAATATGCATGAGTTCTCCAATCATTTTTTGTTGCTAATTAATTCAAAGGTATATATGACTTCAATTGTTTTTTGTAAAGTTACACTGATGAAGGCTAGGTGAAATCCAAGCCGAAACTGATCTGTTATTTGAAGTTATGACTTAATAAACCTTATTTCCACAGCTTTTTGTTGCTGGCTTTTCGTTTTTGGTTTATGACACAGTCACACATGCCGGTATCATTGACAAATCCCCCAAGATGGCGTTTAAGCCTTAGTCAGTTGATGGGTAAACAACTGGCTCACTGACAGAACACATCATGTGACAGTTGGTGAAGCAGCATGTACTGGTACAGCTGTCACCATCTGCAACACACAGGGATCTGTTCTTAGCCATTCACTGTTTGAACTCTATTTCTTGACATTTCAGGCTAAAGTAGATGGCCTTTGGCTTGCCATATTTGCTGATTCTTACATGTTTTATGCAATCATTGAGTCCACCAATGGTGATAACATAGTACAGGAGGAATTAACACACACATCTGAATGGTGAGAAAGGCACAAGATCTACAAATAAATGCAGAAATGTGTGCTTGTAGTGTTGTTTGTCTGAAAGCTGGAGTTCCATGTTAAGCACATCATTGACAAAAGTCCTGCTCTGAAGAAACCCAGTGATGCAAGCACTGGGAACACATTTAGATAGCAATCTGAACTTTGAGCACTAAGGGTTCAAACTGCTAATGAAAGCATCTGTTGTGCACATCATAAATCATGCCATCATACTGACATCTTAGGATTGTATGACAGCACTGTAATCAAATTGCATTACAGCACTAGTAGAGTGTAATGCTCTTTTCTATATGTACCTCACCAAACACATTTAGCAGCTGGAGAGACCACTGGGCTTTCTCAACAAGATAACACAGAGTTTACACACTATGCCATGATGTGTGTGGATAGATTAAAAGTCATGTCACTGTAAACTTTATTGTATAAGATGACATGACCTCTGCCTGGCCCTGCCCTGTTGGGAGTACAGCATGTCCAAAAATGTAATATAGCTGATGATATCAGCTTTGTCTGTTATGGACAAGATAGCAGTGTCCCACATGCTAGTGTAAAATGCTGTATGTAATGTCAAGAAACAGTTCACATACATCCACCCACCCACCATTCAAGTTGGCTGCAGTGAGAATAGAACCCCTACCTAGCTAAGTACACCGACTACAGATCACATGACTTAACACACATGCTATGGCACAACTCTGACTTGGAGTGTTTGAAACAACACATTCTAGCTGATGACATCAGCAGTGTCTGGGAAGGAGAATATGGTAATAACAAAAAGGCACTGTATAACTTCAGACTTAAGCTCACCCCCTCTCAAAGTTGTCTGCAGTGAGAATAGAACCCCTACATATCTATGTGCAGACTACAGACCACAGGACTTAACACACGTGCCATGGCACGAGTTTGACTTGGAGTGTGATGAACAACACTTTATAGCTGATGACATCAGCATTGTCTGGGGAGGAGAATATGGTAATAACAAAAAGGCATTTTGTAATGTCAGAGACCAGCTCACATACCCCCCCTCCCCAAAGTTGGCTGCAGTGAGATTATTGCCCCTACCTGTCAGGGTACACAGACTACAGACCACAGGACTTGACATGTGCGCCACTGCTCTAGTCTGACTTGGAGTTTGTCAAACAGCACTATATAGCTGATGACATCAGCAGTTTCTTGGGAGGAGAATATGGTAATAACAAAAAGGCACACTGTAACGTCAGACACAAGGTCACAGCCCCCCCCCCCAAGTTGGCTATAGTGAGAATAGAACCCTTACCTACCTAAGTACACCCGACTACAGACTACAGGACCTAACACAGGCACCATGGCACAAGTCTGACTTGGAGTGTGTCAAACGACACTTTATAGCTGATGACATCAGCAGTGTCTAGGGAGGAGAATATGGTAGTAACAAAAAGGCACTCTGTATTGTAAGACTCCAGCTCACACACCCACCCCCAAAGTAGGTTGCAGTGATAGTAGAACCCCTACCTATATAAGTACACAGACTACTGAACATAGAACTTAATGCATGTGCCACAGCACAAGTCTGATTTATATATGACTTCAGGTGAACTTATAGTAGACGACATCAGCAGGCCATGTGGGAGACAAGAGCTTGTGAGGCCTGCATAGGCACATAGTTTCATAGACTCATATAAGGCTAATAGCCTATTAACACTAGCATCTGTAGAAGCCTAGCTTTGTAAAAACACAAGTACCCTTATTGAGCATAGTCAGATGCTTGTTTTTAGCAGAACTTGTTTTTAGCAGCACCAGCTGGCCCTGTCCATGAGGACCATAGGTGCCAGCTCAGAGGCAATTGTACAGTCAACCAGTCAGTAGTCAAGGTAGACGTTGAACAGGGTTATTGAGGAGTACTACTTCACGCACAGCAAAGCCTATTTCAGCCTCTGGGGTGGCACTTATGTCCCTCGTAGACAGACCTATTTGGTGCTGCTCACAGAATTTTTTTTCATAACAATGACCATAAGGATACTTGTGTTTTTACACAGCTAGGTGTCTATGGCCTCATGTACAGTGATAACAATGTACTCCTACAATGTATCAGTACAGTATGTGAGAGATGCAAATATACAGTTAATCTAGAATAATTGCTCTGTCTCTCAGGTAACAACAAACCAGATATCAAACAGATTGACAGCACACGCACTTTACCTTCTCAACAAACAAAATGCACAACACATAAGCTCACATATGCAGAGGTACTCATTAGAAGCTTACAGAAAGAGCAGAGACCTCACAAATGCAAACCTTCTGCACACATTACAGTCCCAACAGAACCCACTGCACACAAAAACAAACATATCAGTGCCTCACCTATTTAGCCCTTAAGGCAAAATACCTCAAAACCAATGCCTTGGTCATAGGCGAATCTATAGTGAGACACACACACGTCCTCCTCAACAGGTTGTACAAGGAGAAAGTCACAGTCACCTGCCTGTGAGGTGCCATGGTCTGTAAAGTCATGCATGCACTGAAGTCTCTCAACAACAAAGTATTGTTATGGTAAGATTTTACACTACTGTAGATGTCCTTGCCTTCACTGCTGCAGTATTCTCACATATGGGTTCCCTACCATGCAAGGCTAACATCTGGCCAGTGTACCAACGACTCCCGTTTCTTTAAAGGTACAGCAAACATCAGCCAAATGCTCCTTGCATAGCATAGGTCATAAAGGTGATGTTCAGGCCTAACAAAAACACAAATCATTGCCCCAGTAGGAACACCAGTCCAAGGAAACCAGGAGGTAATCTGTACATCCAGGAAGGCAAAGGACTAGGGGGTAGAGGGAGGGAGCAAATACTACAGCAGTCAAGACAGAGACATACTGTTATGGTAAGATTTTACACAACTGTAGTATGTCCTTACATTCACTGCTGCAGTATTCTAACATGGGTGAGTTCCAAATCTCAAGAGGAACCTTGGGAAGGGGAAGGAGCAGAAGAGTTCTGTAAAAAGCACTGAAGACTGGCACTAGCAAAACCAGTCCTAGGTCTATAGATAACATCCAACTTGTAATGCTTGGTAAGGGTATGCAAACAAGTCCAGGTAGCTACTTCAAAAATCAAATTAGTATCTAAGCCCTTGAAAAAAGCACCAGAAGAAGCCACACCTCTAGTAGAATGGCCATTAAGTGGAGAAGGAAGGCTCTTGCCATGAAAAGTGTAGCAAATGTAAATAGCCTTAGAAATCCAAGAACAAATAGTTTGCTTGGATACAGCAAGTCCCAAAGATCTTGCATGAAAATAAAAAAAATTAACCGATCAGATTTTCTATTAACGTTAGTGTTATCCAAATAAACCCTGAGTTGCCTATGCACATCCAAAGTATGCAGCACCTCTCACTGTCAGCTTGCTGAGAGGGGATAAAACTATGCAGATCAATAGACTGGTTAAGTGATGGCCCATTAACCACCTTAGGCATAAAAGAAAGGTTAGTGTGCAACGGCACCCTGTCCTCATGAAAGATCAAAAAAGGAGGACAAGCCATAAGGGCCAGCAAATCAGACACGCATCTGCCATAAGGAATAGCTAACAAAAGAAAAGTCTTCCAAGAACAATGTTGCAAGGAAGCTGAAGCAGCAGGCTCAAAAGGAGCTGGAGTCAACTTCTCCAAAACAAAATTAAGATCCCAGAAAAGGTTTCCTGTGAGGTGTACTGTTAAGTACACCTTTAAGAAATTGTTTCACCTCAAATCTAGAAGTTAAAGGAAGAGAAAAAGGCAGACAAGTGGAGATAGCTGATAAGTGGGCATTAATAGAAGAATGGGCCAAACTAGCACTGAGCAACTCACACAAATAAGAGAGAACCAAAGTAACATCCACAGTAAGTGGGTCCAGGTTACGAGACGGACACCAAATGGAAAACCTCTTCCATTTTGATAAGTAGGTTTTCGTAGTAGTATGTTTCCTGGCCTCCTGCAGGATTTGCAGCATGTCCTCAAACAAAAGGTGTCCCATCAAAATCCTATCAACCGAAGTGTCAGATGAAGTGTGGACAGATGGAGATGGATGACCGATCCCTTGTCTTGTGTAATTAGATCTATCCTGTGAGGTAACTTGTGATGATTGTCCCTGGCTAGATGCAGAAGTAGAGGGAACCAGTACTGTCACAGCCAAAAGGGATTCAGCAACAAGATTTTGGGAGCATCTTGGTGAATTTTAAACAGGACTTTCAGAATAAAAGGAAAGAGAGGGAATGCATAAAGAAACTTCCCCTTCCAAGAAAATGAGAGGGCATCCACCTTCCATACCAGAGGACTTGGGATTCTGGCATAAAGCAGAGGAAGTTGTCTGTTCATAGGGAAGGCAACAAGATCTGCTTGAGGAGTACTCCAGTGATGGATAATGTCCAGAAATGCATCCCTGTGAAGTATCTATTCATGGGACTGAATTAAGGGAGTTAAGGACCTGTTCAGAGTGTCTACCACAATGTTCTGACCGGAAGGGATATAAACTGCCTGAAGAGTCGATTGATACTTGACAGCAATATCCCACACCAGAAGTTCCAACTGGCAAAGACGCTAAGATCCCATTCCTCCCTATTTGTTTATATGCCACATCACTGTGATATTGTCTGTGAACACCTTGAGAGGCCCTGGAGAGAAGAGAGGATGAAAGCCTGAAGAGCTACATACCAAGCAACCAACACATAAACCCACATATGCGGAAGGTCTTCTCTAAAAAGCAAACCAAAGCATGGCGACCTCCCAAACACAAGCACACTACACATACCTCACTTGCAGATAAACACAGGGCATATCAAAACTCACATGAGTGTTTCACCAAGTAAGGCCTTAAGGCATAACACTAAATCAAATACACCAGTCATAGGTTACTCAGTCATGAGACACACTGATGCGCCACTCAACAGGTTGGATAAGGAGAAGGTCCCAGTCAGCTGTCTGGTGACAGTATCTGCAACATCACACATCACTCATGTCTCTCAGCAGTAGGTACTGTTATGACTCTGTCATAGTACATGTTGGTGTGAATGACTTGAGACGTACCTCTCTGGACTATATGAAGAGAGACATGATTGAGCTCTCTGATTGTGTGTCCCAGGCAAGTATGTCCATAGCCTTAAGCAGCATACTACCCTCTCATAGGATGATGCCGCAGTACAAGCAAAAGATGATCAGCTTTAACAATTGGCTTAGTTTCTGGTGTCATTCTAAGGGAATCAAGTTCCTGTCATCCTGGATGATATGGTTGATGGTCTCTGGCAAAGCATGAAGGTCCGTCTCCACCTGTCACCCCTAGATTTTTAGCTTCTGGCAAAGGCTCTTGCCTCCCCCATAGTGCCTTTTGTAGACAATGTCACAGGTACAACATTTTCAACACAAATTGGTCCTCAAAACAACATCAGGGTTATGCTGCTAAATGCTAGGAGTCTTAACCTAAAGCTGCAGTATTTGGAAGCTGCCCCTTACCTTGGAGAATGCCATCTGTGCTGTCACAAGAGTGTGGAAAGGACCCTGGCCATACCAGGTTACAATGCCTTCCATTTGCTCAGACCATCAAAGGAGAATGGGAAAGCCAAAAGAGGAGGAGTATCAATTTTTATTAAAGACAAATACTCCTCCAGATTGCTAAGGCTAAATGAGTCCCTTGAATACTCCAAGTACAACTCTCTGTAAGTACCCCCCCCTCCAAATTATCACCAGCTATATGTCTTCCTCCATGAACCAGGGCACCCACAATGCCTACCTAGATCTCCTGGAGTCCCTCAGTATAACACCTAACACCTTCATTCTGGCAGACTTTAACTACCCATCAATAAATTGGTCTAACTACAGCTGTACCAATGCTCTTGAACAGAGATTCTTGAACTTTGTGAACTCTAATGCCCTGGATCAGTTACTGACTTTCCCTAGTAGGGGTTCAAACATTCTGGATCTTGAACTTACGAACATGAATGACCACTGCACCACCCCAAGTGTACAGTCATCTCTAGTGAGATCTGACAACAGGTCAGTCACACTAGAAGTCATAGTAGCATCTGACCCTCCCCGAGCTGAAATTAGACTAAAACTCTTCTCCAAAGCAAACTAAAATCACTTACAAGAGGATACTACTAGATTCACAGCACCTGCCCCTACTGATAGCAAGTATACTAATGTCGAGGTATATACCAAAGACTTCTATAAACACCTTCAGAGTTGCATCGACTGAGCTGTACCCGACAGGATAAAGGTAATCTCATCACATGAGAACAAACCTGTTTGGTGGACATCGGCCATAAACAGGTTATATAAAAAGGAGAAATAAACTCCTGTCCAAAATCATTAAGAGACTGTCCCCTAACATAAAGGAATTCCCTCCTTGGCCTACATAAGCAAATAAGGCATCTAGTAAAAAAAAATTCCAACACTGACCATGAATCGAAATTGCTACCTTAGCCAAGAATAATCATAAGGCATTACTTTGGCTGTATCCAAAACCTCAAAGGTAAGTCCCAGAGTTGCACAGACCTTGTTGTAAATGGCATAACATATAATGAACCTGGTGATATTGCTAACATGTTAGCTGTCCGGTTCAGTGAGAACATCTCCCCCCTGTCTCTGCCCAGTGTACTGCAAGACATCCGTCCTTCATGTCTTCCCCCAAAAATCACTAAGGAACAGGTTCCTAATGCCCTCTCTAGGGCTAGAAATATGGCCTCTGGGACCAGACAACATCCCTGGCTGCAATCAGAATTGCTTAAAGCAAGAATTAGCTACACCTCTGAGTACCTTCTTTAACCATAGTCTAAGTACTGGGTTTGTTCCTGCTGATTGGAAAACTGCCTCGGTCATCCCCCTCCACAGAGAGGGTTCCTGTGCTGACACCAGGAACTACAGACCCATAAGTCTGCCAACCTCATATGCAAGGCAGTGGAGAGAGTTCTCATGGACCTTCTCAACAAGGATATAGCTGACCTCCATACAGTAGACCCATCCCAATTTGACTTTGTGAAAGGTAGGTTGTGCCTACTAAACTTGGTGGACTTCTTCGAGACCATCATTATAGCCCTGGATGAAGGCAAATCTGTGTATAACCCCTGCATAGAACTAGTGAAGGCCTTTGAAACCATTTCCCACTTGAGTATCATAGATAAACTTACCCAATTGCAAGTAAACCGGTACATAGGTGGGTAGCAAACTGGATGAATAGAGCACACACAGTTAACATAGAGACTGTTCATCAACCTTCCGAAGAGTAACCAGTGGTGCTCTATGCTGGCGCCCATATTGTTTGGAATATATGTTTCAGAAGTACAGGCCATTACAAAGGGCATGTGATTAACAAAGTTTGCAGACAACTGCAAATTGGGCACAATTATTGAATTCCCCAAGCAACTTTGACACCCTCCAAAAAAAGTCTTACTCAAACCAACCACTGCTGCCAAAGCAATGAGGTCAAGTTAAATGCTAATGGGTGCATCATGATCCCCTTCGGCAAGGGAAACATCCCTGCAAAGTACAGCACTAACACCACCACCTTGAGTACCCGGTCTATGGTAAGAGATGTGGGCACAAAGGTTGACAGCAACTTCTCCTTTGACCACGTCTCCACGGTGGTAAGGAAAGCTTTGAGAGTTGCCTATCTCATCAGTAAGGGCATTGCCTCCAGAAAAACAGAGGTTATAATCCCCATGTATTCCTCTCTCATCAGATCTATTACAGAGCACAGTGCACCCTTTGGTATGGTCCTCTCCAGACACCTGCAGCAATTGGAGAGACCTCAGAGGTGCCTTACAAAGACAATTCAAGGTGTCCAAGACATGTCCTATGCAAATAGACTGAAATCCCTGTCACTATACTCTGTGATGTACAGACTGCTCAGGGGTGATCTCTGCCTAGCATGTAGGGCAACCATGGATCCCACCATGATGGAAATGCTACACATTAGCAAGACAGATGGTACCCACTGTACCCGCACCAGCAACCTCAACTTGAGAAGCAATATTAACAGAACCTGCTGAAGAGACAGGTTCATCTCCCAGAGGATACCCTTACATTGGAATAAGCTTCCAATCCAAATAAAGCAGAGCCCTTCCCTGACCCTTTTCAAGTGACATCTGGATGATTGGATGTGAAATTTGAAATTCATCCCTAGGATGTCACCTGCCTCCCTTCTTGACAGGGGCAGCAGGTGTTGAGCTAGGCCTATTTTATAGCACTGTTACAAGACATAAAAACTTCTCTAGGCTTGTAAAGGCTGTAGTGCCATTACCCGTGTACCCTCCTATGATCCTGTGATAAGAAGAGTGTCATCTCTTTGACATTGATGTTTTCCTTCTGCTGATGAGGCGACAAAACCCCCGAACCTTTAGGGGGCCAAATGTCCCCCCATCATCCCATGTCTGAAGTGTCTCTGAACAGTTCCAGAGAGGGGAGAGGTGGAAGAAAAGGCA
The DNA here is from genome assembly GCF_019279795.1 of Protopterus annectens. Lineage (NCBI taxonomy): Eukaryota > Metazoa > Chordata > Ceratodontiformes > Protopteridae > Protopterus > Protopterus annectens. The sequence continues at coordinate 6,323,085 of NC_056744.1, forward strand.
TACCTGGATTCTGAGACAACAGGTGAATCCACCATTGAAGTTCCTGTCTAAAACAAGGAAGATGAACTACAAAGTCTGGAGGATGTGCATGTTGGAGCCACACTGACTTCAGAAACCACTGAAACTTTCTCATGTGGTTTAGACAGAGGGAGCATCAGAATAGTGGATGCCATGAATGACAGAGCTCTCAGAAACTCCCTGGTGATAATGGAAACCAAAGGAAGAAGAGAGTGAAAGAAAGAAATGAGAGTTGAAGCCTTTGGATGTGGCAGGGATGCAAACATTTTCACCATCCAAATTCTGCAACCCAGGAAAACATGATCCTGAAAAGTGGTTAGAGAAGATTTTTTGAAAGTTATAATGAACCCCAAGCTGTGAAGGAGAAAAACAGCAAATTGAAGATTTGGTAAAAGGATGTCAGGAGAGGACACCTTAATCAATAGGTCATCTAAGTAAGGAAATACTTGTATCCCTTGAAGCCAGTAAGGAGCAATCACAGGAGCAAGGCATTTGGTGAACACAATTGGAGCAGTAGAAAAGCCAAAGGGCTAAGCTGAGACCTGAAAATGCTAGGAAGCAACAGAAAAACACAAAACCTTCATGAAAAGAGAATGGTTCCGGATATGGAGATAAGCATCCTTGAGATCCAGGTACACCATATAGGCCTGAGGGAGCAAGAGCGGAAACAGAATCTGAACAGACAACATCCGAAAGGAAGGCACTTTTAAAACAGTGTTTAGATGAGATAGGTCAAGATTAGGTCTGTAAATGCCCTCTTTTCTGGACACTAGAAGCAGTCTGGACTAGAACCCTTTTCCTCTTTAGGACACAGACACCTCTTGAATAGTACCTTCAGTCAAGAGATTTTGAAAAACCTCTGGGGAAAAAGAGAAGTTGTTCCCAAGGAGGCTGAAGAATGCCTATAAAAGGAGGATGGGATTTCCAAACCATGAAGTACCCCGATGTAAGATTGACAGGTCCACATATGTGTCTGATACCGAATAGCCCTAAAAGCTAAGGTAGCAGAAGTGTAAACCTTTTTACCCAGCCTTTCCATAGTTCTGCTGTCCTTGTCAGAAGGCAGTAACTTGGGAGAAAGAGGCAACTGAGATGGCTTATCAAAGGCTACAGACACTACAGAGGGGTCAGCAGCAGGACATTTATATAAAAATTAACAGTCCTCAGGCACCCTCTAAATCCTGTCAGGCTTCTTGGGAGCAGGGGGCAGAGAACCAGGTGCATGAGAGGCCTTGGAAAAAGTATCCAGCAAAACAGCCAAAACAGGAGGGAGGTTTAGGAGATTCCAACTGCAGCAACTCGTACTACCTCTTGTGGATATCAGAGACCCACACACAATTCCACTTAGAATCCATCATCCTAGAGTGTGTGTCCCCAAAGGAAATTTCCTTAAAAGGAACATCGGGATTAATATAATCCTTCTCCTCTGACCCATAGTCCAAAGGAGAAGGACTTTGTGTAGAATAACTCAGGGAATCGTCATCAGAACCTGATTTATCCTCACAAGAATCTTGCTCTCAAGACCTTTTAGGGGAGTAGAGGACCAAGGAGGAACAGAAACCGAAACCCTCTGAGGATGCTTCGAGGACATTAAAGCATTAAATAGCCTCCGATTGAAGGCCTGCCACTCACTTTGTGGATCCCTAGGAGCAGAAGAAACCTGTTTAATTTGTGGTTTTCTTTTTAAGGGGATGTCCCCACCAAAAAATGAGAAGGCTCAAACCCAGGATGACAGTCGAGGACAGTAGTAGGAACTTTTTCTCCAACTAAAAACGGAGGAACTCCCCTAAGCCTCTTGGGAAAAAAAAACAATTGTGGTTCCCCCTGAATGTGCAATATGGATGCCTGCAAAGCCTCTACTTACATGCTGCCAACTGGATCCTCACTGGCCTCCAATACTTTTGCAGCAGAGAAATCCAAAAACACAGCCTGGCAAGACAACAATTTTGTAATGACCTCGGGAGAAACACCTGGCATAGACTAGACAGCAGAAGATTACAGTTGTACCTTTTTCACCCTCTTCTTCCCTAACGGCTGACCCTCGAGGCAGGAAATTCTGTCCATTGCACCATTAGTGAGAAGCTTAAGATGCTGTTTCTCAAAGTACAAGGAAAGGGGAGAATGTCTACTGCAAAGGGTTTTCTGGATGAACACCTAACAAATTGAGCAAGACATATGGTCATTAGAAGCTCCTAAGCAAAAAAAGACACATTGTGGCAGTCTTTATTGGGAATCTGCCTGCTACACTGGCATTTACCCTTCATAGACATGGATGACATTAACCCCAAGGAGCACAAAAAAAAAAAAAGAAAAAAAAAAATTCCCAACAGTGCACTTAACTGCAACTGCAAAGAAGTCAGCAAACAGGCGTAGGTAGTCACTGTAGAACAAAAATGAGTGAAACTGGCAGGAAATGGATGCAGGTAAACAGACTGACATTGAAAACATACAACTGGATTTGTGGCAAAGAAGTTCTGGTCTTGGTAGGCTTGAATGTCACCTTTATACCCTGGGCTACGCAAGTAGCATTTGGGTGACATTCAGCATACCTATAAAGCAATAGGAGTCTTTGGTAGACTTGCCAAATGTTGGGTTTCCATGACAGAGAATCCCATATGTTAGAATACTGCAGCAGTGAATGTAAGGACATCCACAGGTACCTCATAACTCCATGTTGGAGTAACTTACTTGGGATGCACCTCATTGGACTATATCTAGAGAGATGTGAATAACCTCTCAGATTGTGTCCCACACAGGTATGGCCGTAGCCCTAAGCAGCATTCTACCTTCACCCAGGATGATGCCTCAATACAAACAAAAGAATTATCGACTTCAGCAATTGCCTTGGCTACTGGTGTCACTCCAGGGGAATCCAGTAGTTTTCAGGCTGGTATTATATGGTCAACAGACCATGCTGCTTTGCAAGGGATGGTCTTTACATGTCACCTCTTGCCTTTTGGTTACTGGGCAAGGTCCTTCTCTCACTCATAGTGAATTTGTTGGGCAATGTCATAAGAACAAACTTCCTGATGTGAAAATATCCTCAAAAGACAAACTCAAGGTGATGCTGCTTAATGCCAGAATTCTAAATTAAGAATTACTTTCAATGGAGGCACTTCGTACTTGGAAACCTGTCAATGTTTGTGAAGCCACAGAGACATGGTTTAGGACTACATGAGAGTACTCCGTCCATGAAAGGCTATAATGCCTTCTACATGTTCAGGCAGCAAAAGGAATGCGAAAGAGCCAAAGGAAGAGGTGTATACATCTTCATAAAACACAAGTAAACCTCAAGAGTGGTTCAGCAGTAACACTCTCTAGAGTTACTACAAGTACCGCTAACTGTAGGAGATACCCCCTCCACGTCATTGTTAGCTGCCAGTCTACCAACATGAACCATGAAAACCACAGTGCCTTCATGGACCTACTTGAGTCACTCATAATACAGCCAAACACCGTAGGTATGGGTCACTGTAACTATCCTTCCATCGATTGAGATACATGTATGTGCTCAAACACGCTCGCACTAAGGTTCGTGCACTTTGTCAACATGAAGGCTCTGGAACAGTTATTCTGCCCACCCACAAGGGCCTTGAATGCCCTTGACCTAGAATTTGCCAACATGGAAGATTGCTGCACCACCCCATTTGTGAGACTGTGACTGATAATATCTGACCATAAATCAGTCACGTTCAGTGCAACAATCATTCCTGACACCCCACACCCCAACCCAGGATCCAAAAGGTGGAAAATTCTCTGCAAAGCTAACTGTAGCCTAAGCGATGGCATATAGTGTCAAACCTATTGCCACCACTGACAGTAAAGACTCCTGTATGGAGGTGTACATAAATGGATTGTATAAATAACTCTAAAAGCGTATAGCTGTACCTGAACGGATCAAACTTGCTCATGGGAAAAAAAGCCACCCTGGCGGACATCTAGCTTAGATTTTACAGCATGAGAAAAAAAGCAGATGTCCAGAAAGAACAGGTAACAGTCTCAGCAGAAGAGTACCCCCATAACTTGAACAAGCAAAGTAGACATCTTGTAATGTCCTCAAGTTAATTACGAAACTAAATTAGCATCCATAGCAAACGGTAATCACAAGGTATTATTTAGCTATGGCTGTAGTGTAAAATGTAAGGCCCGGCATTGCCCCAAATTCAGAATTGGATAGTACCACTCATACCAAACTGGAGGACACAGCCAACCTGTTAGCACACAGGTTTGGCAACAATTTCACACCCGTCTCCACTGATGATACCCTGCAGCGTACCTGTTAACAGTTCTCTACCTATTATCTCCGAATAACCGGTCCTAACCGCACTTGTCAATGTCAAAAACACAGCATATATGGGACTGGATAACATCCTAGGCTGCTTAGTAAACAGTGTAAGGCAAGAGTTAGTAGAACCACTGGGTACTCTCTCCAATCACGATCCAAGTACTGGATTTTTTCCTGCAGAGGGGAAAACAGCAGTCATAATACCATTGCACAGAAGGGATCCCTCAACCGACCCTTGATACTGTATACCCATAAGCCTGATCAGACTTGTCTGTAAGGCCATGGAGAGAATCATCTTGGACCTTATCAACAAGGACATTGGTAACCTTCAAACTCTTTACCCGACCCACTTTGGCTTTGTCACAATTTATACCTAGTCGGACAAATGATATTACTGATGTTCTTATCGACTTCAAAATATTTACTAGGAATTTGAAACTTATTTTCTAGGACTCTGTTACTTATGATAGGTATGCATGTAGAATATTGAGTACCTTTATCCCCAATAGTATGTCCTGTTGTTGCTGCTTTTCATGATTTATGTGAATCAGAAATGAGGGCACTTTCTGATGTTAAACAACAGCGCAAGTTTTATAATTTAACTCATGATGAACATCTAGCTCTACAATGCTTGGAATCAGAACATGGTTTATTTGTAAAATAAGCTGATAAAGGAGGAGCTATTGTCATATTTAACAGGGATGACTATGCCAGTTACGTGTGAATCCTTATCAGATACCAATACATTCAAAGTGATTGATTTTGCTCATGGTAGGAAATGTGTAAAGGATGTTGATATGATGATTTATAACTTGCAGGTACAAGGTAATGTCTCTTTGGAATTATTTAACTTCTTTACTGTCCCATGTCCTGTAACCCTTTGATTTATGGGGGTCTATATCACTTTGACAAAACAGCAGAGGTTCGAACACCATATGTTCGAACTTCTAACCTCGAAGTGCAAAACGATCGAAGGCTTAGAACAGCGATTTTTTTTTTTTGCCGGGGAAAAAAATCGCTGTTCCAAAAAACACCCACAACACAAGCACACCAAAAAAACAGCAATCCACACATACACTTAAAATCCTACATCTAACCCTACACTAAACTGTACATACACTACTATCTATCCACTTACCTTAAGCCAAACCCTAACCCTAATGTCCATCACTATCGCACACTCACCTAACCCGCGCCCTAACTCACATATCCTGCCCTAACCCTAAAGTCTGTCACTGTCGCACACCCACCTCACCCGCGCCCTAACCCTAACTCATCTAACCCGCGCCCTAACCCTAACATCCGCACAATCGCACACTTACCTGAACCCGACCCTAACTTTCCAGCACAGTACTGAAAATCGCGAAGCTGCAGAAACGGCCAACTGAATTCTTTCCCTGGGAAAGACTAAAAGCAGATACACCCGCAGGGTTAAATAATACAGTCAGTTTGAAACCTGTTTTATATAAGAAACAAATGTGTTTGTTAGTTTTTTGTTTTTTTTACTAATTATTGGTTTTAATTTATAATATGTCTTTTTTGGTTGGCTGTGTCACGTGAATGTACTGTATTTTAATATAAATTGAATGTGTCTTAATGAATTGTTAATTAGCACTGAGGAAGGCGATAGCCCAAAAGCATTGCTTAATACATCTTTGTAGTATTGGAGCATTTCTGTGTTTGGATAATATTTTTGTAAACAGCATGAAACACAGGGATACATTAATACTTGCACTACTATAGTGCAGTTTGTGCAAACAAACAGTGCTGCTACTATTACAGAAAGTACAGCAGTACACACAACTGGCCTCAGATCAAAATCACAAACTGCAATATTTCTTTCAGTTGCTCAGCACTACTGACTAAAAATATTTGTCTTTCCATCTGCAGAAGACACACTGCACTGTACTCCAGACAGTCCAGGAAGAGGTAAGGACATTATCACAATTAACAGTAACACAGGGGGGTAATACATTTACCCCTGTGTATGTGCATTAATGGTACTTTGAACAAGAAACTGGCTGACAACTCCAAAGTAAGGTTATAACTGTCAGAATCTTCAATTCCCCACCCAAAATAAGACATGTTGATGCAGAATTCACTTATTCATTTCAGTTGTTTTACTAAATAACAGTATTCAGTTGTTGAGATATCAAAGCATATTTGGGAGCTCCTCCTGAGACATACTTGCTATCTCAGAAAGTGTTGAGCCCACATCCAGGACATGCTGTACTACACTGTCCTGGGATCTGTCTGAATCTGTCAGATTGGCCAGGAACTCTTCATTGGTGGTTAGTTCGTGGGTTCGTGGTTCCCTAGCAAGCCCTACACTGGTAACCATTTGGTAACGAACCACTGCAGCTGCTCACCTCCTTGCGTATGTTGTCATGTCAGTGGCTCTGTGGTGCACCTGATCATATGTTCTGCTGTGGCCACACACGGCATTGACAATCATGAACACTCTGTTGCCATGTTTGCGTCCTATAGGCCATATCTCCCCGTCCCCTTTCAAGGAGAAAAGCAACATGTTGCTAAATCCCGTAGACTATAAATTGATTTTCGGTATCATTAAAAGGGGTGGGGTCTCCCTAGATTGACACACCTGAGTGATGTACTTGTAGGTGTCCTAAAAAACAACAGAGGTATAATACGCATAAGTATCACATAACTACAAAAGAACTGTTTCCAGATCAAACAGAAAAGGTAGCCAGTCAGTAATACCCACTGAAGAAACATAAACCAGTCCAGAGATGTGAAATAGTCTCAACAGGCAGGATGCAAAACAAGGAGAGTAACAAACATATCCTTGTTTGTGCCAGAACAGTAAAGCCACCTTTGCCCCTCCCCCCAAAAAAGAACAGTCCATTCTTGTTTGTGCCATAACAGTGACTCATCCTTGCCCCCCCTCCAAATAAGAACAGGCAAATGACCCATTTTGCTAACAAAACATCTTTGAAATGCTAAAAGTGCTATTAAAGGACCTGTCCCTGACACATTTGTACATATTTAGCAAACAGCAGCATTCCATTTCATCTATTGTCAGTCATGTGTACCTCTGAAATGGCTTGACAGACAGGCCCATGACATCATTGCACTTCTAACTAATGCATACAGTAAAAGTATAAATGCTTTTGCTTCACACTAGTCTTACATACATTCCAGCATATGCAGTATGTAGGTAACAAAAGGGGGATCATACCTTGCTGAGGTTCAGTTCTACTCTGTACAGAAATATCCTCAAGAAAAAGTATTTTTGCAATCTTCCAAACACATACAACTGTCCTCACCACCATTTTGGTTACCTACATGTCTGATTTTATTATAATGATGTAGATTATTAATAGCTTGCACGTGTCTTTGTCTGAGTTTCACAGATGCTCATCACATCATAGGCAGCTGAGTTGCATGCTAATCAACCAATCCAACACAGTACAGCTATTCAGCAAGCTAAAAAGCGTCCATGTAGGCTCCATGCTGGTTTCTCCTGCAGCTGTTAAAACTTTTGGAGTTCAAGCACGGAAAGTCTACACATAACAGAATGTTATGTGAAAGGGGCTAAAGCCAATGCTATTTCTGCTGCCAATAGGCCTAGGCCAATAATGACAAGGGTTGTCAGGCCACATTTAACTTAAAAAAAAACGCAAATACAAACTAATAAGTGCATTTAACTTATCACATCCTACATGATGTGGAAATTGTAGAGTGCTACAGGCTGAACAGGCACATAGTACAGGAACTCTGCAACATCTGGTGCCCTCAACTTGGAGCCAGAGCCAACCATGAGGAACCCATCCCAGTGGAGACTTAAGGTATGCATACCCTTTAGAATATTAGCTACTGGTACCTTTCAGAGACCAACAGGGGACATGCTGGGGGGTGTCACAGGCATCAGCATTGAGGATTCTCCACAAATTCCTGGATGCTATGCTCCAATATGCCAGAGGCCACGTATATTTTTCCCATAGTTCTGAGGAAAGGGACAGAAAAATGCAACAGTTGTAGCAGGTAGCGCACTACCCAGCATTACTGGATACCATAGAGTGCACTCATGTAGAAATGAAGGCACCACTTGGGGAACAGGATAAGCTCTACATTAACAGAAAGAGCTACCACTGTATCAGTTGGCAAGCTGTGTGTAATGCCAAGGCAGTCATGCTGAATGTGTGTGCTGTCAACCCTGGCAGTTACCATGGCTCACATATCTGGCATACCTCCCAACTGTACCAGATGTTTGTGGGGGGATACCCTACAGGGTAATCTACTGGGGAGATGCTGGCTATGCAGTGGAACTGTAGCAGATGACATCCATCAGAAATGCACACACACCTATGGAAGAATGCCATAATAATGCACATGCTCAAACCAGGAATGTCATACATCTTGTGTTTCGCCTGCAAAAGTGACAGTTCTGGAGCCTAGATAAATCTGGGGGGAGCCCTGCAGTACAATCCACAGGCATATATAGAATTCTTCATAGTATGTACCATGCTGCACAGCATAATCCTGAGGGAACAGGTGCAGCAGGTTCAGCAAGGGGAAGGGGCACACATCCCACCACCAATGCCAAGGTCACCACAGGCAGATTAGGATTCAGAGGGGGAACCCCCAGCTGTTGTGGGTGTAGGCAGACATAGGGGTTCTCAGTATGCTATTGCAGTGACTAAGAGATCACACATAGCACACTCACTCACCACCTTGGGGTAGTAAACCTTCCTCCTACTCACTTACATATAGTAACATTGATGCCAGGCAACTCGCACAATCTTTACCTCCCCATGTACTGTCTGTGTATTGCTTGCATCAGACAGTCAGCCCTGGACTAACACTGTGGCAACTTATGCTTTTACAAGGTAAGTCCTGAACTTGGAGTGCATTGTTTAATAATATTATTGCATATCGTTGGATTTCATCAGCTGTTACAGTAAGCAAGTTCAAGATGAGAGATTTGTACAAACATTACCGTAACATGTGACAGCACAGACTTATTTGACTTATATGTGACCATTATTAAGTAGTAGGCCTCAGGCATCAAAGACTCGCAAGTCATACCTCTCAAAAGTACTGATAATCACTGCATGCCCTCAATTTAGCACCTTACCTTTGTACTGGAAAATCATTAAAGAGAGATGTTAGAAAGTAGACACACATTGCAGTTTCTGACTTCACAACCCTCACATGATCAAACAGCAGGCAGGATGCAAACAGGAAGAGTAACAAGAACAGAATGTCTTGTTTGTGCCATAACAACAAATCCCCTTTGCTTGCAGGAAAACAGTCGATTTTTGTATGTGCTTATAACAGTAACTCAGAGTTGCTCCCCCTCAACAAAATAGTTGTGCCTATGTATGTGGCTTGAATAACTCACCTTTGCCCCCCCCTCAAAAAAAAAGAACAGTCTATACTTGTTTGTGCCATCCAACCTGGCCTTCAGTTGTTGGCAAATGCATATATTATTGCAGGTTAATATCCTCACATATTTTAAGGCCAATGATGTAGCATGGTTTACAGTCTGTATCTGTGAGTACTGGGTAGATAAATGATGAATGACCAGGAAGAATAAAAAGGTAAGACAGAGCTGTAAGTATGCCAGTGATAATCATAACAGGTTTGGTGCTCAATAAGTGCACTTACATCAAAATGCAATAACACGTGTGAAAATAACAATTCTATGGTTTGATAGTGTGCATTATGTTGTAGCTGGGTGTGTGAAGAATGACGTCAGTTCTTTGTTGCAAAGATGTTTGTGTGGCAAAGAGGATAAGGCGCACCCATCATGATTTCTGCAGGTGCATTGGCGTGAGAGTTGAAATGCAGACCCTATGTAGACATATCTCATGAGTACAAATGTCTTCTACTGTGTGTGTCAGACTTCTTTTCCTCCTTTCAAATATTTCTCCTTTTTATTTCTTTTTTTTATAATAAATAATACTACAAGCTTGTCAGAGAAAACAATTTGTGACAATTGAAGACTAGGTTGAATATTGAAACAGATGCCTATTGTGGACTGCTTCCTTGCATTTCAAAACCTGAGAGACCTAAATGTAACAACCTGATGTAAGCATTCACAGTTGCCATCTTCAAACCCGACACACCCACCTAATGTAAGCAATCACAGTTGCCATCCCTCTAACCTGATGCCATCCACCTTATGTAACCAGTCATAGTTGCTATCCCTCTAACCTGCAACATCCAGCTGATGTAAACAACCACAGTTGCCACCCCAACAACACAAACACCAAGGGAGTGCTTAAATGATGTGAACATCCTTACAGAGAGACAACTTTTTGGGATTCAGCAATTCAATTCTAATGAGTTCAGACCTCATTTGCATCTTCACTGTGTTGAAAGCCTGGAAACTACACTAACTTCTACATGAAAAGGCAACCATGTAGCTAGGGAAACTGAAGGGGAGCTGAAAGTTGAACACAGAACGGATACTACTTTGCTGCAGACTTCTGGTTCTGTCAGTTTTCTAAGTTTGTTAGAGCAATGATTTCAAAAGTTACCCAAATTTTGGGCCTTTCCCCCCATTATTTATGCATTTGTCCAGATGTGTTGTCCCAAGAGGTTGAGCGGTCTGCAACACTTATGATGTGTGCCATTCCCGGGGGGTGTGGCAGCTAAGCTGCTTTCTGCAACGCCCGTGTCCTCTCAATTTTCTAAGTTTGTAGGTGCAGTATTTAAAAAGTGTCCTTAGTTTTGGCCCCTTTCCTCACTCCATTACTGATGGCTTTCTCCAGATTTCTTGGTCTAAGAGATTGAAAGGTGTATGCCCTGTAGTGCAGATGTTCTTTGTGTTTCACTGTTGCAGTCATCATACTTGGGTTATCTGCCTGCAGGTAGCCCTCAGTCAGCCCGAATACCAGAGACTTAGTATTTCTGTGTCAGATGCTGTTGCTTCAGGACTGACGTCAGGTCGTCAGGGGTATAAAAACAGGCAGCCGGCGCCATTTCATCAGTCTTTCTTGCAATGGAGACCGAAGCAGAAGCAGTTCGCAAGTGCAGGTCGGCCACTACCTGAGTTTTTGTTTATGAATTGAATCATCCTGAAGTCTTGTAAAGCTAAGTACCCTGTTGGGGATCCTTTTTTCTTGCTCTAACTGATGTCAGAAAAAGTTAATAATTGTCTTGCCTGTGGAAAGCAAATACCACACAGAGATTTTCATTCTTACTGTGTCACCTGTCTAGGCCCAGACCACGATGTACCTCACTGTCGGTTTTGTGCCTTGTTCAACACCCAAACCTTTTGTTGTCGGGTCCTTATTGTCACTAAATACTTAGTTCTTGATCTCCGTATTCCAAAATAGCTTCGGTAAGCCATCCGACTACCGATATTCTGAAAAAACATAAGGATAAAGACAGAGACAGACCACACAGGTTCAAAGCTTCAGTGGATTCGCAGGCCTCTACCGAGACCCATTCGGAGTCCGGTATGCCGCAAGACTCTTCTTCGACTATGGAACCAGCAAATGTCTCTACCTTGGATGGATCGGGAGCCATTGAGCAGGCTCCAGCTTCTGAGGAAGTTCTTCGTACTACTGATATTCGACACAAGTTGACTATTTCAGCTCTAAGACGTCCGAGTTTCTAAGGCCAAGAGTATGCACTATGCCTAGAAAACCGATGACCAAAGTGCATGCACCTGCTCCCTTGCCACAAAATAAAATGCTTAGAATGGCAGAAGACCTTATTATGCTGATTAGGGGAAGTCAGCCGGTCCCTGCTAAGAGAAAAAGGGACCAGTCCCCAGCAGCTTCAGCAGTCCAAGAGTCCTACGACTCTGAGGTTTCTGATTATGAAGACATGCCCTTATCTGCTTATGAGGATACTGATGCAGAGGAATCCATTCCCCCTGCCTCTCCTCCAGAGGATTTTTCTTTTGGTGAAACCTTACATACTTTGAGAGCATTTCCACTGGGAATGCCAAGACTGTCCTCAGTCCAAAAAGAGACTCAGAGAATTTCTATACTTGCCACAACACAGGCCTTTAGCAATACCACCAGTCCTGGAAGTTGTTGATGTCTTTATGGAATCCAGTTTTACTTCTGATACTTTACCCCCTGCCCCTAGGAAACCAGACAGGCACTACAGAGTACCTGACTCTCACAAATTTCTTTTCAAAAATCCTACTGCTGACCCAGAGATCATTTTCCAGGGGGCTAAAGATATCAAGACAACTGCAGCTAAGAATTCCATCCCTTCGGATAGGGATTTTAGAGCTTTGGACAGATGGGGTAAGAAAGTATATACCTCTGCGACTCTTGCCATTAGGGCTTTGAATTGTCAGTTTCACATGACGTACCAACAACATATTTTGGAACTTGTTAAACCAAAAAAAAAAGCTACCTTTACAGACTGTGCAGAAAATAAAGAATTGCAAGAGCTTATGCATTCTGCAAGTCATGTCAGCAAGCATACATTGCAGTGTGGCTTTGATGCCCTAGAAGCATCTTGCAGGGCAGCAGTCACTGGTTCTGTACTGAGAAAGCATGCTTGACGTAAGGAGCAGACCTTGCCAGATCATGTCAAATCCAAGATGTTCTTCATCTCACATTGCTGCAGTCCTTACATATGGGTAGTCCGCTGTCCTCGGTCGGCCCGAATACCAAAGTATTAGGCTGACGTCGGTCAAGGCGCTTAAAACTGACATCAGGACGTCAGGGTACAAAAGCGCATGACCGACGTCATTTCCTCAGTCTTTTTTGCCGCATGGTCCGATGCAGAAGCAGCGTTGCAAGTGCCGTTCGGCGTTCTGAAATTTTTCGAATTCGGAGTTTCAGACCGAATCCAAGTTGGCTAAGTACCCCGTTGGGGATTATTTTGTTTTTTTCTTGCCTCAGTGTTTTACCGGATGTCAGAAAAAGTGAATAACTGTATTTCTTGTGGGAAACAGATACCGCATAGGGATTATCATTCTTTGTGTATTCCTTGTTTGGGGCCTGAGCACGACGTTGTTGGGTGTCGCTTTTGTGCTAGGTTCAATAAACGCACTATTAAGCGAAGGTTGGATTGTGCTAGGCTGGTCTTTGGGAAGCGGTGCAATTATAATATGCCGTCGGATTCTCCGGCCGCTTCTCTTGAAGAAGCGCAAAGACAAAACAGTTAAACCCAGGCAAAATGAGTCATCCGTTCCGGACGCCGGTTCTTTAGAGGCTTCAGTGGAACCGGTGGTTCCGACGGAGACTTCTCTGGAGTCTCAGGGGGAGACTTTGATTTTGCAGGAGGTGGTCTCTCAGGAGGCAGGTCAGGCTGAAGGGGCTTCCCAAGTTACTGTACTCCCCTCCCTTCCTAGGGTGGTTAGGCCTTCTCCTTCTGTTTCCAAGGCTTCTCCCAGAGGCAGGCCAGTTTCAGCTTCTGTTGGTGTCACTCCTAGTTCAGCAGGGTCTGTGCCTAAGAAGCACATGCTTAAAATGGCAGAAGATTTAATTACTCTGATTAGAGGTTCTATGCCCCCTCCTGATAAGAGGCCTAGGGTGGAGCCAGAGTTGGGAAGTTTTGAGCAGGCTTCGGATATTTCAGAGTCTTCAGCTGAAGACTTGCAGGAGTATTCTCCTTATTCTGATTCTGATGCAGATGATTCCACTCCTTCTGCTTCTCCTCCAGAGGATTTTTCTTTTCAGAGACACTTCATTCTATGAGGGAACATTTTAAGTGGGAAGGTCAGGACTTCTCTGATTCTAGGAAAAGGCTTAGGGAGTTTTTGCTGTTACCCCAGCATAGGCCCTTGGCTATACCCCCTGTTCTGGATGTTGTGGAGGATGTGTTTGCAGAGGCTTCACTTAATCCTGATTCTCTGCCTCCTGCTCCTGTTAAACCGGATAGGTATTACAGGGTGCCTGAGGCTCATAAATATCTTTATAAGAGTCCTAGGGCGAACCCAGAAACTATTAGTCAGGGACCTAAGGGTGTCAAGGCCTCTGTTGTAAAAAATCTGGTTCCTCTAGATAAAGAAGCCAGAGCTTTGGATAGATGGGGAAAGAAGGTCTATACATCTTCTACCTTAGCTATGAGGGTTTTGAATTGCCAGTTTCATATGTTGAAATATCAAAACTTTCTTCTTTCTCAATTGAAGTCTAAGGTGGATGCTCTGGCGGAAGGCATTGAGTGTAAAGAGTTGCAAGATTTGGTGCATGTCTCTGAACAAGTGGCTAAGCATTCATTACAGTGTGGTTTTGATGCTGTGCAGGCCTCGTCTAGGGTGGCTGCCACTGGCTCAGTTCTTCGCAGGCACACCTGGTTAAAGGATCAGAATTTATCTGACCATGTTAAGACAAGGATTTTGGATGCTCCTTTGCAGTCTGATGTGTTGTTTGGTTCACCTGTGGAATCAGTCTTGAAGAAAATGGAAGACAAGGCTAAGTCTATGCAGGCTGTTAAGGATTTTTGCAAGTTCAGCCTCCAAGTTTAGTAGGAATTGGCCTGCTTAAGGGGTGGGCGTATCCTTCTTATGATTCTCAGTCTAGGGGTAGATCTAGGCGTGGTAGGGCAGAGCTCAGAGTTCTTTCAGGCCTAGAACAGGGAGTTCACCTGCACAATCTTCGGGTGAGGGCAGGGGCCAGTCCTTTCGTAAACAGGCCCAATGACCTACTTTTTCAGCTGCCAGATCCTTCTTGCCTGGCAGCACCTTTGGGAGGAAGGTTAGCACTCTTCAAGGAAAATTGGATGTTGATTACCCAAGACAAATGGGTATTGGATATCATACACCAGGGTTACAAGTTTTATTTCCATACCTTGCCTTCTTTCAAAGGCATGCCGGACGTTCCTCCTCAGCAAAGACTAGAGGCTTGCAAGCAAATTTCTTTACTACTTCAAATAGGGGCCATACAAACGGTTCCTCTGCCAGAAGTGGGCCTAGGATTTTATTCTCGCCTGTTTCTAGTACCAAAGAAAGGAAACACGTGGAGACCAATTTTGGATTTATCCATCCTCAACACATATCTGGACATTCCCAAGTTCAAAATGTTAACGTTACAACAGCTTTTACCTCTGCTGGGCAAAGATCACTGGATGGTGACTCTGGATCTCAAAGAGGCTTACCTTCATGTTCCTATCAGGCCCAGTTGCAGGAAGTATCTGCGTTTGGCTGGGACTTCACATTATCAGTTCTCTGCATTACCCTTTGGCTTATCTACTGCCCAGAGTGTTCACGAAGGTTCTGGCTCCAGTGGTAGCTTTCTTCAGGCTAAGAGGAATACAGATCTATCCTTATTTGGACGATTGCCTGATACTGGCCCAAGAAAAGGACGAACTTCTTCATCATTTACAGTATGTGATGGCAGTGTTAAGATGCCTAGGGTATTCTGTGAACGAAATAAAGTCCAGTCTAGTACCCTCTCAGGACATGTGCTTTCTGGGTGTGAGACTGAATACAGCATCCCAGATGGCTTTTTGACCCCGGACAAACAAAAGAATCTTTCTCTTTACTTCCACCAGTTGTCTCATCAGTCCAGGCTGACTGCAAGGACAGTCCTTCAAGCCTTGGGGTTCATGGCATCTTGTATTCTGGTACTTCCCAATGCCAAACTGCATATGAGGAAGCTACAATGGTATCTCAAGAATGTATGGACACAGCACTGCCAAGATTTGGACACTGTCATTCAAATAATACCTTGCATTCAAAAGGAATTTTTGTGGTGGGCTCAGGAATGTCACCTAAACAAGGGACTCTCTGTGACCCGGCCAGAGGCGAGTCAGATTTTAACGACAGATGCCTCAGACAAAGCTTGGGGAGCTCATCTAAATGGAAAATGGATACAAGACACGTGGCCTGCCAGACTTCAACATCTACATATCAACTTGAAGGAGATGTTAGCAGTCCAATTTGCATTGATAGCTTTCAAGGATTTACTTCTTCCAGGGCAGGTGTTGATTCAAACAGACAACACAACTGTCATGTGGTACATCAACAAGCAAGGGGGAACGCATTCTTATCCTCTATGCAGACAAGCAATGATTTTGTGGGAGACTGTTCTCAGTTTACAGCTAAATCTTCAGGCAAGGTTTCTGCCAGGAGCACAGAACTCCTTAGCAGATGTGTTGAGCAGACAAATTATGGATCCCCACGAGTGGTAATTGGATCCTCATGTATTCCAGAGGTTGACAGTGTTATGGGAACTCCAGACATAGATCTGTTCGCTTCTCCACTAAATTACCAGCTGCCAAAGTTTTGCACAAAAAGGTTTCATCCCTCAGCTTGGAAAGTGGATGCTCTCTCATTCAATTGGAGCAATCTTCACGTGTATGCCTTTCCACCTCTGCCTCTCCTCCCAAAGGTACTGCTGAAGGTCAGACAGGACAAGCCAAACATGATTTTAATAGCTCCAGATTGGCCTCGACAGCACTGGTACCCATTACTGAGAAGTCTGGTACAGGAGCCTCCATGGCCTTTGCCTTCGATTCCTCACCTGCTGTCTCAGGAGAACGGTCATTTACTCAATGTCAAACTTCATTCTCTACATCTGACAGCCTGGCATATTCTGGTTTAAACCCTGGAGGGTCTCAGCTTCCACAACAAGTTTTGAATGTTATTTTGGAGGCCAGAAGGCCTAGTACAAGGAAAGTTTACGCAGATAAATGGAGGAGATTTTTATTTTGGAGTACAGCAAAGGACTTTGATGTTTCTAAACCTAATTTAAGTGTGGCGCTTCAATACCTTACTGAGTTATTGGACAAAGGTTTGTCCTTCTCCTCTATAAAGGTTCATGCTGCAGCAATCTCTCACTATGACTGTGACCCACCATTATTTTCTCAGCCGTTGTTTAAGCAATTCCTTAGAGGGGCAAAGAATATAAGACCCCCACGTAGAGCTCCTACTCCTGCTTGGGATCTCAATTTTGTGTTGGAGAAACTCACTCTACAACCTTTTGAGCCTGCAGCATCGGCAGAGTTGAAATATTTATCTTGGAAGACTGCTTTTTTGTTGGCCATTACCTCTGCGAGAAGGGTTTCTGAATTACAGGCCCTTATGGCAGTTGAGCCTTTCTTAATTTTCCACAAGGATAGGGTATCTTTGCGTACTAACCCTTCTTTTATGCCTAAAGTGGTTTCTAGTGTGGCTTTAAACCAAACTATTCATTTGCCTACTTTTTATGCAAACCCCCAAAATAAAGGGGAAAAGATTTTGCACACTTTGGATATTCACAGACAGTTGCGATATTATTTGAGCAGAACTAAAGGGTTCAGGCAGTCTCAGCAGTTGTTTGTTTCTTTTGCTTTGGGTTCTCAGGGCAAACCTGTTTCAAAACAAACTATTTCTAAGTGGATTGGTTTTTGTATTGCTTTCTGTTATTCCCATCATGGTAAGGAGATTCCAGCTGGGAATTAGGCCTCATTCCACTAGGGCTACTGCCACTGCTACAGCTTTTTTAAGGGGGGTGGCTACTAAAGATATTTTGGAAGCAGCTACTTGGAGTTCAGTGCATACTTTCTCTAAGCATTACCACCTTCCACTTTACTCTAAATCTAGGGCTGGATTTGCAACTGCAATTTTACAAGGCATGTTGGCAGCTCCTAATGCTTTATAGTTTTGCCATCCTCCCTTACCTCTGCTTTGGGATTCTACCCATATGTAAGGACTGCAGCAATGTGAGATGAAGAACATAGTACAGTTTTGTACCTACCATAAATGTAGATGTTCGAAGATCCACATTGCTGCAGTCCAACCCTCCCTCCTTCCCCTCTGTTGTTGAAGGTGGTGGTGTGGTTTGTGTTGTACATATTGTAAATATGGTTAGTGCACGGGTGGTTGGTTGGGTTTTGCTGGTTTTTGGCTTTGGCCTGTCTTGTTAGGGCCTTCTGACATCTGGGGCAAGAAAAGACTGAGGAAATGACGTCGGTCATGCGCTTTTGTACCCTGACGTCCTGATGTCTGTTTTAAGCGCCTTGACCGACGTCAGCCTAATACTTTGGTATTCGGGCCGACCGAGGACAGCGGACTACCCATATGTAAGGACTGCAGCAATGTGGATCTTCGAACATCTACATTTATGGTAGGTACAAAACTGTACTTTACTAGACGCTCCTTTGAACAAGGCCAATCTGTTTGGCACCAAAGCAGAAGAGGTTCTTAAAAAGATGGAAGAAAAAGCAAAATCTATGCAGACAGTAAAAGAATTCTGACAAGTACAGCCTACTAAATTCAGTAGGCATTGCTCCTCTAAACACTGGTCCTTTCCAGCCCCCTCAAGGCCATCTCAAACTAGAACCAGGGGAAACAGACCCCCCCAACTACAGTTTCAAGGTATGCAGAGATCTAAGCAATAGAGTGCCTCCACCTCTAAAGCAGGGAGTGCTAAACCACCCCCTTACGTTAAGAATTCCCAATGACTTCTCTACTCCACCCCCCCCTCCTCTGTCCAACTGCTTGTGCCCCGCAAAGGAAAACTTGCCCTTCTTGCAAAAAATTGGATACCCATCACCAAAGACCAATGGGTCCTCAACATTGTATCCCAGGGGTGCAAATTTTACTTCCACTCCTTGCCAACTCCAAAAGGGTTCCCAGACCTCACTCTAAACCGGTGGGCAGAGGCTCAAAACCAAGTACAATCCCTACTCTCTATAAGGGCATTTCAGCCGTTCCTGTGGAACAGATAGGTCAAGGATTCTATTCTAGACTTTTCTTGGAACCCAGAAAAGAAGGCACTTGGCGCCCAATCCTAGATCTTTCAATTCTCAACACCTTCCTGGTGGTACCAAAATTCAAAATGCTCACCCTGCAGGAGCTTCTACCTATGCTAGCCAAAGATGCATGGTTAGTCACTCTAGACTTAAAAGAAGCTTATCTGCACATCCCTGTAAGGGAGTCATTCAGAAATTGTCTACGCTTCAGGGCAGTATCTATGCATTATCAGTTCTCTGCACTTCCCTTTGGCTTATCCACTGCTCCCAGAGTATTCACAAAATGCCTGGCTCCAGCTATTGCTGACTGCAGACAGAGAAATATTCAAATTTACCCATACTTGGATGACTCTCTGATTGAGGCAGACAGTCAGGAAATGCTGTTGCAGCACCTGACATTTGTAAATAACCTACTAACCTCCCTGGGGTACACCATCAACAAAAGTAAATCAAAACTAGTCCCCAGTCAAAAGATTGTATTCCTAGGAACAAGGTTGGACACAGCATCCCAGATGGCATTCCTTGCTCCAGAAAAACAAGCCTGTCAGGCTATTTTACTCAAATGACCATCAGAATCCAGCTATCCGCAAGGAAAATCCTGCAGGCCCTAGGGTTCATGGCCTCATGCATCCTACTAATTCCATATGCCAGACTGCATATGAGGAAACGTCAGTGCTACTTAAAAAGTCTTTGGTGCCAACATTCTCAGGACCTGGAAACTGTCAATGTTAAGTTGTCTATCTCACCTTCATTCTTGCTGGTTGGGTTCGGAGCCGCCATCTTCTAAAGCTTGAGAGCTATTTACTGGCTCGAGGCCTCCCCATATCCCACAATGCCTGGCGCTAGATCCCCAGATCTCGTTTGCCGCTTCTGCTACGAGGTTGCTTTTGCTGGCTCAGGTCATATTTTTGTCTTTTGATAGGTTTTATATAAAAAATGTTTCATATAAATAGCGTTTAGTTCTTATTATAGCAGTTTAGTACTTTTTGTCTCTGTGTAGTTTTAGATCTATCCCATCCCCTTAGAAAACTCGTTTTTACTGTTAGAGAGTTTCCCCCTCCCCCTCCTCTCTTTTTTTCTCTTCAAGGTAGCCATTTTAGTTAGAGGCTAACCCTTGTTCTCTAAAATACCTTTTGTAGTGTTTTCAGGTAGAAATAGTTGTAGTACTTTACTTTTTATAGTATATGTGTATATATATATATATATATATATATATATATATATATATATATATATATATATATATATTATAGTTTTAGTGTGTGTGTGTGTGTGTGTTGTTAAGGTGTGGTAACTGTTTTTTTGTGTGTGTGTACAGTTCTTTATACTTGTTACCTACTGTTGTAATGTTGGTCTTTTTTCCTGTGATTTTTCTTTTTACAGGATGTCCAAAGATTCTAAGGAAAATGTCTCTGACAGATGGTCACACTTCTTGTGTCTACTGCTTGTGCGCCCTACACCTGCAGGACTCTTGTTCGGTGTGTCACGTCCAAGAGTCCTGCAGGAGCATAGGAATAAGTTAATCCTTAGAGGATTACTAAAACCTGAAGGGTCACCTGCTAAGACTCAGCCATGGAAACCCTCCAAGCCATCGAAGCCATTGGCTCCCAGCTCAGAGCCGTCGTCAGGTGTGGCATCTGCTTCGACATCGGTTCCAGCCAGAACCGAAGTACCTGCCTCTCAGTCGGCTCCGATCCTGGTATCAGAACCTTCAGGGAGCCGAAAGCATTTTAGGTCCCCATCCCTAGAGTCGATTCGCTCAGCTCTGGGGTCGCCTCTGTTACAGTCGGAGTGAAGTCACCAATCTCACTCTTCTCGGTCTTCGAGACTGTCTGACCATGACTTGGAGAGAGTGGTGAGCAGACTTCTGAAATCGCAGGCCCTGGCTAAAATGCTATCCAGCCCCCCTCATCAGGGTTCGGCTCTGCCCGTCTCTACAGTAGTTCCTCCTTCGACTCATCCCTTGAGTTCGGAGCCGGAGCTGGTTGGGGTTCAGATCGTGGAACCATCGGCGTCAATACCTACCCTTTCGGTTCCTTTGGCTCTGATCACTTCCATGGCGCTGTCCTTGGAGTGATCTTGGTGCTGAGACTCCCTCGTCGGTTCTGAGGGGGCGAGTGGCATCGGACCCTTGTCCGATCCCGTTCTCCCTCTCGGAGCTTCGGCGCAGATGAGCTTGGCTCCTAGATTGGCTTCGGAGCCATCCCTCTCGCTGCCGGGGAGGGTTCCGGTCTCTTCGGAGCCTGAACCGCCTTCTCTGCCGGGAAGGGGTGCCTTCGAGGTCATGAGGAGTGTGCTGGCCCCTCAGTCAGCCACATGATCAGCCTCTTCGGCTCCTCCCCTCATGGTGCCTGCGTCTGCCTCTGTCCCTCCTCCAGACTCCAAGCAAGGAGAACAAATGCTCCAGGTCGCCCCAGTGGGCGCGTCCTCCTCTTCCGAGGCCTCCCCTGATCATTCAGAGGAGCCTCCTCAAAAGAGGAAATGTAAGAGGAAGCATGTTGACTCCCCTGAGTCTGTCACTTCGGATATCGACTTAGAGGATTCAGAAGGGTCCCCGAGGTCCCCCTCTGAAGATGTCTCCTTCTCAGACATCCTTGAGATGCTTAGGCAGAGAGGGAACTGGACTACCCTTAACCCTTTTGAGGATGAGTCGGTATATCTGGACGCGTTTGGTTCTCACCCCTCCACCTCCTGGGTGTCTCCGCCTTTTGATCCACTGATGGCAGTGGTGGCTCGAAAGGAGTGGTCAACCCCAGACACAGTGGAACCAACTCCCCGAAGGCCCACGAAATTCATCACAGCACCACAAGATAAGCAATTTTTGACAAAGGGTGTCCCTGTTGATGCTATGGCAGTAGCAGCGGCCACGAAAAAGGAGTTGGCTGAGACATCTTCGTCTGTCCATCCCCCTAATAAGGAGTCTAGGACGATGGACAGATACAGGTAGCGGAAGTTTTCCTCAGCGACCTTTTCCATGCGGTCGCTGAACTGTTTGTGCCATTTTACACGCCTTCAGGAGCTAGGAGATACCCTTCAAGATCCATCAGCTGCAGGGGCCCAGGATAA